>NC_091440.1:60994138-61326428 GCF_964237555.1 Oryctolagus cuniculus | reverse complement strand
ATTCACGACTGTGTGACTGGAACACAGTCTTCACGTAGGAAGTGGTAACATTTCAGGGAACTTTGTTACCACTATATAGTAAGTGTGAAGACCTAGCACTACAGGATGTAAACACAGATTGGGGGAGAATTTGATCATGGCCCTTTGGTTCCAATACATGTGACTGTTTAAATTGTGTTAGGTTAGTGTTTCTAGGCCTTTTCATTCATTACAGTATTTCTCAAAAGTGATGTCCCCAAATGAGCTGGAATAGAGTCCCCAGGGTATTTTTTAAATAAAAATAAATACTTGATATTAACAATGAATACTCGATTTCTGAGGGGATGAGAAGGTAAAAGGGGATAATTTCATCACATTTTAAAAATTTTACCATTAAATATCAAACAGCTCATTAAAAACAAAAAATGATTACTTTTATAATAATAAAGTACTTTAAGCAATGAACTTTCAGGAAGACAAAGTTGCTTAATATAAATATAGTTATAGCAATAAAACAATCAGACTGTAATTACGGTCACTAAGGAATGGAAATGATTAACAGGCAACTTAATTTTGTTAGATGACAATTAAATCTCTGCAGACAAGTTATTCTGAAATAAAGCACTTTTCCCTGACTTATAAGGCCATTACTTAAAACTACAGAACTTAAAAACTATACTGATGATAAAATTATGATTTGCATCGCATTATTTAAACTTTACCACATTGAATCTTTGTTAAGTGTTAAATAGCAATTAAGATAAAAATTTGTAGCTACCCATCTTGACATATTTATGTTTGGCCTGACAATTAAAACATCTGTGGGAATGTCTGTCCCATACTCGATGGATGCCTGGGTTCGAGTCCTAGCTCTGTTCCTGATTCCAGCTGCTTGTTAATGTGCACCCTAGGAGGCAGCAGGTGACAGTTCCAATACCTGGGTCCCTGCCACCCGTGTGAGAGACCTGGAAGGAGTTCTGGCACCACACTTCAGCCTGTCCAAGCCCCAGCTGTTGCTGGCATTTGGGAAGTGAACCAGTAGGTGGGAGATTCATCCTCTCTCTCTCTCCCACTCCCTGTCTCTGTGTATCTCTTTTAAATATACAATATGAAATTTTTTAAAATTCCAACTTAACCTCTTTTTGTTTCATGACTGTTAATTGTGAAGGGCAATTATGCTGTGAAATTATAATTAACATTCTCAATTGATCTGGGGATTTATAAAATCCTGGGGAATTTTAAAATCTTCTGCTGTGGCTCCAAAAATACTAATGGGCAAGATATTACAGACTTACAAATTTTACCAGCAGACAAAATTAAAAACTAATATATAAATTCCTAGAAAATTTTTTAAACCTAGTAACAGAAAAAATGCCAGGAAGACTATATTATTTATGGAAGAATACAAAAAGTACTTAAAGACCTTGTTTTAAAGACTTACTCATGGGGGCCAATGCTGTGTTAAGCCTCCACCTGTGGTGCTGGCATCCCATGGGTGCAGGTTTGTGTCCTGGCTGCTCCACTTCCAATCCAGCTCCCTGCTAATGGCCTGGGAAAGCAGTGGAAGATGGCCCAAGTGCTTGGGCCCCTGCACCCATGTGGGAGACCCAGAGGAGGTTCTTGGCTTCTAGCTTTGGATTGGCCTACCCAACTGTTGTAGCCATTTAGGGAATGAATCAGCAGATGGAAGCTCTCTTTCTCTGATGCTCCCTCTCTTTGTCTATGACTCTGCCTCTCAAATAAGTATTTAAAAAATATTTACTCATTATTTTTTAAAATATCAACAAATATTTTTTTTCTTGAATGATTATTTATTTTCATCTAGTTGAAAGAGAGAAACAGAGAGAGGAGGGGAAAAGGAGAGGGAGACAGACAGGAAGAGGGAGAAAGAGAGAGATCTTCCATCCTCTGGTTCTCTCCCCAAATGCCCACAACCGCCAGGGCTGGGCTAGGCTGAAGTCAGAAGCCCAGAACACCATGCAGGACTCCCACATGGGTGGCAGGGGCCTCAAAGCTGTACTGGTCACCGGCTGCCTCCCAGGGTGAGCATTAGCAGGAAGAGGAGTGGCCAAGACTCCACCAAGCACTCTGATACAGACGCAGGTGTCCCATGTGACAGCGTAACCCACTGCACCACAATGCCCGCCCCTAGAGACACGTAAGCATTTTATTCTCACCAACTGATGTGCGTTTTTCCTTTAAAGTGCTTAGAAAATCATTAAATCATTCACTACTGACTCAACTCCTAAATAATTAAATACACTCAATAACAAACACCTCACAAATCAGAAATACCACATGATGTGTCAGGTCAAGCATTCTTTTTAGCGTTTGAGGCAATGAGAGATCAGAAGTCAATTAAAAAAATGTTCAAAACAGTACCATATAATATTACAGAACTTGTAGGGAGTGCCTCAGATCTACATAAAATGAGCCCATTCAAGTTATTAAAGTCATAAAGGCCAATTAATTTCTGTCTGCCATAATTTCTTAAATTAAAAAAAAGGTTACTATCTTCTCCAAATGTTCACTTTGATGAATTTTAATGTACCAGGCTATGACTCAGTCTGCAATTATTTATTTGATACACATCTTACAGGACACAGATAAAAACGTCTAAAATTTATTTGACTAGAAAAATAGCTTTATTATATGTATTCTGATTTGATTTTCATAGTGATTCTATGAGCTATAAATTCCTATTATCTTATTTTACAGATGAGGATAGTCTAAATGCATGACACTGCTTCTTCTGATTATGATTTACAATGGAAGAAATGGTAGGGAGCTTCAAATGCGCTATGTAACTAGAATTCTGTATGACACTAAATAGATGAAACAATGATGTAGTCCATAATTTATAATTTAAAATTAAGTAGGGGCTGGCATCATGGTGTAGCAGATTAAGCCAATGCCTGCAACGTCAGCATCCCATGGAAGTACTGGTTCAAGTCCCAGCTTCCTCGGCTTCCAATTCAGCTCCCTGCTAATATGCCTGGGAAAATAGCAGAAGATGGCCCAAGTGCTTATGCCCTTGCCACCCATGTGGGAGACCCAGATGGAGTTCCAGGCTCCTGGCTTTGGCCTGGCCCAATCCTGGCTTTTGCAGCCATCTGAGGAGTAAACCAGCAGACGGAAGATCTCTCTCTTTCTCTCTCTCTCTCTCAAATAAATAATAAAATAATTCTTTAGAAAATCTATTAAAACTGTGACAATTACTACTTTATTACTTAATATTAATTATATTCCAAAATACTTAAGAAATTTTCACATTAGAGAAAAAAGTTCTTCATATTACTACAATATGTTCACAAAGCAGTTCACAATGGTGTGATCATTGAGATATGAAATAAATTTTTAAGAGTTATATGCTTTCTCTTGGTGATTTTTAATGTACTTACTTTTGATAAATTTTAAAAAATCAGGTGTGGGCATTTGGCCCCGCAGTTAAGATGTCTGCAACCCACTTTGGAATGGCTGTGTTCAATTCCTGGCTGTGGCTCCTGATTCCGGTTTCCTGCTAAGGCAGACACTGGGAGGTGGTGGCAATGGTTCAAGGAATTAGGTCTCTGCACCCACATGACAGATCTGGATTGAGTTTCCAGCTCCTTATTTTAAGTCAATCAAACTCCTGGATTGAGTTTCCCAGCCAAGTCTTTACCATTGCAGCATTTGAGAGTGAACTAAGGGATGGATGATTTCACTGTCTACCTTTTCATCTCTCTTTTTGCCTCCCAAAAAATAAATAAACAAAACATGTAATTAAAACTCACAAGGGCCAGTGTTGTGGTGCAGGATGTTAAGCCACTGCTTGCAATGCCATCATCTCATATGGGAGACCTGGTGTGAGTTCTGGCTACTCAGCTTCTGATACACCTTCCTGCTAATACACCTGGGAAAGCAACAGATGATGACCCAAGTACTTGGGTCTCTGCCACTCACATGGAAGCCCGGCTCATGGCTTTGGTCTGGCCCAGCCTTGGCTGTTAAGACCATCTGGGGAGTGAACCAGGCAATGGAAGATCGATCTCTTTCTTTTTCTCTCTCTCTTATTCTTTCTTTCAGATAAATAAATAAATAAACCCTTAAAAGAACAAAAACATCACAAATCCTATAGAGAAAGTGATAGCATAGGTTTTATTTTTAGAAAATTTTAAATAAATTAAAAAGAATGATATTAATTATAACACAAACGAAAATAACGTTTAAAAAATGCAACATAAGTAACGATCAGAAATTCTGCCAAAGAATATATGCAAGGGTACAAAGAAGAAGTGAAAAGATAAATTTATTTTGGTGCAAAAAACTTTCAAATCTACACATATAAAAGGTTGCTCCAAAATATGGAAAATGCATATTATGAAAAAAGTATGCATGGATTTCAAATGTTTTTCTACCAAAATAAACTTACCTTTTAATTCCATTTTTCCATGAATGTTCTGAAATCCCCTCTTAATGTCCTCACAGAAAATCCTGCTCTCCAAGATCAACTCAGAGTAGAGTATTAGATGGTCTACAAAGTCCAAAGTTACATTTTGTTTTGAGACAGTGATTCCTAGTTTCTGAGGACTAACATGCAATATTTTGGTTTATTCTTCCTTTTAAGCAATTTTATATTATCTCTTCTTGAGCAAAATTTTTCCCAGGTTAGTCTTATGTGTGCAGAGCTGAATGTTAAGCTACAATAAAACCAGTGCAGGTGTTTGGCACAGTGATGAAGGAGCTGCTAGAGGCACACGCACCCCAAATCAGAATGCCTGGGTATGAGTGCTCACTCCACTTCTGATCCAGTTTGCTGCTACTGTGCACCCTGGGAGACAGCAGATCATGGCTCAAGTACTTGAGTCCCTGACTCCAAGGTGTTAAACCTGGACTGAATGCCAGGCTCCTGACTTGGGCCTGGTCCAACTTCAGCAGTGGCAGGCATTTGGGAAGTGAACCAGCACATGGGAGAGCTCTCTCTTTCTGTCTCTCTGTTTCTGTGTGTCACTCTGCCTTTCACATAGATAGATAAATAGATAGATCGATCGATAGATGGATAGATAAAGTTATGGTTAAGAAAAAAATAAAAACAAAAACAAAAAGACCCGAAACTGTGTTCCAGCTGAGATACCCCAGCCCTGGCTTCCCACCCAAGAGAACTGTTTTCCTAGGATGTTTTTGTTTGCTTTGCAGGACTATCCATGGTGGCATCTACAGCACTGTGCCTGTTGGGAGAGGACACATACATGCTGGATACTACAGTACCTTCACAGGACAGGCCATGGGAGGTGACTCCAGAAAGACTCTCTCTGCACACGTTACAGAAGGTGGGGCGGGCGTGGGAGCAGGCATACCAGTTATGCATCCCTGAGAAATGTTCCACATTGAACTGGGCCACCTAGAAATGAGACATTAGGACAGATTTGCCATGCAAGAGAGTAAGACTACAGATGCTGAGCTATTTGGAATGTATATACTGTAGTTACGATCACAATTTCACAGCCGACATTTTTAACACCAAAGTACTTGGCTTCAAGTAAGAAGTTCCAAAATCTGATTTAAACAAGATGTCAAATGAGGCTACACATACTTTTTTTTTTTTTTTTTTGCACAGTGTAGCTTCTATTCTTTGGTTACCAAAGAACTAAGAACAGGAGTTGACAGAAGAGATGCTATTTTACCTCATAAGATTCTCTGGTCTGTACAGACTTCAGTGAGCTGATCCAGTCCTCCATCTCCTTTCTGTTCTCAGCACAAAGCATTAGCCTTCGAAAGGGAGTGATTATCTGAAAGAGATAATCCAATCTGATGATTGTTAATCAACTAAAGGGATTACTGGGAAACCCAACATGTTAGAAGGCACCTCTACTTCTCACCGAGTCTGTATTTCCTTGGTGAAGATTCTCTAAGTATAAATGAGTTTTATTCTCGCTGTGTGTTATAATGAGGTCTAGGGAAGCAAACTTTTAGCAAGTTTTGTCTTTGAACCCGTTACTACTGACTTATCAGGCCTTTCAGCCCTTCCCCAAAGTCTAGGAACCCAAATACAGTGATGTGTTCTCATTTTGTGGAATCTGTCTTGAAAACTGATTCTCAATGTTCTTCAAAGTAATTTATCATAAGTTTAGAATTTTTACAGTTTTCAATAAGGAAAGTATTTTAACTGAAAAACCACAGGAATACAATGTTAAATGATTTAATAATTGGTGCACTATGCTATCAAGAACATTCTATTAATAGTTAAATAACACTGAACCTACTGCCTATTTTACCATGATCTCTATGATGGGCCCCCCTCACACACACCATTGTGCAGAGCCCCACTGTAATATGTTTTAGTTTGAGTCAGAGGAAGAATTAGCCTAAAAATCCTCTCGCTGGCTTTAGGGAAGAAAATAAGTCTGACTTTTATCTTTTCTCATGTCATTAAAAAAGGAAAATTAATTATATTCAGAACCTTGCAGCAAGTGGAATGAAAACTTCACGCTGTTATAACATGGAAAGTGCTCCACGGTAAGATGCTAAAACGACTTGAAAGGAAACCCCTATTTGCACATGAATACAGTATTCTGGTTGTGATCTTGCAGTTACCAAATCCTAAGCATCAACAGCAAAGAAGGAGGGAACAGGAACACAATGCTACATTCCTACCTAGAAATTAGTTCCAAATACTAAACAACATATTTATTCATATAGCAAGTAAGAAGTGCTGTCTGGTTAAGTCTTTTGATCAAGTGATAATTCTAAACATTATATTGTATGAGAGAACAGATTTCACAAGTAATGAAAAAGCAACAATCATCTAAAAAAAAAAAAAAAAAAAGAAGAAACCTTTTCCAAAACAAGAAAACTAGTGAACCTCAAACACTACTACTCACCTAAAAAATAAGTCCCTTATTCTAGAGATCAGTGCAATCTTAGCTACTCACCGGTCGCCACCCCCTCGCTTGTCATTGGGTTAGGCTGCGCAGTCCTTCCTTAAAATCGGGCGCTGTTAGTACTGCATCTGACGGACACTCAACACTTAAATACCGCTGTCCAAAAGTCACATGGAAGAGGTGCACCAACCATTCAGCCCCGGGCATTTGTTAATTGCATACGAAATCGAAGAGAACCTCACTTTTACATTTTCTTCTGTTTTTTCCATGACCCTCTTTGGATAACGCTTATTAGCAGTTGGTCACTTTTCTTCCTGAATAAATAGTTAATGCAAAGAGCAATGCTTCCCTCATTACTCAGGAGCCAAATGGATGTTTTATTGCTTCAAAATGTTTTTCTAGGACAGCTCATCAAATGCAGCAGCAAGGTACCATTAAATCATAATATACTCCTGGCTCTGCCAATTGGCACAGCCTCCCAGAAACCCCTGACTTCCACTGGATTCACCGATGTTATCTGAATAAACATCAGCATTTATTTTATTTATCTCTTGCTATCTGATGCAACTGTAAGGATTCCCTCTCTCTTATTCATGACTTTAACAGGAGACAAGTATTATTCAGCAAGTAAACCAGGCTTGCCATTTCACTAATTTTGTTCTTTGTTGAATTCTAAGTAAAGCACGCTGACTTAAGATTTTAATTATCTTTAATGCCTTTATATTAAGAGTCTTTAAAATTCATCATGAATTCAATAAAAAGAGAAAAAATAAAGAAAACAGCTTCTAATTTATCTTGTAGATTTTGGATCTACATGCCAATTCCTAATGATTCCAATAATACTATATAACCAGGTCACACATGTACCTTATATGCTAGTGAAGTGAATGGTATACATTTGCAGTGTCCCCTTTACAATAAAAATTTTTTTAAAAGAATAGTAATACGCAAATAAAGATCATGACATGTTCTTAAATAGAAAGTTAAGTTTGTCAGAGGCAAAAAGAAACTGTTATTTTTATCTACAGCCCTTACGATTTAAAAAAAATTTACTTATGCATTTATTTATTTCAAAGGGAGAACAACAGAGAGGAAGAGATACTGCATCTGCTGCTTCACTCTCCAAGCAGCCTCAACAGTTGGGTCTGGGACCGCTGAAGCCAGGAACAGAAACTGCACCCGAATGTCCCACATGGAGTGTCGGAGGCCCAAGTACTTGAAACTTCATCTGCTGCCTTCTCGTGTGCATTAACAGGAAGCTGGAGCAGAAGTGGAATAGCCAGGACTTGAACCACTGCTCTGACTTAACCCACTGAACCATGACGCAGGCCCCTAAAGGTGGTTTTAATGCCTACTGATTCTAAAGTTACACTGTAAGAAATCAGTATGAAAAAAGCACCCGTTTATAAATCACATGTGCAAAGCTGTCTGGCATTATGGTTACACTACCCAGAACACCTCAGTGAGTTGTCTGGGCTGACTGAAGACAAGCCTGGCCTGCCCAGCAAAGCTGCACCACCTCCCATCTCCAAACCAGCCCCTTCCCTCCTGGGCTAAGCCCTCAGCAGGCCCCCAGTGCTGAGTTTCCTGCCCACCATCCTGTGGCTGGCAGGCTCTGCTTATACATTCCTGAATTCCATCACGCGACAGTGGCTTCTCCTCCACATCTTTGAAACGTCAGGTGAGGAATAAATTCCAAAAATTACTTAGTAGTTACTGTGAAAGCTCGTTCAATTCAGGGTCTTAGGACAAGTGAGTGACAGGGATGATGGATGGATAGAATGTGATCCCTTCATCATACTGGGGAGGGAAGCTATTCCCCAGGGAAGGCAACCTGTTGGGGACAATATCCAGGAAGTTTCTCGAACTACAGGAGCTTTTACTTCCCTTGAAGGTCCTGACGCTTACCTCTCCTGAAGTGTCTCACAGCCCTGTCCTGTCTCAACACTACCCTTACTCTCTCTTCCTACTACTTCTCCTGAATAAGTTTTTTGCAAGTACATCTGATCTTATTTCAGTAACTCTTTTTTTTTTTTTTTTTTCAAAGTGTAACTCCGGCCTCAGACTCTGGGACACTTCTTTCTGTCTGTTCTGCTACTGGAGTATTTATTGCACATGTACCACATGCCAGAACCATGTAGGCACTGCTGCCAAAGTCTATCAGGGAGACTAGAAGCGCAACAAGAACTTACTTAGATAAGTGCTGTACAGGAGGGAACCAAGCAGAGACGTAGAAATCAGCTTCCTACCTGGTACTTCCAGAAACACATACTTGCCATTAACTGCTCCCCTTTGAGGATTATTGGCCTAAAGGGATTTCTTCAATGGCATCATTATGGAGGTTTAGAATCAAGAACTTATCAGTTTGGTAAAGCAAGTAAATACATAAGATGGGGAAGACAATTTGGCACTAAATATATGAAATGCTACCTGACAGTAATATTATGAGAGGCCTTCAAGAGCATGTGCAGGTGCAGGCATTTGGCCCAGCGAGGAAGCTGCTGCTGGTTGGGTTGTATGCATCCCTTATCCGAGCGCCTCGGTTCCAGCCCCAGATCCATCCCCAGTTCCAGCTTCCTGCTAAGGCACACCCTGGGAGTTAACAGGTGGTGGCTGGGTTTTTGCTACCCACAAGGAGACCTGGATGGAGTTCCTGGCTCCCAGCTCTAGGCAGGCCATGGTGGCTCCTGCAGGTATGTGAGGGGTGAGCAGCAGATGGAAGCTCTGTCACTCTCCCTCTCAAATAAGTAAAGACATAAATACCTAAGATAAAAACACACATGGATTTCAGGACTTTTTTGCACCGAAACAAACTTATCTTTTAATTCCATTGTTCATGAGCTTTTTGAAGTACCCTCATATAAACAAGACTTTAAATACCTAAACATGCATGAGGCAAAAAAATAGACACAAAATCTGATACTGCACTGTTACACTGTTATCTTTTAGTGAAGGGATTACAGATCATTTTAATTGTAACTTTTGCATTGTCTGAGGTTTCTAAAGCAAATAAATGGTATTTCTATAATAAAAACCCTATTTTTTCTTTTCTTCTTTTTATTTTTTTACTGACGAATTTAGAATTCAAAAATTTTCACTATCTGGGGCTGGCATCGTGGTATAGCAAGTTAAGTTACTGTCTGTGATGCTGGCATCCCATGTGAGTGCCAGTTTGAATCCTGGTTGCTCCCTTCTGACCCAACTCCCTGCTAATGTGCCTAGGAAAGCAGTGGAAGATTGCTGGAGTGCTTGGGCTTTTGTACCCATGTGGAAGACTCAAATGGCGTTCCAGGCTCCCGGCTTCCACCTGGCCCAGTCCTTACAGTTATGGCCACTTGGGGAGTGAACCAGTAAGAGGAAAATCTCCATCTCTGTCTCTCTTCTTCTGTCTGTCTCACACTGTCTTTCAAATAATTAAATTAAATCTATTTATTTATTTGAAAGGCAGAGTTAGAGAGAGACAGAGGCAGAGAGAGAGAGAGAGAGAGAGAGATCTTCCATCCGTTGGTTCACTCCCCAGATGGCCATAATGGCTGGAGCTGTGCTGATCCAAAGCCAGGAGCCAGGAGCTTCTTCCAGGTCTCCCATGTGGGTGTAGGGCCCAAGCACTTGGGCCATCTTCTACAGCTATCCCAGGTCACAGCAGAGAGCTGGATCAGAAGTGGAGCAGCTGGGACTCAAACTGGCGCCCATATGGGATGGCAGCACTATAGGCAGCGGCTTTACCTGCTACACCATAGCACCAGCCCCTAAATATTTTTTAAGTACATTTTCCAAAGCCATAGTTCTTTTTTTCCTTAAAGATTTATTTATTTATTTATTTATTTATTTATTTGAAAGGCAGAGTTATAGAAGGTAGAGGCAGAGACAGAGGGAGAGAGAAGCCTTCCATCCACTGGTTCACTCCCAATTGGCTGCAACAGCCAGGGCTGGGCCAGGAGTCAGGAACTTCATCAAGGTCTCACACATAGATAGCAGGGTCCCAAGTAGTTGGGCCATCCTCTGCTGCTTTCCCAGGCATATTAGCATGGAGTTGGATCAGAAGTGGAGCAGCCAGGATCGGAATGGGTGCCCATATGGGATGCCGGCATCACAGGTAGAAGCTTAACCAGCTACTCCACAGCACCAGCCCCAAAGCAGTTCTTAAGTTCTGCTGCACAACAGAATCACCTGGGGGAATTTTAAAAATCCTGACATCCAGCCCCTAAATACTGATGGACTGAGAATATTGAAGGTGGGACCAAGCCAGTGGGATTTTTCTTCTAACACCCAGCTCAGCCTTTGAGTGTCTAAAGCAGCTGTTCCCTGCAACAATGGTCGCGCTTGCAAAAAATGGGAGAAATTTTTAAAGAGAAGTGAGTTAGGAAATTGTCTGCAAATTCTCAACTGGAAATCATTAACAGAAAAGCAAAGTGATTCAGTCTCCAACTTCTGAGCCAGAGCAGCTTGGCTGGAACCTCAGCACCCCTTCCTCACCTGCGTGGCCGTGGAAACGTTTCCTGAGCTCTCTGCTGCTCCGTGGGAACCGAGCAGTAACTCACAACCCTGCAGAGCCAGGTGCAGATTAAGGAGATGAGGCAGAGCATTTAGCACGGTGCCATGCTCAAAGCTCACCAAATGTTAGCATCACAATCCTTAGCAGGGACAGAAATAACATACATTTACAGATTTCTTCTGTAGTGTCTACACTTCTTGTTTAAATACGATCAAACAAGCTGATGTCAGAAATAGAGGCATTTTGCCAACAAAGTAGTCACTGACTAGCAAACCACTAAAACAGAAATGACGACTTGCTGACCTGCTCCTTTGAAGAATTAGGAAACTTTCAGGGCAGGCATTTGGCAGTGTTGGGATGCCACTTGGGATGCTTGCTTCCTGGGTCAGAGTGCCTGGGTTTGAGCCCTGGTGCCACTCCTGATTCCGGCTTCCTGCTAACATACACTGTAGGAGGCAGCAGGTGATGGTTCTAGTGGTTGGGTCTTTGCCGCCCACATTGGAGACCCGGATTGAGAAATCAGATTTCAGGCATTTGGGGAGTGAACCAGCAGATGGGAGTTCTCTGAATCTCACTTTCTCTCTCTCTCTCTCCCTCTTCTCTGTCCCCCTACCTCTCAAAATACCAAAAAAAAAAAAAAAAAAAAAAAAAAAAAAAAGTTTTTAAGATATTAGAAAAATATCAACTACTAAATTAGGAAAAAATTGACTCTCACTAATTGCACTACATCTAACTTTGACTTGTATAAAACAGGAAAAGGTTGACCAGAACTAAGAGGACCCAGGCACCTGAACAGCACTGCAAGAATTCAGCATGCCATCTCTTGTAAGGCCCATACCTAAGCTGTCCAAGATAGATGGCTACTCATTTTAAATCAGATTTTTAAATTCTGCAATGAAGGAAATTCTGCAATCATCACTTGTTATTTTAAATGTTGGGAAGTTCTTATTTCTCATCTAAAGTTCACAAGAAGCTTAACACGTCTGTACTATTGCAGGACTCACAAGTTTGTTTTCTTGTCAGTGGCTAATCCTGAGCTGCTCTCAGTGAAAAGCCGTTGGTGAAAAGCAGGAGGCAGCAGAAAAATCTAATTGTGCAACAGCAATTTTTATTGTGTATATTTATTATAATTTAGAGGATATAATTTGACTTTTGTTATAGACTAATGAGGTATAATTATGTGCCTTTCTAACACTGCTTTGCTGTAACCTGATGTTGTCAACTATGCAGTCTTAACACACCTCTTCCATCTTTCCTTACAGAATCTACAGCCAACTCTTCAATTATGGATGTTGCTTTGTTCATTCTTTCTTTACAGAGTGGAATAATTAATCCAGTTTGACAACTTCAATATGCCAAGCTGCAATGTAACCATACATCTTAAGTGACTATTCTGGAGGCAGAGAGTTCCCCATACTTTAAGGAGTAAACTGGAAATGTCCACATCCAAGAATGCAGATCTGCAACACTCGTGTGTATCTGAATCAAAACACAACCAACCAACCAAGCTCCAAACTAGACTTGCTGAACCACGTCTTGGTTTGCAGAGAGGTGAAGTAATTTCAGATGCACTTTGGCACAGCTCCACAGCTGGTTCTGACGACAGCCCTGTCTATCAGCCATGAAGGGTAGTGGAAGTGTCTTCCTTTCTTGTCAGTAAAGATAGGATCTGGTCTAAATAAGGTTAAGAAAATGTTTTGAATCCTTCTGGCCCCCATCTCTCTTTTTAGGACCCTGCTGCTCCCAAACTCCCAGTGCTCTTGGCTGCCCTCAATAGGATTACTTGGCATGGGTCCAATCAAAAACAGTCTTCCGTCCATCCTGTGTAATATGACAGAGGTCACCAAGCTGTGATATCTGATGGTTTTGTTTGGCAATGCTGTCTGAACCCTAAAGAGCTTTCTTGTTAAAAAAAAAAGTTACACTCCATTATAATTAGATAGGTACAAGTACAAGCAGTTTAAGCCTGCTTTCTTCTGTTGATCACTTCAGACACATATACCCAGCAGTCCCTGGAGGCTTTGAGTTCCTAAGTCCTATATCCACTCTCCGGATTCCTGTGCTTTGGGGATTGATACTTCCTCACCTTCTAATCCAGTTTCCTCAAGCCCTATCTGTTTCTTAAGAGGACAGTTATCTAACTTAAAAGCAATTCTTCTTAAGTCTTAACAGATCATAAAGGTTTAATGTACATTTTCTTTCAAGGTTGTTTGAATTTTAATGGCAGACTAAGTGCAATGTTATAACAAATGCATTCCTGGCACTGTGACTGAAAAGGTGCCACAGGTATTTTCAACAGGTAATATAATTTAAATCAGTAGGATAAAAGATTTTGAGATTAAGTAGAGACCTTAACATACTGGCACGATATCATAAATGTTCAGTTTATAAATGTGAACATTATAGAATCTGCATTAAGTGCTCAGGAACAATAGTTCCATGAAACCCTAGAAGACAATTTTCAGAATATCCAAAATGATTCAAAATAACTTCTAAAGATGTAATTGACTAATGATAAGAAAAAGAGGTTGACAGACAATTCACACACACACGCACACACACACAAATACTTCACTAATAACCAACTGCTGAAATTTATCCAGAAAGTCTGTTTTGCAGGAAGCATACTATGTAATTAGGATCCTAAATCAAATTGCTTGATAGGTGAACTTTCCCCTTCAGAATGGTCTAGAAATCTCTACAGAGGTCTACACAGAATCATGCTTTACATTTGTACATAAACACACAGATACACTCCCTACTGAGATTCAAAGAAAATTTTTGATAGTCATTCTACACTTCCGGTTTGGCTGATCCTCCTTCTAATTGGTTGATCATTTCGGCTGGATGACAACTAACTGATCTCAGGAAGCATTCCTGTCACACAGACCAGGAGCTCTCAAGCTTCAAGCCATCCCTACAGGTCTCTAACATTAAGAGGGCAGCATTTGTCACCATCACAAGAAAGGATGCAAAAATGCTGCCTGTTTATCTACCTAAGGAGAAACCATGCATGAGGGTACTTCAAAAAGTTCATTGAAAACATCCGTTTATTTTGGTGTAAAGAAAATGAAACCCAGGCATAGTTTTTTCATAACATACATTTTTCATAAATTTTTTGAAGACATTGCCTATGCATGCATTTTAAACTTTTGCACCAAAAGTAAGCATTTTTTAGATTTCATTTTCCATAAACTTTCTGATGCACCCATGTATCTTCTGGATATCATATGTATTTCAAAAATCAAACTGGAAATCTAGTAATAACTTATACATTGACATATATAATTAATTGAGAACTCTGTAGCATAAACATGAAACACTGTGACAAGGTTCTATCAAAAATGCTAGTATTGAAAAATAAATTCTAATACATTTTATAAATATGTAACAATCATTCTGAGAAATCAGTTTATCAGATAGAGAAGTGACTTCTGGACAACAGCAGAACATCTTTGCCAAGGACATGTCTTTCTCTTTTTCTTCAGAAAGACGTGACAACTGACTTAGTTCAAAAAGGCAACATCTCATTGATCCTTCAATTATCTCTGTAAACCAACTGTAAGTTAATTTTCCTAAAGCATGTTGAACAGAAAAATCAAACACAGCCACTGCATAAACTGCCCACAATCTGTTAATGCACTGCTGATGTGAGCTCAAAAGTAACAGCAGTGTTAGAGCAAGAAAATAAATTTTTAAAGATTATTTCTTTAGTGTACACTATTTAACTATATAACTGAATTCAGTGTATCTTTCTCTTTCACAGCTTCTTTGGACCTATGCAGCATTTAAAAAATAAAGATAGAAAACAGGAAGAGTTAACATCTGGCCACCGTATTCTAAAGGGTCACTACTGGAGAATGAGGGGTGAAGTGCAATGATGTGAAGGATTTAAAGCACTCCAGGGCCGGCGCCGCAGCTCAATAGGCTAATCCTCCGCCTAGCGGCGCCGGCACACCAGGTTCTAGTCCCGGTCGGGGCGCCGGATTCTGTCCCGGTTGCCCCTCTTCCAGGACAGCTCTCTGCTGTGGCCCGGGAGTGCAGTGGAGGATGGCCCAGGTCCTTGGGCCCTGCACCCCATGGGAGACCAGGAGAAGCACCTGGCTCCTGCCTTCGGATCAGCGCCGTGTGCCACCCGCAGCAAGCCGGCCGTGGCGGCCATTAGAGGGTGAACCAACGGCAAAGGAAGACCTTTCTCTCTGTCTCTCTCTCTCACTGCCCACTCTGCCTGTAAAAAAATAAAATAAAATAAAAAATAAAGCACTCCAGACAGCACAGGGGAAAGGAACAAAGCAGACGCAACAAAACCTAGGCAGCACAAAGAGCTGGACAACGCGGGTGGGGAGTTCATTAACAGAGTGGTCCTGGGTTTGTTTACATTTGAAATCTTTCAAAATTACAAAAAAAAAAAAAAAGGAAGAACCCAAACATTTGAGAAACTTAAGCACAGCTCTTCAAGGAACTAAGAAGGGGAGGGACATGGAGGTCTCTATCTTTTCAGACACACATGGATGGGCCGTGCTGGGCTCAAAGTCTGAGTGCCCTCCTCCCTTCCCAGATCAAACTTACATTAGCTGAGCGATATTGAGACAGGGAGGTAGAGGAGGCACTTGGGCCACCTGGAGGAAACAGTTGCCATTATCTCAAGATCTACAGGACCCAGGTCTGGTTCTCACTGAAGATAAGCAGAACCCCTGCCTGGACCCAGCTTATACCAGTTTACAGGGCCATGGCTGACCTAGATCAACCTGCAGCTCATTGTACACTCACTGTAATACCTTAGCATGAAAATGACACCCCCACCAGCTGCCATGCAGGAAACGTGGGGCCATATGTGATGTGAAAGGGGCTGGGAGCAAGACTCCAGGAAATCTCCAACTATTTCCCGCAAAAACCATGAATATTCTTCCACCTTATTAGAATGTCCCTCCCCTTTCATTAAATGACCCTTACAATGTTAAACAGCGCAGAGAGGGGCCACTCCCCTCTAGGTTGGCCCCAGATAGCAGATATCTTTTGTTTTTTTTTTCTCAATCAAATTCTTGCCGTTCACCATTCCCTACTCTGTGATTCCTGAATTCCTTCTTGAAAGGCAATCAGGGACCTAGGCACCAGGTGTCTTCGCTGCCGGTGTGGTTCTCCTGCTTAAGTGACATCAGTGTCCACAGAAGCTGGTGACTTAGGGCTTCTGGGCACAGGTGCAGAGGGAGTGGCACGCACTGAGAAGGATCTCACTCCTGAACTCCTGAGTCTCCTTGGCTCTGCTTTCCATTGGGCCAGTTTGACTACCTAATCACACAGCTTCTTGACAGAGAAGTCACGCGTGGCTGCATCAGTGTTCCTTGCCAGGTGAACTTGACGCCTTTCTATGACAGACATTAGATCATTCTTATTTTCTTAATGCATAAAATATAAATTCTGATACCTGTTTCCATGAAGAACCACAGATTTCAACAGTCAGTACCACTGCATACACAGTACTTCCATAAGATCTCAAGTTCTAAAAATGCATCTTTAAATTTAAAAATTCAAAACATTATAAACTAAAATTTTGTTGAAAAGTATTTAATAAAATATTATACTTTAGTAAAACAAAGATATTTAGGGTGAGAGAATCCATTTTCCAAATCAACAACTAAATTCAACATATATACAACCTTAGAATCTACACAGAGTATCAAAGTAACCAGTCTTTTAACCTCCTTCTGGGATTACTGGTGTTGTGCTATCTTACTAAATATTTTACACACACACAGAGGCTTCAAAAATTTCATGGAAAATGGAATTAAAAGATAATGCAACAAATCACATCCATAATAATAAACTACTATTTCTTTGAAGACTAACAAAGCCAATACTGAAAGTCCTAGAATTTCAATAAATTTTCATTATTAATGATTAGCCATCTCCCACTGGATTAGTCTCCTATCGCTGCTGCTACAAATTCGCATAATCCTAGTGGCCCCAAATGGCACAAATGTGCCTCAAGGTGTGGAGGTGGGGTGGGGCTGCATTCCTGTCGGAGACTCTAGGGGAGAATCCATTTCCTCATCCTTTTCATTCCCTCCTGGGCTTGCCGCCCTTTCTGACGTTTCTCCAGTGTCTTGCTTCCACAGTCGCATCTCCTCTCACACTGACTCCTCTTGCTTTGCTCTTACCAGGGCCTTTGTCATGACACTGGGCCCGCCTGGACACCCAAGAACAATCTCCACATCTCAAGATCATATACACCAAGTTTCTTCTGCCAGGCAAGGTGACATTCACGGGCTCCAAGAATTAGGACAGGAACATTCTTGGGGGTCCACTACTCAGCCTACCATACTCATAAAATAAACCTGCAACATAACTACACATTTTGGTATTGTAATAATCAACTGGTAAATTAACACCTGAAATCTATGTTCTTATTATACTCATAGCTCCAGTCCATATCTAGGGATGCAAACAACTTTTCCTCAAAGGAGCTAATAATTAGCTTCACTGAAAGTAAGACATTTCGGGAGCTCTGATGTTGAAAAGCAAGCAGAAGGACGACTTCTGTAGCAAATTTGATTTTCGAAGTACTTCGCCATCAATATGGTCATGTACATCATCTCATTTAATCTTCCAGATACCTGGCCTTCACAGGAGGGGAACCGAAACCTAACTGTTTCAAAGCAGCAAACTCAGTAAGAGGCAGAGCCAGAGTGTATCTCAGTTCTTCTGAAACTTTAAACCACAACCTCTATCTTCTGTTATACCAGACAACAAGCTTCTTCAGGGCAACCACAGAACCCTGCCCAGAATACAATCTATTTTGCTATCATTTGATATATGTAGGTCCTAGGAAATCAAATGTCATCCAAACAATTGTTTCAACAGAAAATCGTCAAGATATAAAGAGTTTCAGATTAGCAATAATAAAATTGTTCTTCCTATAAAAGTTTTCAAAATAATTATGCTATAATTTCAATTAGTTATATAATAAATAGCTATAAATATGTCTTATTACTAAAAAATACTTGGGTCATCCAAATCATTTTTTAGTGTTTGTAAGACTGTAAGCTCCATGTTTTTTGAAAATTGGTTCACTAACTCTCCCTGATGACTTCATCTAAGTTATCCCCTGTACCCTTCATCACAACATGCTATTCTTAGCTTTACAGCACGTTTCTTCACTTATGTATTAACATTTGATTAATCCCTGACTCCATCCACTTCCCATCTGTTTCACAGTCATACTCTAAAAGCCACACACAGTCCTATAACAGAATATGCTACGGTTTTAAGTGTCAGGTAAAGACGGTGGGTTAGAGGCACTGTAACATCTTGAGGTTATCTATTGCGATAGTTTAAAACTTACACTCTCCATTGGAACTCATTCATTCATTCATTAGAAAATGAAAAACATGCCTATTTTCTGCAAAGCACTGTTGCAGCCTGTGGAACAGAGATGAAATACCTAGGCCCTTCACTCAAAGAGCTCAAAGAACTATGGGAAACATAGATAAGTAAACCAAATTTGATAAGGTCAGTGCCTATTACCTTCCAAACCACTGGGCACAGCTTAGGAGATTATTCATGATATGAACCCTATAGCATCCAGGGTTCAAGAAGAACACAGCCAACAGACAACTAACCAAAACTAAAGAATCAGGGGACGCTTTGTGGGTGAAGAGGAGACTTGAACAAGGAGAGAGAAAGGGTAAGATTTTGTGTGTGTCTGTGGGGAGGAAGTCAGCAGGAGGTGTGGGAGGGTAGGCATAGATACCACGAGTCAAGGGGACACAGGTACACACAGGGAGAGGTTACAGCAGGGGCTGGGTGTTGTGAAAGGTGATATGACAACCACAGTTTTAAGTGACTGGAAAACAAAGCCAGAGGGGATATAAAGGAAAAAGTTTTTAGCCAACGAAGGGGTACGGGTCTGATCCTAAAAGTGTAGAGTGCTAGGACTAACGGGCTTTAATCGGGGAAATGACACAAGCAAGGTGGCTTCATCCGATAAAGATGAAAGGCAGAGTGAGAGACAGACAGACATAGAGATAGAGACGGAGTGAGAGGCAGAGTGAGAGACAGATAGACAGACTTAGAGAGAGAGAGAGAGAGAGAGAGAGAGAGAGAAAGAGAGAGAGAGAGATCTTCTATCCGCTGGTCCACTCTCCAAATGGCTGCAGTGGCCAAGGCTGGGCCAGGCCAAAGCCAGGATCCAGGAGCCGCTTCTGGGTCTCCTGGATCGGTGCCAGGGGCCCAAATCTGCTGCCTTTCTGGCACATTAGCAGGGAGCTGGATCGGAAGTGGAACAGCCAGGACTCAAACTGGCAATACCAGTGCTGCAGGCAGTGGCTTAACCTACTATGCCACAGCACTGGCCCCAACACTTCTGCATTCTTTAAAGGCAAACAGGAAAGTGGATACAAACATACTGGTGGTGGTTGTTGATGATGATGATGATGATGGTGGTAGTGATAATGACTTCACTAACATAGGTCTCTGCAAACTAGGCATCTTCAGAGAACAAAATATTTACAAGATAAATAGTCATCTAGGTCTTATATTGGAAATATAACAATGCACAGGAGAAACTTTTTTTTCCTGTATTTGCTGTAATAGCAAGAATCATAGTGCTCTCACAAATTATTTATGTAAGCTGTCACATATACTCCCATGGTAAATTAGTGGTATTAGTTAATGGACACATTAAAAGTTTTACCATTCATTTAGTATTTTCAGACTGTACCAGAGATTGGAACAATGCATTAGCCTCCCTCCCTTGGCATAAATTCTTTTGATGCGTAACCGTAAATGGCTTTGTACAGGACATGTATGTAATGGAAAATTTCAAAACAACGTAATTATCTTGCTTTGTACTGGTCACCACAAAACTAAAATGTTTCTAAAATTTAAATCTTTGGTTAGTCCATAATTATTCTAAAGAATAGAAAGGATACTTAAATATGATAGAAACTTAAAGGAGCCGTCAAAAAGGCCCCAAAAAAGTACTTTAAGGCATCTTAACTAGTGTTTAAAGCACTTCTTCTGATCGCTTGCTGGACGTCCTAGGTGACCTTAACCATCACAATATCCAGAACTTCCCTTTTCACTTGCCTCCATCCCCTACCTCCCACAAGCCTGGTTTTATTCTCACTTTTTTTTGAGCATTCATTAAAAGCATCATTTCTACATACATTCTCCCTAATTCAACAGTTCTCCATCAGCTTCTTCCTCTCCTTCTCCCCTTCCTGTGGCTGTAGCTCTCCAGGCTTTATGCACAACCACCTCTTCCTTCCTTCCCATTACAGACAATCTTATACGGGTCCTATCATGGTTTCCCTGGGCGATATGGCATTGGCCAAGGCCGCCCTGTCAAGCCCATCTCTCTCGTCAACTGCATCTGGTAGGAAGCTGCCAGAAAAGACTCCCATAGAGCATTGAAAAATTGCTGACTAGATAACACACATGTACGATACAGTATTTAAAATGTATTCGGAATGAAAACCACATCTCCTTCCACCGCATCATCTGCCTCCAGTTACCAAGTTCCTTTCCTGAAGTCCTATCTTTATAATCTTCTTCTGTATTTCTCCAGGAATATTCTCTGTCTATACAGCAACTACATGGCCTTCTGGGGTTTGAACGCATGTGTGTGTGCACACACACAAACACACAAAGAGTAACACTTTCTGGTCGTGCATGCACATTCTTGCATCGGCTTTTCCTACTGAATATAAATAGGAATTCAGTGCCAATTGTTACACACAAAGCCTAGAATCATTCTTTTTCATGGCTGGGTAACATTCCATTATCTAATATATTTCATAATTCACTCCTACCAGTCTCTCACTCACATGCATGGAACATTTCCAACCTTTTGCTATTATGTTGAGCAATCCATATCTTTATATGAGTGCATATGTCTTTGTGCATATAAACCCCTGCTGATTCTAGATGGTGGGAGCGGTGAAGGTACTGATAAATCTAAGCACTTGAAAAGCTTTCTTTACAATCAGCTCTTTAAGGTGTGTATCTTCTCATATTGTGTTAAGTCCCAGGGTAAAATGTTTTCGAGGTTTTTCCGTAGTCATTTTGAGGACAGAAATGCTTGTCCTCGTTGGTAGGCATGCTTCTTCACATCCTAAAAAGGCAAATACAATTCTTTTTTTTCTTTTTCTTTTCTTTTTTTTTTTTTTTTGACAGGCAGAGTGGACAGTGAGAGAGAGAGAAAGACAGAGAGAAAGGTCTTCCTTTGCCGTTGGTTCACCCTCCAATGGCCACCACGGCCAGCGCACCGCGCTGATCCGATGGCAGGAGCCAGGTACTTATCCTGGTCTCCCATGGGGTGCAGGGCCCAAGCACTTGGGCCATCCTCCACTGCACTCCCTGGCCACAGCAGAGAGCTGGCCTGGAAGAGGGGCAACAGGGACAGAATCTGGCGCCCTGACCGGGACTAGAACCCGGTGTGCCGGCGCCGCAAGGCGGAGGATTAGCCTAGTGAGCCGCGGCGCCGGCCGCAAATACAATTCTAAAACACACTCTATATGGGGTCCTCAACCTGTAAAACAAACTAACAAAACACAACCAAAAGTTGGATTCTTACAGATGTCTTGAAGGAAGAAGGGCTAGTGACTGTCCTGACAGCTTCTCTCACTCATGGGCCGGCCTAATATAGAGGGCAACTCTAAGGATACTGATGAGCAACTGGGAAAAAATAATTAATTGTTGCTTATTGCCAGAATTTCAAAAAGGAAAATGACCAACGTTTATGCAGAAAGCAGACCACAGAGGCCAAACACTCAACCCACTGCTCTTACAATCATGAGCCCTACAACGCATGGAATACTGTGACTCTTCCCATTGGACATACCAGGGGCAGGCCTATGGTTACTTCCCCAGTAGCTACACACTGCCAAGAGTTCACACTGAGTAGTATCGTTCCAGGTGATTACAAAGCATCAATGGAGTGTGTGAAAGCACCCCATCCAGAGATTAAGAAGCCCTACTCACTGATCCCCACAGGCTGTGTCCCTGAGCAAAGCCTGGTTCAATGGGGGACATCACTCAGTCGAGATGAAAGTGGCTTTATGAATCCTGATGTCATGTGCCAGAGCTGTCAGGTAGCCACACTACCTACTTGAGGATGTCAGCTCTTTTTAAAGGTTTCTTGATGCTCATTGATTTTCCTCCAAGGCACAAAGACTAACTTTAGCCTTGAGTTCCACACCAGGAGGGCAGCTTACAGAAAGCTTCTGAGGGTGCCTTAAAACACCTGATTGACCATCTACCCCAACCCTGAGCAGCTAACACAAGTTGAGTTCCTGGACTACCCAGAATCCTTTACATCTGCTACCAGCAAGCCTCAACTTACAACAACCAACAAAAGTAAACTAAAAAAATAAATCAAATCAAATCTCCACTTGATACCATTTGATCACCCTGCTGGCAATAGGAAAATCGTGCTTCTGACTTCACTTGTCTGTTGCTCTCTACGTTGTAACTTACCTCCTGTTAAGTACAAACCTACATTTGCCTTCATGAATTGAGATGTGGTCTTAGCCAAGTTTAAACTGGACCCAGAGACTACAGAAGTGTATTAAGACACAACCTTTTGAACTGAAAATCTCTTTTTGCCAGAAACTAATTTAACAACTTTCTCTTAACTGAGACCAAAATTCAGAGGAGTATCAAAATTGTTCATCCTATGGAGATAATTTTTTAAGGTCTGGGACCCACCCACGGGTAAGCACAACCACTCCCACTAGTGGGTATGGGCTCTCAGCAAGGCGTTCCTAGGCTGTGCCACAATGGGGATTGGGGTTCACCTGACTCCTAGCCAACTTCCTTCCTTCCCATCTCCCCCCTTACAGATGGGAACCATAAATTCCAATATTCCTACACATTCACCATTATGTTTGCTGGATCACTGGAATGATCAAGCCAAAGACTAAAGAGGCGGGCCCTCATTTCTCCTATACCCAGGCTTGGCCCAAGTACCCTTTGGGAGATCAAGAGAAATGTGGCCTGAAGGAAGGACCCTCAACTACCATACCATTTCCCAGTAAGATCTCTCTTGTAAGAAGGAAGGCAAATGGTCTGAGGTCCCCTATGTCCCACCCTTCTTCACCTTGAGAGACCAACCTAAGTGGATAGGAAAATGCCACCTAGACCCCCCTACTGGCCACAATGGGAGTTTCCCCTCCAGCTCCTGAGACGACCTTGTTAAGTCCATCAGTAGTTCTGAGCGACTCTATGCCCTGTGTGACTTAACCTGGAAAGATGTGACTCTCACGTTGGATGAGATCCCAAACCCAACTGAGAGGAGGAAAGTGTGGGAACAGCCTATCCAATGAGGCTGAGGCTATAACAGGTCATACTCTAAAAGGCACAAGAATGTCCCCCATGAGAGCATCGCCTGAGGTGGACACTGACTGGGACCCTGAGGAGCCGTATGAGGAATGGGGATGTAAATATTTCCTCTACTGTATCACTCATGGTCTCAAGGGTTCCCCAGTAAAGCCAGTAAATCATACCCAGTTGTCCCTGGTTCACCAGGGAGACAAAGAGACCCCTTCAATTTCCCTACAGTGGTTGAAAGAGACTTGGGCTAATCACACTCTGATAACTTTGGAGTTAATGCAGGGGCAGGCGCTCCTCAAGAACAAGTTCCTCAATCGGTCTGTCCTGGACATGCGCCCTGAGTGCCAAAAAATGGTGGCGGAAGCTAACAAAACCCTGGAAAATTTGGTATCTGAAGCCACAAAGATTTATTATCATCAAGAGCAGGTAATAAATAAGAAAAGGGAGAAGGAATGTTATGAGAGAATGGTAGCTTTGCAAGGAACCCTGGTGACAGGCCAGAGAGAAGGAGGAGAAAAATTGGTCTATTTCCACAATCAGAAACTGGGATACTTCAAAAGGTCATATCCCCAGAGGAGCCGCTCACCTCCGGGACCCTGTCCCACATGTAAAGTGGACCACTGGGAAAAACTCTTGTCCCCAGGGAGAATAGGGCCAATAATCAACCAGTGCTCGTCCCCAGGGCATACTATACAGGTGCCCCACTTGCTTGGGTACAACTCGAGGAGCCCTAGGCGACACTTATAGTAGGGGACCAGCCTATAAAGCTCCTGGTCGACACTGGAGCCCATTTTCCTGCTATTTCCTTTTCCACTGGACCTAGGTTTCATAACAAGGTGGCCATCCAGGGAGATTCTGGACAACCCATAGAGAGATATTTCTCTCAACCTATCGCTTGTTCTTGGGGAGACCTCCACTTTACCCATTCCTTTCTAATAACGCCAGAAACTCCTGCTCCATGATTAGGCTGAGACATCCACTCCAGTCTCATGTACAGCTTCTATTACCACTGGGAGTCACAGGCTGTCTTCCCCTCCTTGAGCTACAGGTAGACCCTCAGGTATGGATAGATAGGACAGTAGTGGGATGGGAAAGACAGTAACTCCTGTAAAAGTCAGACTTAAGGATCCTGCCAATTTTCCCCATCCAAAACAATATCCTCTCCATCCAGAGGTAAAAAAGGGCTTAAAGCTTCTCTCTCTCTCTCTCTCTCTCTCTCTCTCTCCCTCCCTCCCTCCCTCCCTCCTTCCCTCTCTGTAAGTCTGCCTTTTAAATAAATAAATAAATTTTAAAAAAATAATTTGATTATTGTTAACTATATGAGGGTACTTAGGAAACTGTGGAAATGGAATTAAAATGTTTCTTTTTTGTATTTTTATTTAATAATCCTTTAATTATTTATAAGTACACCTTACAATTCTTATTATATAAAAGCACCTAAGAAGAAATACTGGACAGATAAACAAAAACAAGGAGTTAATTTTATAGTAAAAATAGGTTTACTATCTCCTAATGCCAAGCCATTATCAGTATCCGTGATTGAAAGATACAGCCTATATACTAAACTACCGTTTACTTAGAATAATCTCCATCTCCAAAGGAAACAACTATATGAGTTCTAGATGAATGGTTACAAGGAAGTCATGGGTACATTATGTCACCTTCTTATGACTGAAGTAACTGTCTTTTATGCTACCTCACAGTAAGCAGTGTAAAATAAAATAGCTACATATATTTAACTCTGTATGCCAGCCACACCACAGTTCAAATACTTTGAGTGGTTAGCTTAAGACCAGTAATTTTCTGCTTCATCATAATAAAAATTCTCTTATTTCTGGATATATATCTTTAAATAAGCAAACATAGTTTCAAAGGAGGTAAGAGAATAGAAGCAGGGACTGTGGCACAGCAGGTTAAGGTCCTGGTCTGCAGTGTCTGCATCCTATATGGGTGGTGGTTTGTGTTCTGGCTACTCCACTTCTGATCCAGCTCTCTACTAAAGTGCTTGGGAAACTGGCGGAGGATGGCCCAAGTCCTTGGGCCCTGAACCCACATGGGAGACCTGGAGAAAGCTCCTCACTCCTGGCTTCAGATTGGCTCAGCTCTGGATGTTGAAGCCAACTGAGAATGAACCACCGATGGAAGACCTTTTTCTCTCTCTCTTTCTGTCTCTACCTCTCTCTATGACTCTTTCAGATAAATAAAATAAATCTTTAAAAAAAGAAAAAAAGAATAAAACAATTCATTTCTGGAAAGAACACAGGAAAAGTTCTTTTGCTTACAACAAATAAACTGTTGCTTTCTTTCAATGAATCAATTTCTATGCAAAAAAATCTGAAATACATGCATAGGTTTTTTTAAAAAAAATTTTAAGATTTATTTTATTTATTTGAAAGAGTTACAGAGAGAGAGGTCTTCCATCCACTGGTTCACTCCCCACATGGCCGCAACCGCCAGAACAGTGCTGATCCGAAGCCAGGAGCCAGGAGCTTCCTCTGGGTCTCCCACGTGGGTGCAAGGGTCTAAGGACTTGGGCCATCCTCTACTGCTTTCCCAGGCCATAGCAGAGAGCTGGATCGGAAGAGGAGCAGCCGGGACTAGAACCCGTGCCCATATGGGATGCCAGCGCTTCAGGCCAGGGCTTTAACCTGCTTTAAAATGGCCCTATAGGTTTTTTTAATAACATGCATTTTCCATGAACTTTTTGAAACCTCTCATATACATGTGCCCAAATTCAACAAGACCAAGACCCACAGCCCTTCTCTCTGTACACATCAGGGTGATTTAAGACTATCAGGCTTGGGTTTCTCATAAGACACAGAGCTGTAAATATCTCTGGGATTTTCTGGAGAATTTGAATACCATGGCACTCTGCTATTCTCAATTTTGTTAACATGACACCAGATTCCAGCCTCCTTGGTGATCAGAAACAGAACACTGTTAGCAAACAGAACTCCAGCATACTAGCCAATGGAGAACGTCCAAGATATTAAAAATATCCAGGGGTCTGCAGCTTCATTGGATGGCCTTTAGGTGTCAGATCCTCTTGAGCTAATATCCAGATATTTATAGTGTTTTATTTTTAAAGCCTTTATTGTCAGTAGCTTATTTTCTCATATTAGGTCTCTACTCCCAGGACAGAAGATTGTCTTGTATAAGATTTGAGGCTTCAGTCTGTACCACAAATGAGTATCAGAAGTCAGAGTTAATGAGTGTGGGACTAAAGAGCCTCCTACTAAATAACTTCAGTCATGTAAACACTATAATAAAGTCCAAATAAATCCTGTAGCCTTGGAGTTTACACTCGGTGCAGCAGCTGGGTTGCTCTGAGGGATACCCGCATCCCGTATCAGAATGCCTGCTTGGAGGCAGGCTCTGCTTCCTATTCAGCCTCCTGCTGATGAGCACCCTGGGAGGCAGCAGGTGATGTGTGGGGAGCAACTCGGACTAGACTAAGTTACTGGAATTAAGACTTATTCTATGCATCTGCTCTCCCACAATATGGCGCTGGGAGAGGAGAAAACAGCTTCTACACAGCTGCCTCCAGTTCAGCCAATAAACTGTAGGACTTGCTCCTGATTGGAGGAGAGCAGCATACTCGGCGTGTGGGCAGCCGAGTTGGGATTGGCAGAGGAGGACTATAAAGGAGGAGAGAGACGGCATGCACCAGGAACATCTAAGGGGAACACCTGTGCAGCCCCCGAGAGAGCCGGCCGGCCGGCAGTGTGCCGCTCCCCTGCGGAAGTGGGGAAAGTGGCCAGGGGGAACCGCCCTTCCACGGAGGTGGAAGGGACAGTAGCCAACCCGGGAAGAACCAGCAGCAAACCCGGGGAGGGCCGAGCAGACAAAAGAACAGCGCAGGGTCCTGTGTCGTTCCTCCATGAAGAGGGGGAGCGACAGTGATGGGTCAAATACTTGGATCTCTGTCATTCACAGGGAAGACGCAAACTGAGTGCTGGGCTCCTGGTTTTGTCCTGGCCCAGCCTTGGCTGTTGTGGGCATTTGGGGAGTGAACCAGCAGATGGAAGATTCTCTCTGTATCTGTTTCTCTAACTTTCTTTGTGTACCTTTGCCTTTCAAATAAAAAAAAAATTTTAATCCTGCAACCATTCAAAAAGTACATTGGTTTGAGCCATTCTTGCCAGTTCTATGTAGAACCTCTTAGTAGAGAAGATGGGTTCTAGAAATTTAACTGCACGCAGAGAGCTGTAAGTGCTGTCTGCAGAGTCAGGATGACAGTGGCATCAGCAGCTCAGGATCGTCTCTTTGAAGCCTGTGGGGAAGTCTTGCATGTGGAGCCTGTGAGTGAAATGCAAATGTATGACCTGCCCCCAAACTAGCAGGCTGTGCAGCGTGTGGTTACTCAACGGGAGCTACAAAACGACAGGGTACAGGGAAGGGCAATGCCCCCAATACAGGTTAAAACTGGCCAGGCTGGGGCCTGTGCTGTGGTGCAGAGGGTTAAAGCCCTGGCCTGAAGCGCTGGCATCCCATATGGGCACCAGTTCTAGTCCCAGCTGCTCCTCTTTTGGTCCAGCTCTCTGCTATGGCCTGGGAAAGCAGTAGAAGATGGCCCAAGTCCTTGGGCCCTGCACCCGCCTGGGAGACCCAGAAGAAGCTCCTGGGTCCTGGCTTCAGATCCACTCAGCTCTGGCCACTGCGGCCATCTTGGGAGTGAACCAGCAGATGGAAGACCTCTCTCTCTGTCTACCTCTCTCTGTAGCTCTATCTTTTAAATAAATAAAATAAATTAAAAAAAAAAAAAAAACTGGCCAGACTTTCTAACTAGACTGCAATCATAGCCATCCACAAGGTGCCCTAGGCTAAAGGCCTCCTTCAGTTCCAGCTTCATTGCACTGCCATCCAGGCCCAGGTGTAAGAAGTTCTCCAGGGTTGCCACACCTTGGCCTTAGAAATAATAGTATAGGGGGTGTGTTTGTGGTGTTTGTGGAGAAGAGTAGACGAGGCAACTCCAGAGGAGCCTGGGCCTCTCACTCTACAAGGATGTATAGGCCGGCGCCGCGGCTCACTAGGCTAATCCTCCACCTAGCGGCACCGGCACACAGGGTTCTAGTCCCGGTTGGGGCGCCAGATTCTGTCCCGGTTGCCCCTCTTCCAGGCCAGCTCTCTGCTGTGGCCCGGGAGTTCAGTGGAGGATGGCCCAAGTGCTTGGGCCCTGCACCCCATGGGAGACCAGGAGAAGCACCTGGCTCCTGCCTTCGGATCAGCGCGGTGCGCCGGCAGCAGTGCACCGGCCGCGGCGGCCATTGGAGGGTGAACCAACGGCAAAGGAAGACCTTTCAAAAAAAAAAAAGATGTATAATCTTCTGACTCTTTCTTGTAACTTGGTCCCTGTAATGGCCCAGTTTCCAGGCCCAGTTGGGAAATCCTACACTCAGGCCATATACTTTAAAGACAGAGAGCTCTTCCCTGCAGGTAGGCACTGTAATCTTCTAAATTTATTTAAACTCAAGTCAAAACTTATAAAAAATTTTGTTATTTAGTAGCCAACTTTTTTTTGTTATTCACTGCTGTATGCTCAGAATCTAGCAAAAACAGCTAATACATACAATGAACTCACAATAAATACTTGCTAATTGGGTGAATGAATGAATGAACTCTAAGGGCAGTCCTGGAAGTGGTGGCCCGCAGTGCACCAGCCTGGAAGGATAGAGCAAGTGATACAGGCAGCAGATGGAAGGTTACTGGTTAGAAGCACCGTGTTCTCCCTGAGCAAGGATCTTCAGCAAGACCAGACACAGGGTAAGGTCAAAGTGGTCATGCCAAGCACAGAAACTTACCACAATACCTCCCGGCCTGGACCTCCAGAGACTCAGCTGCTCAGTGAGGAGGCCCCCTCCCCCATCCTATTAACGTAACTAACTGTTCAGACAGACCTTTCCATGAAATGGACCTACGTGCTGGGACTCCCATGGTCTGATTTTTCAAGCAAGCCCCGGGTTCCCAAAAGTTGGCAGAATTCTCAAGCACGTGGTTTTGACTTTCTCTACAAAGTCCGTTTGAAAGATGCATGGAAGACTACTAAGACGTTAGGAAGTGTATTTCCCAGGTTCATATACAACAGAGACAAACACACTGTTCTGCCCACATCTTCTCTCCAGCCCGACATTTTATCCAAGCTACAAGGGGGCCAATGGTTTCTTATCCCTTAGGACTTTGGTCTGAGGAAGCCCATTAAAAAATTTATAAGATATTTCTCTGAGTAATTCTTAGAAAAAATGTTATATCACTAAATGGAAAGGTAACTACGACACAGTCACAGAAACAATGATAAGATATTTCATTTTTAAAAGCCTCTAGTATGTAAGATATAGAAAAAGGAATATAAATTTCAACTTAAAAATGATAAACTTTCAAAGCATAAATCCATCCATTAAATTGCCTATGAGTCAATTTTAAAATATGAAACAACTACTTAAATTGCATTAATATGGTATCATTTTAGAGTACTATGAACTATTTTAACCAACACAGAAATAAAAGATATGTGGCTTGCTTCTTCCAGGTATTTAATAGTTATGTAAGCAAATGTGGGATCACTGCAATTTTTAATGAAATCCAAGGATCATGTTTGTAGAACTTACTGTTGAAAATAGTCTGAGTCATAATATAAAGATTTCAATGAAGACTCAAGTATGTACAAGTATATTCTACAAGTAAAGCATCCCCAAACTGAAAATCAATGCCTGAAATGTTGTTACATCTAATTTTTTGAGCATTTTAGATTTTCAGATTAAGAATATTCAACTGGTAAAGTCTATGCAAATGTTCCAGAATCTGAAAAACTCCAAGAACAGGCAGACTTTGGTCCTAAGCATTTGGGATAAGGCAATACTCAACCTGTATAGCCCAACAACATTGTGGGGATGAGGAGGGGAGACTAGAAAACTGTTCTCTAAGCTAAAACATGAAATCATATTTTTTTGCCCAAAGAAAAACTAGAGTTTGAAATATCACCCATTCATTCAAAAAGAACACATCCCTTCATTCACTCAACAAATATGCACTGGATTTCTTCCCTATGCCACATGGCTGCCTTAGCTGTGAGGATTCAATGGTGCAACAGTGTTTTGCACCTGCAAAGAAATTTCCATCTCCACCATGTCCCTGCCCCCACCTCCTTCCCATACACACATCAAAGATGTCTCTAACAGCACTCATGCTGTGTGGTATAAAAAGACAAGACGTGTAACTAGGCTGGCATAGTGTCCAGCAACCTCCGAATGCACTCCTGCCTAACTCAACACATCTCAAGAGCCCCAAGTTCAGTTCTAGCTGTGCCCAGTTATTAGCCATCGAACCTTGAGAAATCCGTTCAGCACTTTGAACCTGAGTCTGCTCTGAGAACCGTCTTCGTTCTGAAGTCCCCTCTCGGCTCGCAGGCAAGGAGATGACTGAGACTGTCAATAATGGGCAGGCCAGGCCATTACCTCACAAAGGGTCTCTTCCATCAGAAAGTTCTCTTTTACGCTGAGCTGAAACTGCCCTCCATGGTTTTAACCACGGCTTTTTGTCCTGCATGCTAGATCTACCCACTGTGTCTCTTCCATGGTAATCCCTCATGGGGTCAGGTGCCGTGGCACAGCAGGTGAAGCCATCGCTTGGGACACCCACATCCCATATCTGAGTGCCACTTCAAATCCCAGCTACTCCACTTCTGATCCAGCTTCCTGATAATACATTCTAGGGACAGCAGCTGATGGCTCAAGTGTTTGGGACCCTGCTACCTATTTGGAAGATCCAGATGGCAGAGTAACAGAAGGAGAGGGAGAGACAGAGAGAAAGGGATCTTCCTTCCACTGTTTCACTCCCCACATGACCACAACAGCTCGGGCTGGGCCAGGCCAAAGCCAGGAGCCAGGAGCTTCATTCAGATCTCCCATGTGGGTGCAGGGACCCAAGCACTTGGGCCATTCTTTGCTGCTTTCCAAGGCACATTAGCAGGGAGCTGGATCAGAAATGGAGTGGCCAGGACTTGAGCAAGCACCCATATGGGAAGCCAGCATCAGATTTGGTGGCTTTACCCAGTACACTACAACACTGGTTCCTACTCTGCCTTTCAAATAAACATTTAAATCTTAAATGACAATCTCATGATTTTCAGACTTTTCATAATGTTGGTTACTCCTCCCTTAACATTTCTATTTAAAATATAGTGCCTGAAATATAATTAATATTCTGTAGGTATGGTCTGAGCATCAAGGGTTGCTATACACCTGGTAATGCATCATATGACTCTCATTGACTTGAGGCAGGAAGAACAAGTGGGCATGTAATAACCTTTACAGGAATACAATCTGAACCATGTTTGTTCAAAAACCAATAAAGAGGCAGGGTAGCAAAGGTCAAGAGTACAGATTGAAGCCAGATGGCCTAGAAGGGTTCAGATTCTAGATATTACATAGACCAGATGACAGCCTCTCTGGTGCAAATTCCTCCAAAATAGTTACCTAATAGGGCTGATATAAAGAAGTGAATGAGTGATCAGACATGAAGCATTCTGAACAGGGACACAGAGGTTACAACAAATACTATGTAAAGTAGGCAGCCGACATTTAAGTGATCAGTCACTCAGGTGGTTATCTAATAACTTCCACGTGATAACGATCGTGTGCTATGCATTCGCAAATTACAGGAAAAGCAAATAACTTTTGGCTACCTCCCTGGTAACTAAATATGGAGGCATCAGTGGATAAAAGTAAACTCACACTTTCTTAGGGTCAGGTTCACACGCTACTTTATCTACAAACTAGGAAGTCTCCATGCCAATACAATCATTTCTTCAATATGATGGCTCATTTGTTTAAAGTTCAGCCTGGCTGCCATTAAAGAAAATAGTCACTTTACCACCATGCTTTGAAAGCCTAACATGTGACTGCAACGACCTCTGATCCTTGAAAGGCTTTTTGTTAGCAAACAGTATTTACCTAGCTGGGTATAATTTTAATTTTATTCATTACCAAATGGTTGCCTTTCCCAACATCACTAATATGAAATAGAAATGGGAATACATCTTCATTATACTCCTAAAAGTCAGGCAGGATGGGATTCTTTCTCCAGGAAAGTTCGCCCATATTCCCCTTCAAACTTCCCAAGATTTAGGAATCGGGATCAGCCTGCTGGTTGTGAAGGAAATAAGGGCCGATAAGCTCAGGGTAAAAACACCCAGCTGCATTCTTTAAGTGCATGTGCTCCTCCCTGTGCTAGGTATTTCCATTTATTATCACATTTACTTTCATCCTCATCACCCTATGAAGACAGGTACCACTGCGATCCTCAATTAGAGGTGAGAAAGCCGGCATCAGAAGGAGTCACTCAGAGGGTCACATCACTAGATGTGACTGAGTCAGGACTCGGATCCAGGTTGTCTGACTTCATAGTCTAAGCTCTCCCCCTCTGCAATTGGGTAAATAAGAAACATCTGGGAATACACACATTCTGGTGAACAAGAGACAAAGACAGCAGTGAGGAGACCAGCCTAGGCAAAGCCTATCCCAGCTGGAGAGGATGCTGTGTGATGGGAGAGTCCTGGATGAGACATCAGGAGGACTGGGAGCCCCTTCAGAGGGTGGACGACCCAGGGGACATCAAGTTTTCTCTCCAACCTAATGTAAGAACACATTCACATACAGAACAGGGGTATGCTAATGATCAAAATGTTAAAGTGAAAGTAAAACTCCAAAATACCATACAGATAAAAAAGAAAATGAACAATTGTTAAAATGAGTAACAAAGGGGCAGGCATTTGATGTGGTGGCTAACACTCTGCTTGGGATGCCACATCCCTCATCAGAGTGACTGGGTTGGAGTCCTGGATCCATTTCTGATTCCAGCTTCCTGCTAATGTGCACCCCTGGAAGCAGCAGGTGGTGGCTCAACTAGTTGGGTCCTCCCTACCACCCATGTGGGGAACCTCAATCATGCTTCTGGCTCCTGGCTTCAGCCTTGTCCACACCCAGCTTTTGTGTGTGTTTGAGAAATGAACAAGTAGACAGATCTCTGCCTGTCTCTCTAATTTGAAAAATGAACAACAAAAAACATACAGATTCCTCAGTCACAGAAAATGGCATGGTAGAACTTAGACTACAAACCTCTCATCATATACAAAAATCAGCTCAAGACAAATCAAAGACCTAATGTAAGACCTGAAACTATAATATTGCTTTAAGAAAACATAGGGCAAACACTTCAAGATATTGGTGTAGGTATTGATTTCTTGGGTAAGTCCCCAAAAGCATAGGCAACAAAAGCAAAACTAAACTAATGGGATTATATCAAACCTAGAAACTTCCACACAGCAAAGGAAATAATTTCTAGAGTGAGGAGACATCCAATAGAATGGGAGAAAATATTGCATGCTACTTATTCAATAAAGGTTGAATATCTAGAATATATCAGGAACTCAAAAAACTCAACAGTAAAAACACACAAACAATAGTTAAGAAATGGGCAAAAGAACTGAATCGACCTTTGTCATAAGAAGAAATATAAATGGCCAATAAATATATGAAAAAATTGCCTAATATCACCAGACATCAGGTAAATGCAAATCAAAACCACAACAAGGTATCACCTCACCACTGTCAGAATGGCTACTATCATAAAGACAGGGACAAATGCTGGTGAGGAACTATTAGACACTGCTGGTGGAGATGAAATTAGTATAACAACTAGGGAAAACAGTATGGAGACTTCTTAAAAATCTAGAAATGGAACTGCCACACGATCCAGCCATCCAACTACTGGGTATATATCTAAAAGACATGCACTCATTGATTCAAAGAGATACCAATTCCATCATATTTATGGCAACACTATTTACAATAGCCAAAACATGGAATAAACCAAGGTGCCCATCAATAGACAAACAGATAAGGAAAATGTAGCATATACACGATGGAATACTACTCAGCCATAAAAAATAATTAAATCCTGTCATTTGCCACAAAATGGACGGAACCAGAGTACATCATGTTGACTGAAATAAGTCAGACATAGAAAGACAAATGCTACTCATATATGGAAGCTAAAAAAATTTAAATCAATCTAAACACAGAATGTTGATTTCTAGAGGCTGGGCAAGGTGCAGGGAATAAAGAGGGTTTGGATTAAAAAAATTAGGGGAAGTTGGGTTTGGCGCATTAATTATGACAAATATACTAACATCAAATGTTCATAATAGGAAAAGCAGGTGAGGGGTGTACAGGAACTCTGTATATTACCACCCCACAATTTTGGTTTTGTAAATTTAAAACGTTCAAAAATAAAATGTTTTTAAAAATTTTTAAATAACTTTAAATAAGCACTAAGTCTGGTCCAATTTAATGTGGTTTAAAAGTTATATATGTATGGGTATATATTATAAAGTTACATATAAACAGATATGTAATCTGTAAAAACTGTGAGGAAAAAGAGCATTTTTTAAAAGACTTTATTTATTTATTTATTTATTTATTTGAGAGGTAGAGTTAGACAGAGAGAGAGAGATAAGAAAAAGGTCTTCCATCCACTGGGTCACTCGCCAAATGGCTGAAATGGCCAGAGCTGGACCCATCCAAAGCCAGGAGCCAGGAGCCTCTTCCAGGTCTCCCACAAGGGTACAGGGGCCCAAGCACTTGGGCCATCCTTTACTATTTTCTCAGGCCATAGCAGATCAGAAGAGGGGCAGCCAGGACTAGAACTGGCACCCACATGGGTTGCTGGCGCCGCAGACAGAGGCTTAGCCCACTAAGCCACAGCGGTGGCCCTGGGCATTGTTTGAAGCCACTGTTTGTGGTAGTTCATTTACACAGTGATAGAAAACTAATATAATGCTTGAATTTATTTAGATAGCTGAGAAGAACAGGTCAGTGATTAACTCCAGAGATGGGAGAGGGGGACTACAAGAAAGGAAATGCATCCTTCCCGTAAACAGGCTTTAAACCATGTCTGCAAGTCCTTTGTCTCTCCTCTCATGGTATTCACATCCCCGCCCCTTAAAGCTGGTCCAGCCTAGTGACTCACATCAGCAGAGGCCACAGAAATGACGCTGAGCAGCTTTCAGCTTAGGCAGAGGCTGCCCAGCTTGGGGGAACCTTCACTCGCCTGACTCATTCTACCAGCGGTGTCAGGAGCAGATACGCAGGCAAAGCACGGGTTTTCCATTTCCCACTTACTACTGATAGATTTTCCCCATTCCTATTGTCCTCTGTCACTGTATTATCCTCACAGGGCCTCAAGAGGAGGAGGGATGGCTGTAATGAAGCAGAATTTGGCCATTCGCGTGTTCTCCAGTCATAATATCATCAAATGACACTATTAACTTCTCATACGAACTAGACAAAACAACAGCTTCAGCAGTGGGCAGTATAATCTAGGAAGGTGGGACATTTAAGTATTAAAAAACAGGGGCCGGCGCTGTGGTGCAGCAGGTTAAAGCTCTGGTCTGCAGTGCCATTATCCCATGTGGACATTGGTTCAAGTCCTGGCTGCTCCACTTAGGATCCAGCTCTCTGCTATGGCCTGGGAAAGCAGCAGAGGACGGCCCAAGTCCTTGGGCCCCTGCACCCACGTGGGAGACCCAGAAGAAGCTCCTGGATCCTGGCTTCAGATCGGTGCATCTCTTGCAGTTGCAGCCATTTGAGGAGTGAACCAGCAGATGGAAGACCTCTCTCTCTGTCTCTCTGCTTCTGTCTCTCTGTAACTCTGCCTTTCAAATAAATAAATAAATCTTAAAAAAAAAAGAAATATTTAAAAAGTATGGAGGATGGTCAATTGCTGGTGTTCAACCATAATTTTATGCCCTGGAAAGTTTGCTTGTGGTAAAACCCTAAGCAATATGCCTATCTTTTTAGTCCCCACAGTTCTAGTTCAACAAACTTCAGAAATTATGTATGCTTGAAAGAAGAAATTTCTTGAAAATATTTCAACAGAAAGTCTCATGCCTAAAATAAACTTGCATCTTATCAGTTCAAATCAACCAATACTTATGGATAAGGCACCATGAGAATGTTACCTCCTTGACGATGTTATTACAAAAATAAGTACTTAACTAACTATAAGGCAGAATATGGTTAAGTTCTAGAAGAAGACAGAACAGGAGAGATCACATGCATCTGGGAGCCAGGAAAGAACTAAACAAAGATTAGAATCTGCTCTCCAACTCTGTGCTTTTCACTTCCCTTTGCCCTTATCTACGCCAAACCCTAGGCTGTGTCTTCATTTGAAAATTTTCTGTCCTTTAAATCTTAGTTTGGGACCCTCTCTCAGGTTAATTCTAGATCTCTGTTAGGAGGGTTCTCTTAATCTCCTCTCCATGAACCTCCATGGAGGAAGAGGACCCAGGAGAACAAGGGGTTAATCCAATTGCTAGGTCTGGCAAGGCTCTTTCCCCCCTGCTATCCCACCTTCACTTGGGAGAAAGGAGAAAGAACACTTTGGCCATAGGCCTCTGACAATTTATCAAAAGCCCTGTGTTCCGCGGTTATTGGATCCTTTTACCCATTAATACAGCTGTCCCTTATTCCCTATGTCTTATGTTCAAAAACTGAGACGTCAGAGGAGGAAGATGGATGAGTTATTGATCCCTCAACCTAGCCATCCCTTTATCTTTCTGTCCGATATGTCCTATAAACCATCAACCCTGGATCAATTCATTTGTTTGTTCTGCACTTCCATTTAAGAAAAATGCTGTAAGCATAGGAAAGGGCATTACTAAGTGTGATCTCCAATATTTTGGTAGACATTACAAGGATATTTCAAAAAGTTTGTAGAAGTATAGGAGTTTACTGCACTGCAAAAGCAATGTGAAATCTACACACAACTTTTCCATAATAAACATTTTCCATGAACTTTTTGAAGACCCCTTGTATTTCCTTCCATGTGACCTCCCTGTTCAGTTTCAACACCCTTTTTCTTTTTACAAAAACTACCCCAACCCTTCCTAACGTCTCACTTATAATAAATAACCTGGTCCTTTATTTTCATGGAGAAATAATAGGATTCAGGTCTGAAACCCATGAATTGCTGCACATCCCTGCCTCTGTAAGTTCTCCGCTCCTGTCCAGTGCTCATCTCTGAACTTACACTCTGGTTCCCACACCTTCAGCTGACTCAGCCCTCATGCCCCCACCCCTCTCCCTCCTGCATCTTCACCTTCCAATTCTAACATCCCTCCCCTGCTTCACATAAATACACTCACAACCAAACAGAAGAAAAGGAGCAATAACAAAATCCAAACTCTTCCAGCCTAAACATCCTTCTAGGTAAACCTGTTCTCCTTGTAATAGCAAACCTTGGAGAGAAAGTCACTTATCCCGGTGCAGCCTGATGCAGGCCACCCCTCCGCCGACACTACTCCCATCAAGGGGATTCAATTCTTCTTTGACTTGAGCTGTCCACAGTATGTGATACTGAACGACTCCCATCTTCACACTCCCCTCCACTGGGTTTTTACAACACGGTTGCCTCCTGGTTCTCCTTCTACGTTTAAGAATGCTCCCCCTCTGTCTTTACTGGTCAAACCTTAATGTTAACATTTTTCCCAGGATTCTATTCTTGGCTTTTCTCTTCTCAAACTAAACTCTCCCTTGGGATGGGGGAGAGGGAATGGAATATTTACACTCTGAGTTATCCCACATGTCCATAAATCAATACGACTAAATTAGAGTTCATCTGCTTCCTCCCCCACCCCTACCCCTACCAGCGCTCACCTCCATCATGGCACTGCTCTGCACTTGTTTATCTGGCTGTCTTCCCTGCCCTGGCATGCCTAGGGGATGGACACAACACACGTCAGGGAGGGGGCGAGAACACAAACAAAGCAACGCATCTTACTGGAACTTAGGAATAGGTAAAGAGTGCCCCACGTGAACTCCCTGAACTACACAATGACAGTGTGACTGTTTTGAGGGAAATGGAATGTCTGTGTGCGTGTACAATAATTTTTAAAATTATAAGCATTATACAAATACACGAAAAACTTTTGATATGTATATATAATACACACACACACACATATATATATAATGTGTTTATATGTGTATTTGAATTTCCTGTGCTTCACCAAATGCCTGGCACAAGCAGTGTGCTAATTTATAATTTTTGAATGAAAGAAGTCAAAAAAAGAATGGCTATCTGAAATAGGCTTTGAAGAATGGGTGTGATTTCAACAAAGGAAAATAGGAAAGCGCAGGGACAAGACAGAACTGATTAACTGGCTGGGCACGTCAGGACAAATAATTACCAGAAACACGACAATGCTGAGGCACGGCTGACACAAGACTTTACAACTGAGCTGGAGACGCAATTTGCAGGCAATAGGAACAAGCTAGGCCTTTAAAGCAATGCAGTTCATGACTGGAAAAGAAGAAACTAGCCCAGAGGACACCTCTTCTATAGCCAGCAAACGAAGTACCTAAGGGAGAAGAAATGAAGCCTTGAACTACAGCACCTGTGTGATTGACAGCAACTAGAGAAAAATAGAAAGAGAAAATCTTATTTTTAAGACAGTAAATAACAAACTTTTTGAATACTCAAGAACAATGGAATCAACTGAAGTATCAAAGGAAGTGAAAAACTTAAAGCACTAAAATTAATCTGAAAAGGAAAAAGGAATAAATAAAGAATACATATAGCCTCGGGTTTCCTGAGTTAAACAATCATGAATAGTACTGGATGTTGGAAGACACAGTGTACTGATGAGAGTCCATTACATATTCAAGAACCTCAACATGCATAAATTCACCATCAGTTGACAACTGCACTGTACACGCTTAGGACAAGCCACTGTGTAACTGGGAGCAAAGAGGTCACAGACTGGAACCCTACCGTGAAGCTGTTGTTGGCATTTTTTGTGCTTGCTTCAGCCACGCTGGCATCGGAGAGGTCAACTTCATCAAATATGAGAGACTGTCGGTGAAAAAGAACACGAAACACATTAAACGAAAACCCAACGCGATGCTTTTCCCCCACGTTTTTGCTGTCAGGTCATGACTAGGCAGCTAAGTCAGGAATCAGGAATAGAAAACACAGGAAAAGCTGAGTTAGTGCTACTTCGCGTTATCTTCTTAGGAAGGAGGAGCAAAACCGTAACATAAATCCCAAACTGAAAAGCCTCATCCCCAAGCCCCAGCACCCTGAGCAAATGCCCTGTGCACTCTGGAAGCCCCAACAGCCACCACTTCTGGGGAGCCTGCAGAGTGCACTGCACACTCACACATGAGCCAGTGTCGGGAACGTTCGAACAAGTCTTCCCGGGAGCCCCGGGCAGGTCACCGTTCCCAGGCTCGCTAAGTGACAGCTGAGAACGAGCCCTGCTCCAGAGCACGCGGAGTGTCTGAGCCTTTGCAACCTTATTTTCCCATGTCTATGCATGCGCTCAATGCAGAGGCTAAGTGTGTTCTGCAGACAGAAGATGCCACTTCTTTTATACTCTTATTAAAAGTTCCTCTTACAACAACAAAAAAGAGCGTCAGTGGTAAAAATGTGCAAGTTAGCAAAGTAGGACATTCTAGCAAAAAAAAAAAAAAAAAAAAAAAAAAGGTTAGGCTTGCCACTTTCAATCAGGGAGTCACTGGTCACACTCATTCAGGGTCCTGCCAGCAAGGCAGGCCTAGCCACACACCTCTAGAACTGAAGAAGAGGGGGCTCTCCTTTTCTGATAGCTCCACATACCCTCTGCAGCCCAGGATCTCTAGAGGCTTAGGCTGGTCTACTTCAATTCACCCAATCTGACTACAAGTCTTGTTCCCTGACTGGAAGAGAATTCACAGTGTATCACAGGAGACGAAACAGACACAGCTCACTTGAAGGGAAGAGACTAATTAAAGTGGGAGAGAAGAGATGCGATGGAATCCCACAGAAGGTCACAATTTCTGCAGCAGAAAAAAGAAAATCGAACTTTTTCTTCTGTGTGTAACAGAAGAAGGCTGAGTTGAGGGAGACCTCAGAGAAAGCAGAGTGTTTGAGCAAGAGGAGATGGGAGAGAGAGGGGCTTTGCACTGTAGCCAGGATCCTGCTTAGGGATCCCACATCCCTTTTCAGAGTGCCTGGTTGGAGACCTGGTTCACCAGCTCACAGCTCCAGTTTCCCACCAAAGTGCACCCAGGGAGGCAGCAGGTGACGGCTCAAGTAGCTGGGTCCCTGTCTCCCACATGGGAAACCCCAGTCAGGTGCCAGGCTCCTGGCTTTGGTCTGGCCCTGCTCTGGTTGTTGTGATCATTGGCGGGGGTGAACCACCAGAGGGAAGATCTGTTTCTGTGTGTCTTTCTCTCTGTGGCTCGGCTTTAAAAAAAAAAAAAAAAAAAGTGAAAACAAATCAGCAAAAATACAAGAGGAGCCAGTGGGAAAGGTGCCCTGCAGTTGAGAGGCAGGGGCCAAGGCTGGAGGCCATCAGGCAGTCAACACCGCCAGGAAGTGGCTGTGCCAAGTCCGCACGGAGCCACAGCAGGGCCAGCTTGGGCCATAATGACTTTCCAAATAAGATTATCTTATTTGGTTCTTACTTCTACATAAGTATTTCGTTATTACTTCCATTGTGGCTGCATAAACTAAGAATTAGGTCAGTTTATTTGTTTTGCTAAGTGGTCTACACCTCTACTAATTATATGAGGGCCATACGTTTCTAAAAATGAACATGATTCAACTAGCACAGTAGCAAGAAATTTCAATGTTTATTTTATTTTTTGAGAGGCAAAGAGACAGAGGGAGAGATAGGCAGAGCAGAGCAAGCTCCCATCCACTGGTTCACTTCTAAGATGCCCACAAAGGAAAGACCAGGCTGGGATGAAGGTAGGAGTCAGGAACTCAATCCAGGTCTTGCATGTGGGTAGCAGGGACCCAGGCACTTGAATCACCTCCACCGTCTCCAAGGTTCTACATTAGCAGGAAGTTAGTTTCAGGAGTCAGAGCTGCACCTGAACACTGAACCCGGGTACTCTGATATGGGACACTGGTCTCTTAACTACTAGGCTAAACATTCATCCTTTAATGTTTATTTCTGAAGCACTGCTAAAGCATTGGTTTTAGTGGAGGCTTATCATCACAAAAATTTCTCCAAAAATTACATTATCATTTTATTTAACTAATATATGAAAATTATTTCAAGTCTTTACTTCAATCGAATTCTTATTCTTGACTGCTGGCATAACGGATTTTGTGTCCGGCACCATGTAAGCACTTGGCATGCATCATCTTCCTTAAGCCTCGTGTCAACAACTCATGCTATCCATGGCCACTCCACTGGAATGTGCTGGGAACAGGACACGAATTCTTGTCTGAATCCAGAGCATGAATTCTTGGCAACTATAGCAACTCTCTATCATGGTCAGAGAAGAATTTCTGGGGTAAAAAGCAGCAGAAAAGGGGGGAAAACCTAAGATTTGGGTTTAATTTGATTATATCTCGTTTTATTTTATTTAGAAGGAAGGAAGGGGGAGAGAGAAAGTGAGAGGAAGAGAGAGAGGGAGAGAGAGAGAGAATGAGAGAGAGAGAGAGTCATACTAGAGACTTCCTATGAGATTATTCTTAGGAGCATGTCATGGGACTAACTCAAATAGAACCCCTAGGGATGGGGCGCAAGAAAGACCACATCTACACTGCATTCATGAAAGAGCTGTGATGCTACAGGGAGCTCCAAGACAAAAACAGTGCAAGCAACCACAATTTCAAATGCATCTACAACTTCCGGCGTTTGAAATGAGTGTTCTCGCAAATTACCTTCGAGTCCTTTGCGTAATAAAGCGTGCGGCCTCGGAGTTTGAAGTATCGTTTTTTCCACCTTTGGAAAGAACTGGTCTGCTTCAGTAGTTGTCCCTCTTTAATACTCGTCTGGAGAAGAGCAGAAACACAAGGACATGGTTAACGTGAAATTCAGAGTCAGCGACACATTATCGTGAACATTTTAAATAATATTCCCCGTGTCTTACAAACTATATGAGAGAATATTGCATTTTCATCACAGTTGAATCATGGGAACACATATGCAAAACCCTAAAGAAACAAAAGCAAATTTGACAGGGTTCTCTGCCTTCAAAGTACTCTCCAGTGGAATGGAAGGCACGTGCACACAAACTAATACTTGCTATCCGGTGTGATGTGCATACCACCTCCTATGAACAGAGGCACAGTGCAGTACAAAGATTAGACAAGCACGTGGGCTCTGCAGCCATGTGCCTTGTGATCAACTTCTGGCACACCGCTTAATAGCTAGGGATCTGAGGCAAGTTACTAAACTTCTTCATGCCTTACTTTATTCATCTGGAAAGTGGGTATGACAACAGAACTCAACTTACAGGATTGTTGTGGGTAATGAATGAAAACCACATAAAGGACTTCCTGTACAGCACACAGCAAGTGCCATTAAATGTCAGTTACGATGTGTATATGTTACAATTAATTATCTTCACAAACACGTATATGAAGAGCTCTGCATGGTGGGCCAGAGAACCAGTGGGACTTGCCTCAGTGGGAGTCACTGACCGTCAACAGCCTCCAAGAAGAAGGAGTCTTAAAAGGGATTATTAGAACCACGTCGGGTGGAGAAGGGCATTGCAGATACGTGCACAGTTTAAAACAGCACGGCTATTTGGAGAGTCTTCAAAGAGCATTCTGTTACAAACACAGCAAAGGACTTGCAAAGGGGAGTAGCAGATGTGGCTGGAAGGGGTAGGCCGGCTCTGTGACTTGGCTGGAGCCAGTGTTAAGTGCTTTATGAATGCCAGTGCATTCCACTGTCACCAACAACATACTCCAGACCTCTCTGACCTCATCTAGGACCTCCCCCACCCCCTCCAACCGCAGTGGCCACTTTGCTTTCAAGTGGGCATGCATGCTCCTGCCTGGGGTCTGGACACCACCTATTCTCTCCTCTTAGTCTACTCTTCCCTCAGATTCCCATCTAGCCAACTCCTTCACCTCCTACAAGTCTCGACCTTTGCAAAGCACCTGTTTAATACTACAACTTGTTCCTGCTCTCCATAGTTTCCCCATTGCAATCTTATTACCCACCCACACCAAATGCCTTCCCTCTTCTAATGCATAATTTAATTTACTTGCTTATTATGTTGATTGTGCCACTCCTATTAGAATATAAGGTTCCTGAGTTCATTATATCTAATAAAGTTAGATTTAATGTTTCTTCTTAATTGGAAGGAAAGAAGAAAGGGAGTACACTAGAGCCTTCCTATGAGATTGTCCTTACAGCACATGGCACAAAGACTGGTCCAAATAGACCCTTTAGGGGTGGGGGTCAAAGAGGGGTCACATAACTGAATTCATTAAGAGTAATAACGTGGCCAGTGCCGTGGCTCAATAGGCTAATCCTCCGCCTTGCGGCGCCAGCACACCGGGTTCTAGTCCCAGTCGGGGTGCCGAATTCTGTCCTGGTTGTCCCTCTTCCAGGCCAGCTCTCTGCTATGGCCAGGGAGTGCAGTGGAGGATGGCCCAAGTGCTTGGGCCCTGCACCCCATGGGAGACCAGGAGAAGCACCTGGCTCCTGCCTTCGGATCAGCGCGATGCAACGGCCGCAGCGCCGTGGCGGCCACTGGAGGGTGAACCAACAACAAAGGAAGACCTTTCTCTCTGTCTCTCTCTCTCACTGTCCACTCTGCCTGTCAAAAAAAAAAAAAAAAAAAAAAAAAAAAAAAAAAAAAAAAAGAGTAATAACGTTATAATGAGCCTCCAGCACAAAAAGCTTACAGAACCAAAATCTTAAATCATCCCACTGGATTGCGCTCTGACATTTCCCAAGTGCCTAGAAAATGACCTAGCACATATGATGATGAGATCTAGGTGAACACAAGGCAGAGGCTGAGATGAAAACGCTTTCTATTTGCTGCCAGAGTTTATTTCCAACTTTTGCACCACACTGTCTCTTACCATCAACAAGACATGAAACATTAAGAAAGGCATATGGCCTCCACTAAAGGTAGTCGTTATATTAATATCCACTTTCAATTTCCATAAAAGATTTACTCTACAGCTTACTCTAAGATTGTCCCCCAGGAAATACTGTCAGATCATTACAATTTAGCAGTAACAAAACCCTTTGGAAACTTCTGGACCACAGAGCTGATTTAGTGAGAGACAGACAGACTTGGTGCCAGGCTCCACCACACAGCACAAAGCTGGGCAGGTCACTGCAACTCTCTCTGCCCTACTTTCCTTTTGTCAAAACTGGGAAGAACAGCATTAACTTCACAAGCTTGTCGCAACTAACTTAATTACAAGATAATTATAAGATAATGCCTGGAGAGCACTTAGTACACCGTCTGGGTAGGAGAAAACATTCGGTAAGTGGCAGAAAGTGTTATTATTATGATATCATTATGCTATTAAGTTCAGAGAGTATTTGCCAGGCATCAAATTATGAGCTTCCTGGAAGAAGTAAATAAGTGTCCACAGGCCACTGTCAGGGCAAATAACAGCTGGAGTAGATGGAAAGGATCAAGGGATGCGGTGATGGGAGACAAAATCCAGGACAATCTATCCGCAACAGGGAGTCTGCTTTTCATCCTAAGTGCAAAAAGCAAGTGAAATGTTTGAGGCAGGGAAGTGACACGGGGGAAATGGGTGAGAAAGGAAGTGGAGGAACAAACAGGTGGCTGCTGCAGGAGTCCCAGAAGAGGGAACGCTGGGCTGTCGCATCGCCTATTGAGATGGAAAGAAACAGGAAGTTGAGAGGTTACTGGGGGGTGGGCGTGGGGCAGTATCTACTGGCCATGCTAGTAGATATGAAGGAAGAAGTCTGGAAGCACCTGCCTTGAGCAACCTGATGCCAAAGACTGGGCAAGGAAGATGCTGATAGGGAAAATGCACTGTTTGAGAAAACCAGCTCAAACCATGGCTCCAAATATCACTCTCCTTAAATTCATATGGGCAGTGCCACGGACAGGAAGACTGAGTGAACTGGAGTTAACTGGTGCAAACCATGAGTCCAGCTGATGTCAGAGTCTCCTGGGGAACAGCCCTGACCTGCCCCCAGAAGCCCTCACTCTCAGATCAGAGGTGAAAGGGGTCAGACATTAGGGTTACCCATGCTGGATAGAACTCTGACCAGCCCACATGTGAAAGCGTCCCTTAGCGCTGTGCCTGGGAGGAGTGGTTGAGGCTCCTGACCCCCAAGCCTTTGCCACCAGAAACCTACGTCCCTGAGACAAGCATACTGCCAGAGCTGCCAATTTTATTTTATGATGCAGAAATTCCATAACAACACTAATGATGCTGCCACATTTAGAGATATTTGTATCCAAATCATTCATTGTAGTACAAATTGTTTTAAAAAGAAAAACCAAAGCAAAGGCTCCTGTAACAGCCAGGCCCTCCTTCATGCCCAATATGTGTTAATAAATGGCAGACTATTTCCCAAAGAACATGGGGGGAGTTTCAGAGTCAGTTTACACAATGGGGACTTGGGGACTTGGGAAGTTTAGGCAATGACAAAAAGGAGCTCTCTAAGAGAAAGAAACCTGGTCATGGATTTTCAAATTGCACCAAAAAAGGCGGTAAGACAAAAGGAGTGAGAGGAGTTCAGAGCAGGGAACATTCTACAGAGCCTAAAAAAGGTCTAACACATGCTTAGGGAGAATCCTGGATACCCTGCCGGCATGGTGGCGTAGTAAAGCCACAGCCTGAGATGCCAGCATCCCAAATGGTGCCGATTTGTATCACAGCTGTTCCACCTCTGATCCAGCTCCCTGCTGATGGCCTGGAAAACACAATGGAGGCTGGCCCAAGTATTTGGACCCCTGCCACCCACGTGGGAGACCTAGAAGAAGCTCCTGGCTCCTGGCTTCAGATCAGCTCAGCTCTGGCCATTGCGGCCATCTGGGCAGTGAACCAGCAGATGGAAGATTTTCTCTCTCTCTCTCTCTCGCTCTGGCTCTGGCTCTGGCTCTACCTCTCTCTGTAACTCTGCCTTTCAAATAAATAAAATAAAATATTTAAAAACAAAAAGGTTAGGGAAACACCTATGACTGACTTCAAGGGCGCTGATGACAAAAACTCACAAAAAACAATGGCACTTTTTAAACTTTGACCAGGTTAGTGACATGAGTTATAACTGAGCATGTACTTTATCTTAATGGAAAATGGTTTAATCCTCAAATTCTCATAAAGAAATGGTATTCAACCTTGCATGGACACCCATGTTACCGAGGTCTTAAAAATATTGACAGCTCGGTGCCAACTCCTCGAGATGCCGCTGACTCAATGGATCTAAGAGGCAGCCCGGGAATCAGGGAATGCCCAGGGAATTCCCAGGGCAGCCATGGGAGAGCACTGCTGCCTTGGCCTGCAGGAGGGTCCAACTGCACATCTACAGCAATTGGAGTTTCCCTCCACACCCACAGCCACAGCTTCTGCGTCCAAGGACTCAGCCAATGATGGGAAATGTTTGGGGGGGGGGGGGGGAAACAGTCGTGTCTGGTCTGGATTGACTATGTGCAGGTGGAACCATGGCCTGTGGCACCAGCATGCTGTAAGGACACCAGTTCGAGTACCTTGATAATGTGCCTGGGGAAGAGGCAGAGGATGGTCCCCTCAGTGCTTGGGCCCCTGCACCCATGTGGGAGACCTGGAAGAAGCTCCTGGCTTCAGATCAGCCCAGTTCCAGCTGTTGCAGCCATTTGAGGAGTGAACCAGTAGATGGAAGATCTCTCTGTCTCTCCCTCTCTTGCTGTAACTCTACCATTCAAATAAATAAAATATTTTAAAAAATGAGACAATGTGTGCAGGTTTTATGAAGATCCTGTGCTGTTTTATATCAGGGACTTGAGCGTCTGCAGATTTAGGTGTCTGAGGGGGATCCTGGCACCCATTCCCCATGGACACCAGGGAACAGCTGCGTATCTGCTGGAGTCCACACAGAGGCAAAGTTAGAAAAGCCTCCTGGAGCCAGCGCTGTGGCGCAGTGGGTTAACGCCCTACCCTGCAGTGCCGGCATCCCATATGGGCGCGGGTTCTAGTCCCGGCTGCTCTACTTCTGATCCAGCTCTCTGCTGTGACCTGGGAAAGCAGCAGAAGATGGCCCAAGTGGTTGTGCCTCTGCACCCACAGGGGAGAACCGGAGGAAGCTCCTGGCTCCTGGCCTCGGATCGGTGCAGCTCCGGCCTTTGTGGCCAATTGGGGAGTGAACCAGCAGATGGAGGACCTCTCTCTCTCTGCCTCTCCTCTTTCTGTGTAACTCTGACAAGAAAGAAAAGAAAAGAAAAGAAAAGAAAAGAAAAGAAAAGAAAAGAAAAGAAAGGAAAGGAAAGGAAAGGAAAGGAAAGGAAAGGAAAGGAAAGGAAAGGAAAGGAAAGGAAAGAAAGGAAATCAGTCGTATGGTTTTGTAAGACAATAAATGTTTCTGATCCATTCAGAAATCTACCAACAACAGATGCTGGCGAGGATGTGGGGAAAAAGGGACACTAACCCACTGTTGGTGGGAATGCAAACTGGTTAAGTCACTATGGAAGTCAGTCTGGAGATTCCTCAGAAACCTGAAGATAACCCTACCATTTGACCCAGCCATCCCACTCCTTGGAATTTACCCAAAGGAAATGAAATTGGCAAACAAAAAAGCAGTCTGCACCTTAATGTTTATTGCAGCTCAATTCACAATAGCTAAGACCTGTAATCAACATAAATGCCCATCAACAGTAGACTGGATAAAGAAATTATGGGATATGTACTCTATAGAATATGATACAGCAGTAAAAAAACAATGAAATCTGGTCATTTGCAACAAAATGGAGGAATCTGGAAAACATTATGCTGAGTGAAATAAGCCAGTCCCAAAGGGACAAATATCATATGTTCTCCCTGATCGGTGACAACTAACCTAACTAAGGAAACCTGTTGAAGTAAAAGGGACACTATGAGAAACGGTGACTTGATCAGCCCTTGCCCTGACTGTTGATGAACAACTTAATACTTTATCCCTCTTAGTATTTTTTGTTTGTTTGTTCTACTTAATACTATTGGCTGAATTCAGTAATTAATACACAGTTATTCTTAAGTGTTGAAACTTAACTGAAAAGTGATCCCTGTTAAATATAAAAGTGGAAATAAGAGAGGGAAGAGATGTACAATTTGGGACATGCTCAACCTGACTTGACCCAAATGGTAGAGTTAGAAACATACCAGGGGATTCCAATTCAATCCCATCAAGGTGGCATGTACCAATGCCATCTCAGTAGTCCAAGTGATCAATTTCTGTTCACAATTGATCATAATGATAGGACTAAGAACCAAAGGGATCACATAAACAAGAATAGTGTCTGAAAATACTAACCAATAGAATAAAAAAGGGAGAGAATGATCCAACATGGGAAGCAGGATGCACAGCAGACTCATAGAATGGCAGATGTCCTAAATAGCACTCTGGCCTCAGAATCAGCCCTTAAGGCATGCGGATCCGGCTGAAAAGCCCATGAGAGTATTTCAGGCATGGAAAGCCAGGACACTCTGTCAAAAAAAAAAAAAAAAAAAAAAAAAAACCTAAATGAAAGATCTCCGCGCGTGAGATCCTAGTGGAAGGAACACGTCATCAAAGAAGGAGGTAACTTTCTCTGAAGGGAGGAGAGAACTTCCACTTTGACTATGACCTTGTCTAAATATGATCGGAGTCGGTGAACTCAAAAGGCTTCCATAGCCTTGGCAACTCATGACAAGAGCCTAGAGTGATTACTGATGCCATAAACAAGAGTGTCAATTTGTTAACTCAACAACAGGATTCACTGTGCACTTACTCTTCATGTAGGATCTCTGTCCTTAATGTGCTGTACATTGTGAATTAATGCTATAACTAGTACTCAAACAGTATTTTTCACTTTGTGTTTCTATGTGGGTGCAAACTGTTGAAATCTTTACTCAATATATACTAAACTGATCTTCTGTATATAAAGAGAATTGAAAATGAATCTTGATGTCAATGGAAGGGGAGAGGGAGCGGGAAAGGGGAGGGTTGCGGGTGGGAGGGAAGTTATGGGGGGGGAGCCATTGTAATCCATACGCTGTACTTTGGAAATTTATGTTCATTAAATAAATGTTAAAAAAATAAATAAATGTTTGTGATCTTGGATCACATATATATTTGAGTCAAATAAAAGAATATGTTTCACAATTATTTGGCTAACATAATTCTAATTTTTTAAAGATTTATTTATTTATTTGAAAGAGTTACAGAGAGGCAGAGGGAGAGAGACAGAGAGAGAGAGAGAGGTCTTCCATCCATGGGTCACTCCCCAAATGGCCACAACGGCCAGAGCTGCACTGATCTGATCTAAATATGATCGGAGTCGGTGAACTCAAAAGGCTTCCATAGCCTTGGCAACTCATGACAAGAGCCTAGAGTGAAACCAGGAGCAGGAGCTTCTTCCAGGTCTCCCACTTGGATGCAGCAGCTCACAGACCTGGGCCATCTTCCACTGCTTTCCCAGGCCATCCCAGAGAGCTAGATTGGAAGTGGAGCAGCTGGGACTCGAACCGGTGCCCATATGGGATACGAGAAGCGCAGGTGGTGGCTTTACCCTCTATGCCACAGTGCTGGCCCCTAATTCTAATTCTTAACGTAAATTCATAATGCCACTCCCAAACACGCTCACTTGTGTTCTCTGAATATGAAGCGGACACTGCATTCATCTGTGTGGAGGGCATGCCTTCTGGATCCATGTTTGAAAACATGGGCACGAACCACACACAATGACCTGTCATGCTAACCAACCTAAAACTCTCCCAGGATCAGGAAAAACTATGAAGTGACTGTCTAAGTGGCACAATGGATGCTAAACCTCATGTGATGGCATCACCCAGTTCTGGTCCCCTCTCATTCTCCTACTTTCTTGGTTCTCCTTGTCCTCATTAGCCCCTCCTGTCAATCAACCAACCAACATATATTACACAATTTCCAGTAGAAACGACGAGGTCTAGCTACAAGGAATTACCATGTCTTTGATCAAGAACCTCATTTGAGGGCTGAGGGATAATTTTCATGTGTATCTCAGAAAAATCTGACTTACAAACATTTGAAACACAAGTGGTCACTAACAAAGAGAAGATCTTCATTCTGGCTAACTGTGTGAATGACTAACTCCACAGCAAACGAATCCATGCCAGAGGTGAGGGGAATCCCAACTCCTCACGACCCATAGGGGCACCCACTAATGATGCACCCAGGTGGGGAAGCTCTGTGTCCCAGGAACCTGAGTTCCAAGTTGGAAGTAGGAGTCCAGCTTTTCCAATAGAAACCACATCCCATTTTTTCTTAATTTGGGGTAAGTTCCCAGGCCACTCTATCCCTATATAGATGTCATGGGCATACCTCCTGCTGAGAGAAGCCGGGCTCTGTCCTTTTTTACCAAATCCCTCACAGCTAAGGACTTGCTGCCCTGCCTCTCCACTGCCTTTAGAAACGAAGCTGTAGTGGTGAGACAGAATTAGCCCTGATACAGCTGCAGAAGCATGAACAGGAAGGGCACTGGTAAACTGCGAGTAGAATTGCAACTGAAGATCAGGTGTACGTGTCTTTTTGCCCTAGGCTGCATCATAAACTCCTCGGAGCCTGGGAAGTCTACCTCCTTTGTCTTTGTCCATTGTGAAGACTCCATTGTATTTGCATAAGTGATATATCCCTATATTTACATAAGTACTGTAAATGGATATGTTACATTTTCACATAAAACGTAACCCAAATTCCAAAACAATCAGTTAATAAACAAACTACTTCTGGAACAAAACTAGCTGTGACTTGGAGTCTGTATGTAAAGAGGAAAATGGGCAGAGTAACTGCGACAGTGATTGGTAACTTTTTTTTGAAGCAAGAAGACTTTTCAGGATCTGATGAAATCGATGCCCTCTCTCCAGGAACATGCACACACACATTCACACTATAAATTACAAATGGTTGTAGGAGGTTCATGAACTTTCTGGATCCACCATAACCAAAAACAATGGCTTTCATATAACACCAAGTTTGGTGAATCTTTTGCTTGTTGTTTTTTAAATAAATCAGGCCTTAATGTGGTTATGAGTAACAAATATTATTTTTTAATTTGTTCGTCAGTTAGCCTAATAGTTTCTTAACAGCAATGGAAACAGCATAACTTAATATTACTTAAAAGGTTATGGGGCAATAACCAAAAATCTGGGTTTCTAACTTTCTGTTGTAATTTTAGCAGTAGCGAATAACTGCAGCTCATAATCAAACCTATCCTAAAATATAAGGCATTGCCTAATTTGAAAGTCTAAACATCCTTACTTATTCAATTTAAAAATTTGATTGTGAAGACACCTCCTTAATTTTTCCCCAAAATCATTGAAGAAAAAATTTTATGAAAGTGGAAAGTTCTCCCTAAAAAAATATTGAACCAAAGTACTCATTCCTTTGGCACACCAAAAGACCTGAATATTTCCCGTCTACATGTTATGTTAGTCCCAGTTTATTTTCAAACCAAGACTGGAGATGTGGGACCTACAGGGAAAACAGGCTATTTTCACTTGGAGACTAAAAACACTCTTAGCACCTACACCTCAGTAACCTCAAATCACCAAACAGCTGCAAGAGTCTCTCATGTCCTCTCCAGTTTTATGGTTGATTGGTAACAGTGCTCACTTGTGACTCCTGAAAGGCCAAAACCATAGAGAAGTGAAAGGGCAATATGGAAGAAATACATTAGAAACCATAGTAGGAAGAAAGTATCAAAGATCATATTATTCAAGTGCAGTGACAACTTTAAGCGTTATTTTTTTTTAAATCTTTTTTTTTTAATTTTTTTTTTGACAGGCAGAGTAGACAGTGAGAGAGAGAGACAGCGAGAAAGGCCTTCCTTTGCCGTTGGTTCACCCTCCAATGGCCGCCACGGCTGGCGCACTGCGGCCGGCGCACCACACTGATCCGAAGGCAGGAGCCAGGTGCTTCTCCTAGTCTCCCATGGGGTGCAGGGCCCAAGCACTTGGGCCATCCTCCACTGCACTCCCTGGCCACCGCAGAGAGCTGGCCTGGAAGAGGGGCAACCAGGACAGAATTTGGCACCCCGACCGGGACTAGAACCCGCTGTGCCGGCACCGCAGGCGGAGGATTAGCCTATTGAGCCATGGTGCCGGCCTAAAAAAAAAATCTTAACTAGTTATTTATGATGGAAAAATATTACAAAAAATTGAGGGAAAAAGTTTAAAAATAATACAATAGTACGTTAAATAAAAATAATTATTAGCCTGATGAGAAAGGACTATGAAAATAAGTATTGGCTTAAAATTGAAAAGATTACATCGTAAAACAATGGGAACATACTTTACTGACATGTACATTCAGAAACAATTCAGGGGGCTGGTGTTGTGGTGTAGCAGGTTAAGCTTCCACCTGCAACGCTAGCGTCCTGCTAATGCACCTGGGAAAGCAGTGGAGGATGGCCCAAGTGCTTGGGCTCCTTCACCGACATGGGAGACCTGGGAGGAGCTCCTGGCTCCTGGCTCCTGGCTCCTGGCTCCTGGCTCCTGGCTCCTGGCCCCTGGCTTTGGCCTGGCCCAATCCTGGCTGTTGCAGTCATTTGGGGAGTGAACCAGCAGGTAGAAGATCCATCTCTCTCTCTCTCTCTTCATTTTTTTTTTTTTTTAAGATTTATTTATTTACTTGAAAGAGTTAACTGAGAGGCAGAGAGAGGGAGGTCCTCCATCTACTGGTTAACTCCACAAATGGCCGCAACAGCCAGAGCTTCACCAATCCAAAGCCAGGAACCAGGAGATTCTTCCGGGTATCCCACGTGGGGGCAGGGCCCAAAGACCTGGGCCATCCTCCACTGCTTTCCCAGGCCATAGCAGAGAGTTGGATAGGAAGTGGAGCAGCCAGGACTCGAACCAGTGGCCATATGGGATGCCAGCACTGCAGGCAGCAACTTCACCCGCTACACCACAGCACTGGCCCTTCTAACTCTTTCAAATAAATAAATCTTAAAAAAAAAAAAAAAGAAACAATTAAGATGGTAATTTTTATGTCTGTGTTATTTATTGCCAATAAAAATAATTTATTTTTGAAAAGATTACAAAATTGTAAAACAGCCCGGGAAGCCCTGGGGTTTTGTGTCCAAAGGGTTGTGTCAAAGCCTTCTACTATAACGAAGTTAGTGAGAGAAAGCCACACCACGTCAGTGTAATGTGTCCCGCAGGGCTGTCTCCCCAGACTGAGGCACATGTTTAAACTCTCATGTCTCATGCTGATGGCGGATGGATTAAGGCTGCAGATTTGACCTAACCAGGGCGTCCAGGAGGTGGGACGGTCCAGTGGGAGGTCCCCAGGTCACTGAGGAATGCCCTCAGATGGTGGCTTTCCCAGAAAGGGGTGGTTATTTAAGCTGAGCCTAGCTCCCCTCTCTCTGCGTCCTGCCTCACCACGTGACCCTCCTCGGCCCCGGCTGGCCGCGGCCAGTCCCCACAAACGGCAGATGGCAGGGCTGCCCGATCCAAACTCCAAGCTGAAAGAAACATTTTCTTTCCGGGAAAAATCTCCTGTCAGGTATTTTGCTTGCATTAATGAAAGGTGGACCAATGCCGCAGACCATAGACGACCGCTAACGATGCCGCAGGAAGGCAGCCCGGGCTCCCTGGCCAGGAGGCGCATCTCTGAGCTGTGTGGTGCTACATGGTACCAAACCTGGAGTCTCTTCTGACCATCGACCAATTCCTTGTCTTCCAGAGTCATCCACAAGCAAATTTTCTTTTTCCCGAAAACACTTAAAAAATATGCATCATAGGCCCACCCCACTAACACACTGCTGTTTCCAGATGCCGCAAGGAGAAACATAGGAAGTGCCCCTTGTTCCTGCGCAGGAAGGAGTGGGAGGACTTACGGGATGCACCGCTGCCTGGGAGAGAGCCTGCACTCTCAAACCCACGCACAACGTATTGAAATGCTGCAACAACACAACCTACCCAGACAATAAATCACTTGGAAATTCAAATTTTATATATATATGGATTTTTGTAAAGTTCTGTTTAAGGTAATTAGGAAGAAAACTTGATATTTGGTAAATATTGTTTTAAGAAAGCAGAAATATGCGGCATGGTGGATTAAGCCACTGCTTGGTATGCTGGCGTCCCATTTCAGAGTACCTGGAGTGGACGACATCTCTGATCCAGCTTCCTACTAATGCACACCCCAGGAGGCAGGAGAGGATGGCTCAGGTGGCCCCAGACACCCACATGGGAGACCCCGATGGAATTCCTGGCTCTAGGCTTTGGCCTGGCCCAGCCCTGGCTTTTGTAGGCATTTCGGGAGTGAATAAGTAGATGAAAGATTTCTTTCTCTGTATTTCCCCCTCTCTCTCTGACACTCTTTGCCCTCCAAATAAATAAAACCATACCAAAAAAGAAAAAAAAAAAAAAAAAGCAAGCAAGCAAGCAAGCAAGCAAGCATAAATAACCTACTTAATTCTCCATGTGGTTAGTAGGCTACTCTTCTGAAATGAAAACCGGATTATATTATGCCACGGCTTCGTTAGCTGTCTCTTACCTGTAGCATTGAGTAGGGACCCCCATTCGGATCATAGAAGAGCTGAGCAGAACACTCCCTAGCCTCATGGCCTGCCCCTTCTAGCCCCTCCCTCCTCCCTCAATGTCCTCTCCTCAATCTGCTTGTCTTGGAATCTCCCATTCATCTCCACCCTGGCTCGGTACCACTGGCAGGTGAAGGCTTCCTGACCCCCACAAAAGAAGCAACATGCCTCCTTCTGCCCCTCCAGTGGGCCCTTATCCTATCGCTGGAACAGCACCGATGAAAGTGAATGGCACTGGTGTGCACATTTATGGCATGGAGGTTTTTATATCATCTCTACCTAACACATAGGAGGGCCTCCACACGCAAATCTCAGCCAAGTGACTCCTAGTGACACTGTAAAATGCTAAGTAAGGTGACTTCGCATTTTAAAACAAGGAAAAGATTAGAAAATGAGAAATCATTGGGCCTCTGGTTGAGGAGGAGCAATACCAATGAGTAAAGAAGAAACAATGGATGCCAATTATTCCAAGTCTGAGCCTGTCTCACGTGGATGACAACAGCAGGGATGACACTCAAGGGTGCATGTGCCCCAGGGGCTCTTGATGGATGAGGGTTGAGGAAAGACAGGCAGAGGGACACTGAGTATCCCATCTATTCTGATTTTGTAAATATTGCTCCCTTCAAAATGTTCCTTACATAGTCACTTCTGCTGCAAATTATGTCTCCCCTGACACACACCCCCGGTAACCAGTGTGATCTTCAACTCTTAGTCAGCACGGATTAACCTGCAATAAGTGAGGCTGTGGGGGTACTGAAATGTATAAGACACAGCCCCTGCCTTCGTGGATTCACAAACCTCCATGTTTTATAAGGCACAGTGATTGTAAATTCTTGCAGAAAATAGAAAAACATTTTTGCTTCCCTTTAAAAGATTTAACTGAGATGCATTCATTCACTTGAAAGTTAATCCTCAAAATACAAGCTCTGCTGTGGCTGGCTAGACAAACACTTCTTATAAAAGCATAATAAAAATCATTAATTTATAGCATCCTTAGGAAAGATAGCCATGTAATCAAAGTGTGGTTATGAAAAAAATCATGTTCTTACATGTGGGTTCAAAAACTTCTAAATAATGCATCTACTAAGTGAAGAAACAGGGAATTATTTTTTAAAACACTTTATTATATTTTAATATTCAACCAGAAAAACAAAGTTAGTAATATATGTAAGAAGTGATTACCAGTGTTATTATTATGATGCCTGTTAAAGCAGGCCTCATAATCTAATCTTATTCTCTTTTACAGTTTCTGGGAACAGGGATTAACACACCTCTCTCCCCAGAAAACAGCCTGGAGACACACATATTTCACCACCACTCAGTCCTACAATCTGACAGTTAGTTCTCTACAAGTAGCTGACCCTCAGGAAAAATCAGGAGAGGGCTGGCGCTGTAGCACAGTGGGTTAAGCCACAGTCTGCAGCACCCCAAATCCCACATGGGTGTTGGTTTGAGTCCTGGCTGCTCTATTTCCAATCTAGCTCCCTGCTAATGTACCTGGAAAATCAGGGGAGGACGGCCCGAGTCCTTGGGCCCCTGGACCCCTAGAGGAGACCCAGATGAAGCTCTTGGCACCTGGATTCAGCCGGCCCAGCCCTGGCTGTTGCAGCCGCTTGGGGAGTGGACCAACGGGTGGAAGATCTCTCTATCTGTCTCTCCCTCTCTGTAATTTTGACTTTCAAATAAATAAAAAAAATTTTTTTTTTTAAATCAGTAAACCCATTTAGACTTCAACTGTAACCTAATAACCCAGTTTCTAGACATTAGAAACAAACAGGTAAACTTGGGCTTGAAAAATATTTTCAAAAAATAAGCTTTAAAAGTTGAATGAACTCTTATCCATCTGGTTTTCTGAGAGTGTTTTTAATCCAGTATCTTAAAGCTATGGAATTATTTATTTCACATCCCTTACTTAAAGCAAGGAGTGAAACAGTAGATGGGAGATCTCTCTCTCTCTCTCTTTTTCTCTCTCCCTCCTTCTTTCTGTAACTCTTTCAAATATTTTTTAAATTGGTATTCAATGAGCCTTTCGTAAAGCTACAAATAATTGAAAAATCAGTCACTCTCTGACATACCTCATGAGTGGACATTTTCAGTATACTGGCTTTTGGGGAGGCAGAAGTTAAACACGTGTGGTAAGGTGAGGAGATCAGTGACAATTCATACCTTTTACAGATGCCTCCAAATGTCTAGAAACTTCTCTGACTTCCACCAGTCTTACCCAACATGACCCACTGACTTCTTTTCTACGGAATGTACTTCGGAGTGTGGGAGCAATGTGTCTTAGGAGCTTGCAGCACTACATTTTCCAGGTATCGCTGTCTCCTGTCCTGACCCCAGTGGGCCGTCTGTATCCAAAGCTTTAACTAGCTGGGTTGGAAATATTTGGGGTGGGGAGCGGGGTGGAATTGCGCCTTACTGAACATACACGAACTCTTCCCACTCATCACTGTTCCCTAAATAATAAATTATTGGCCTAGCATTTACATTGAACTAGGTATTACAAGTACTCTAGGGATGGCTTAAAGCCTATGGGAAGATGTGCAAAGGCTATGACATTTCATATGAGAGACTTAAACATCCACAGATTTTGGTATTTTCAGGGAATCCTGGACCCAGTCCCCCACAGATACCGAGGGAGGATTTTACCAGCTATTCTGTCCTTTCACACGGGATGTTTGATTGCCCTATCCAATTTTTTACCCATTTGTCATAAAGGCCACCAGAAGGCTGTGCTGCACCTCCCCGGTGTCTACACAGAAGCTGCAACATCATGACCTCTTCGACCATCTCCAATGATGAGACTCTTCTTTTTTTTTTTTTTTTAATTTATTTGACATGTAGACAGTGAGAGAGACAGAGAGAAAGGTCTTCCTTCCATTGGTTCACTCCCCAAATGGCCGCTACGGCCGGAGCTGTGCTGATCCAAAGTGAGGAGGTAGGTGCTTCTTCCTGGTCTCCCATGTGGGTGCAGGGCCCAAGCACCTGGGCCATCCTCCACTTCACTCCCGGGCCACAGCAGAGAGCTGGACTGGGAGAGGAGCAACCAGGACTAGAACCAGCGTCCATATGGGATGCCGGCGCTGCAGGCGGAGGATTAACCAAGTGAGCCACGGCGCCAGCCGATGAGACTCTTACAGTTTACAGACCTCAGCCTCAGAAGTGTAAATAACACCTGCACATCACCGTGTGCTATGATGGGACGTGACGTAATGGATATGAAAGAATGTGTAATTCTTTTAAACTGTGGTATGTCAACAATTACCATCATTAACATTAATTCTCATTAGTAAGCATTGCTTATTACAGGAAAGACTTCACTTTCTTAAATGCATGCCTCTCCACTCCTCCTGCCATTGCCCTGGTTCAAGCTCCCTTGAACTCAACCGTTTCCTGAATGTTCTCCGTGCTGTCTGTTCTTCCCACACTGTACAGAATTATCTTTGAAATAAAGATTTGATCCTGCCAAGTTTCGGTTTAGTATGGTCAGTAGTTTCCCATCACCACCGGTATAATCTAGACTTCTGAATTCAAGACTCTTCCCTTCCACAAGGGACGCATTTTCTTCAACAGCCTCATTGTCAGCAGTCCTCCCAGGTTCTACTCTCTTCACAGTAAAGTAACAGAGAAGTACTTTCTAGACGCCAAAGACACCATGGTCCTGAAGTCCAAGTTTCTTCACTAGCTCTTTGTTCTACTCAATATTGCCCTCTGCTGCTGCCTCTACAACTCCCAGCCCAGCTATCACCCATCAAGGCTGAGGCCACTATCACAGCTCTGTGCTCAGACCTAAGCTCCAGCATTGATCATGCTGTAGAGGAATGAGTTTCTCTCTGGAGTTTCTCAAGGGTGGAAACTGTATCTCATTTATTTTGCAATCTCACATAGGGCCAAATGTCTGATAACTTAGAAAGTAGTATAAGCTAACTGATTTACTGAAGAAGCAAAAAACAAATAATAAAAATTACAAAGACTAAGACTTTTTTTTTTTCCCTCTGACTGATAGGTGTTTGAGGAACTCAATGGTGAGAGATATTTCCATTTTCCCCTCCACTGAGTCACTACATTTTAAAGTCTGAAAGAAATAGACCTGACTCCTGCGAAGAGCAGAGACTGGGTTCTTCTTCTGGCTCCACCGTATACTACTCCTGGGACCCCAAATAAGTAATAACAGCCATGGACATCTGCAAGGTGACGATAACTATCATCTGCCTTGTGTTTCTCAGAGCTGCTGGGATGAACAAAGTGATATGCAACTAACTCGTAGAAGCTCCCAAGTGGCACAGAAATATAAAGGTTCATAAGTAAGGTACTGGTTCAGCAGGACACACTTTTGGGAATGGGTGTTTTAACTGGGACTGCCACAAGTTAAACAGATAATCCGGAATAGGGGTCCAATGCATCCATTTGGACATAATATGAACACAAAACCAACATACAGTCTTGAAATTTTCATAAAATTTTATTTAACATAATAATGGAGCATAACCTATGACATATTATATATTATGGTTGTTGCTGTTATTTTACTTCTTGGAAAACCAATCACTGTTCTCCAGTAACATTAGGAAGTGATTATAACTGATGCTGGGTACCTCCACGTGAATGCCACTGGCTCTTTAATATTAAGGAACCCCAAATATGTATATATGCCTCCAACCAGTCTGTATGTTCATAGGACGCAGGGGGTACATCCGCCTTCTCCACCCCATAGCCCCAGCATTTACCATGGTTCCTGGCACCCTTACCAATTACATTGCAAAAATGAGTAAATGAAGACTGACACTCAGATGAAGCCGCTGAAAATGGCTTTGGGGGGAAAACTTGAACAACAAACTCTCTTCCTGAGCTCTGAAGGGAGACCCTGGGCAGGAAACTGGTAGCACGCTGGAACTGGATCTGGAAGTACCTAGTTTACAGGCAAGCATCTCTTTCTCATTTGCAAATGTCCTTGTGGCACATGTAAATATTTGATCATTGTCCATTCCAGTTTTTTCCTCCCAAACTAAAAGCCATTCTGCTTTTATCCACTACCACTTTATCCTTATTGAGGGAGGCCATACATCTTGCCAGAATTAAGATCATCTTTGGGTGGTAGACAGAAAGACTACACCTCTAAAATATGTAAATCAACTATTCTTTTGTGTAAATCATGAAATTAAAAGGATAGATTTTTCTATCCTTCAGTGTTTTATCCAACATTAAATTCACAGACTTTAGCTTGAAAGGTGGCCAGATGCAAACCACAGAGACTCATGCTTTACCCCACATCTCTAAAAAACTTAGTCTTTCTTTATAATGTTTGCACTCCTATGTCTTGAGTCTTCCATGAGAGTACCTGAAAAAGTCTGTAGAAAAATGAAATTAATAGAGACATTTATTTTTGTGCAAAAAATTTTTGGAAATCCATTGCAGTATTTCAATAAAATACATTTTTCTCGAATTTCTTTCTTAAAAGATGTATTTATTTATTTGAAAACCAGAGTTACAGAGAGAGAGGGAGAGACAGAGAGAAGATAGAGATCTTCCATCTGCTGGTTCACATGGGAGACCCAGATGAAGCTCCTGGCTCCTGGCTTCAGCCTGGCCCAGCCTTGGTCCTGGTAGCCTTTGGGAAGTGAAGCGGAGGATGGAAGATCCGTCTCCCCTCTCTGTCTCTCCTTGCAAGTCTGATTTTCACAATAAAGAAATCTTAAAAAAAAAAAAAAAAAAAAAAAAAAAACCTCTTTGCACCAAAATAAACTTACCTTTTAATTACATTTCCCACTAAGTTTTTGAAGTATGCTTGTAGCATTGCTTTTTTTGTTTGTTTTATTAGCCCTTGTAAATATTTTTGTGTGACTATAAAACTAGAATGATTTTTAGCCCCCAACACGCCAGAACTTCAAACTGAATGATTGCTGCTCCTCATCCCGTGACTCTGATTCAGTCACTCAGCCTCCTTCATCAGCCACGTGTGAAATTGCTTCAAGCCCAGATTTCCTAGCGGTCTCCAAAATGTCTCAGCAATTCCGTGGCTTCCAGACCCTTTTGGCTTTGTGCCTCGGATCCTTTCCCTTCTGGATTCGGTGCCACCATACGTTTCCTACTCTATCTTAAAAATAAATGTAATCCTCCTTATGCAGATAAGCACACATCCATTAACTTAAGGTCTGTTACCCATGCCAGATGTTCTAGAATGTGGCGAGGAAGTCTGCAAACATTCACACACCGCACTGCCTCAGACAGCTTCAGACTCGGTGTGTCTGGAGCGCAGCATGGGAACCCACACACATGAAAACCTCCCCTGGAGATCAGAATAACTGCTCAGGCTTAAGACATTCCATGGGGCAGGACGGTGTCACAGCTCTGCACTCGTCATAGTTCTTTCCCTGGGGATGGAGCTTTGTAAATACGTCACTTCTGCCCTCTCTCCACCCCTGCTAGCTCTATACTCCCAGATCCTGGGGCGGGAAAGGGTATGGGGAGGAGTCATTCTGGTGAAATAGCTGAGCGTGCTCACTCAAACTCCTCTCTTCCGACTGACAGCCAGCTGTCCACCAGCAACCGTGCTGTACTCAGCTATAATTCATGCAAAAATCAATTGCAATGCACACAAAGACAAGGGTAAGACCTCTTGATGAGAGGAAAGGCGTTCCCATGGGTACTAGACATGACCGCCATGGGCTGCGAAATTTCTTTTTAATATTTATTTATTTGAGAGAGTTACAGAGAAAGAGAGAAAGGTGACACAGAGAGAGAGAGGGAGAGTGAGAGAGAGAGAGAGATATCTTCATCTGCTGGTTCATTCCCCAAATGGTCACAACAGCCGGATGGGTCTGAGGCCAGGAGCTTCTTCCAGGTCTCCCACATGGGTGCAGGGGCCCAAGCACTTGGACCATCTTCCAATGCTTTCCCAGTCACATCAGCAGGAAGCTGGATCGGAAGCAGAGCAGCCGGGACTCGAACGGGCGCCCACATGGGATGCCGGCACTGCAGACTCGCTGTCCCACAGCGCTGGCTCCAGGAAATTTCGAAGAGGTGGGGGTAGGGGTGTGGCCCTAACAACTTCCTCTCCCCTCGGTGGTGCCTGTGCTGCAACCACACCGGGGCTGGTGCCAGCGTGACCTACACCAAAGACTGCCAGTGGATCCACGGCATAAACACTGGAGGGGACGGGTAAGAGGATCATATCCCAGCTTAGGGAAGAAGGAAGGTGAGAGATGCTTCTGGAACTGGTATTTCATGAAAATGCTCAAATAAGATGATAATGGTGCTCTGCCAGTTAGTTATAACATCACAAAATATGTCCCTCTTTATAAACCGCCTCACAGAGAGTTTTGTGTATCAGAATAATCTAGAGGACTTTTCCCAATAAAATCTCTCTCTCCATCCGTCCATTCGTCCATCGGTCCACCCAAGCACCCTGAACAGAGGGTCAAAACCTGACTGTCTCAGACTCCCTACTCGGGGAGACCTCTGAGGAATTTTACAACCACAGAGCCGGGCAGTTCACATATAGTACAATGCTATTTAACATTCACCCCCAAGTCTTGCCATTTAATATTCTGGAAGCTTGTCTAATAGCTGTTTTATTCTCAGGAACACAGACAAGCACCGTTATTTGTGAGTGTGTGTGCACTACAAGCCACTGTTGACTTTCACAGGTAGAACACGTGCACGTGCACGTGCGTGTACACACACACACACACACACACACACACTCCCTGATTCTGCTCGTCTGATGCCAAAGCTGGGGCCTGGCACCCACCATGCGCGGGCAGCAGATGCCTCAGTACTGCGCAGGGCCAGGGGTCGGGTGGGTGAGGCTACCATAAGGCTCTAAGTTAGGCCTGTGGCTCTGCAGCTGCTCAGGCGGCTGTGTCCAACCCGACAACGCAGAAGGCTTTCCTCCGCCACTCCTGTGACCTCCTCACTGTCCAAAAAGGGAAAATCCAATGACCCGTCAAGTGACGATCATCAGGCTGCAGTCTGCCTAGAGCTGAGAGGTGGTCCCTGGGAGAAATCCAGGCACCGCATGCATGGGGAAAGGCAATGAAGAAGCCAGTCTCCCTGGCTGGCAGAGAAGTCTCAACGCCACTGAACATAGCAAAAATTCCTTCACTACGTTATCAGAAAATTCCAGACGTTCTAACACTTGGATATTTATATTTAAATATAAATGAATGCCCTCTAGAGCAAATTAATAGACATCATTCAGGATATTCCTGCATACCAACAAACCAGCATATTTAAGCCCTTACATCTGTTTGTCTCCTTCTTGGAAAAATTCATAATTTTTTTCAAAAAATATTTATTTTGTTTATTTGGAAGGTAGAGTTACAGAGAGAGAGAGAGGTAGAGACAGCGAGAAAGAGGTCTAGCCCTGGTTCTTGCGGCCGTTTGGGGAGTGAACCAGTGGGTGGAAGACCTCTTTATCTCTGTCTCTACCTCTCTCTCTCTCTCAAGGAGCCAGGAGCTTACTCTGGGTCTCCCATGTGGGTGCAGCAGCCTAAGGACCGGGTCATCCTCCTCTGCTTTCCCAGGTGCATTAGCAGAGAGCTGGATCGGAAGTAGAGCAGCTGGGATTTGAACTGGCACCCATATGGGATGTCCGCACTACAGGCTGGGGCTTTAACCTGCTGTACCACAGTGTCGGCCCCTGTAAATTTCTTGAGAAACATATAATGGCCTTCTTGAGACTGATCGTCTTGTCAATATTTATTTGTTGAGTCCTAAAATTAAGCTCCTTTTCCATCTTTAACGCGTACCTCCTTCCAAATGTGTCTTTTCCTGACTATTCTATTAGAGAGATAAAATGTACGCTTCATGAAGTGCGTTGTGCTGAGAAGGTACAGAGTGCAAGCTGTGTGACTATGAGACCCACTCGCTTCATAAAATCCTATGAATGACAACATTTCACCACTAGGTGGCGGTGGTGCTACGTCTTTCCAACGTGAATACACGCAAGTAGGCATTTTGCTCAGGGTTTCACAAATCCTTTCTGATTACTCTTGGGGGCTACGGAAGTCACTCTTGTGAAGGAGCAAGAAAAATCTATCCTAAATTCTGAATTTACTTCTTCCTTTATCAAATGCCCCTGTGCTTATTTCTAAGAATAATCCCTTTGCCCACATGTGACATTTTGACATAGTCACTTTCCTGGCCACAATGATGCAACTATTTTGTTGTAAGGTCACTGTGATATGCCCCAAAATAAACATGACATTTACTGTGTTTTATTATTAGTGTTTCTGAAAGGGAGAGAGACAGAGAGAGAGAGCGTCCGTCCACTGGTTCACTCCCCCAAATACCTGCAACAGCCCCAGCAGGGCTAAGCCAAAGCCAGGAGCCTGGAACTTGATCTGAGTGTACCAAGTGGGTGGCAACCCAACTACCTGAGCCACCACCTGCTACCTTCCAGAGTGTGCATTAGCAGGAAGCTGGGATCGGGAATGGAGCCAGAACTCAAACCCAGGCGCTCCGATATGAGATAAGGGTGTCCCAGCAACAGCTTAACTGCTAAACAGCTATATAGGAAACATGTACCACTTTTTGTTTTAAGTAGTGACTAATGTATAAAATAGACATTTTTGAATCTCACATCACTGCAGCTCCCGACAACCCCGTCCCAGAATGCAGCCTGAGGCTGAGCCTGCGGCCGGCTGAGCAGCCGAGGTGTGGTTGGAGGGGAGAGGGGAACCAGTGGGAGCGCGGGGATCCAACACACCAAGCACAGGTAACCAGGGTCCTGCGTCATCCTGCACACCTATCTCAGAGAGGCCGATGGCTACTTCCAAGCTGAAAGTCTGCCTATTTTCTAGAATTCTATTCTCAAAATCTGTCTCTCAAGTTCTTTAGTCCTTCCCCCGAGATTAACTGGGTCCCAACTGCATGGAAAAATCCTCAGCTACACATCTGCCAGTTCTCTGAATTCAGAGGGATAATCTGTACATATATAAATACATGGAGGCAGACTTAACAAACACATATGTTATATTGGGTAACAGAAGCTATGCTCCGAAGATGGTTTTGATGGGCACAATGGATACTCCTAAAAGGATAACCCAGTTCTGGCAGAATTTTTTTTTAATATCTTCTTTGTTCACAGAAATAAATAGAGAGAAATGTGACTGTCTGTGATTAGGAGGAGGCAGAGGAAAGGTAAGAGGGGAAGGCCATGCAAGTTCCTAAATGACGTGGCACTTGAGCAGGTGTGTGCACACACACATGATGCCAACAGTCTCCAAACCTTGGTCATAAAAGTGTGTTCCACTCTCTTTCCTTTCTGTTGTGTGATGGCTTCTGCTATGTTTCAATGCAGCAGAAAGACCCTCAACAGATGCCAGCATGTTGCTGTTGGCCGTCCCAGCCTCCAGAACTAGCAGAGCATTCTAACCTGTCAGAAAGATGTGCTACTGGGGCTGGTGCTGTGGCATGGCAGATAAATGCTGCCGCCTGCAGTGCTGGCATCCCATATGGGCTCTGGTTCGAATCCTGGCTGCTCCACTTCCAATCTAGCTCTTTGCTATGGCCTGAGAAAGCAGTGGAAGATGGCACAAGTCTTTGGGCCCCTGCATCCATGTAGGAGACTTGGAAGAAGCTCCTGGCTCCTGGCTCCTGGCTCCTGGCTCCTGGCTCCTGGCTCCAGATCAGCACAGCTCCTGCTGTTGCGGCCACTAGGAAGTGAACCAACAGACGGAAGACCTCTCTCTGAGTATCTCTCTCTCTCTCTCTCTCTCTCTCTCTCTCTCCCTGCCTCTCCTCTCTCTGTGTAACTCTTTCAAATAAATCAATCTTAAAAAAAAAAAAAAAAAAAAGTGTGTCCGTCCCTTTACCTGGGTGAATCTCCTGTCTTCTCTTATCCCTCCTCTAAGGTCTGGCCTCTCCTCCTCTGGCTCTGGACAGAAAACCCGGGCCTGTCCTCCGTTAATCTACTTCTGCTTCCATCTTTAGACTGCAGTATAATAACTCGTCTATACAGCACAGGTAGGTACAGAGCACTGGCCTTGTGCAAAATTATGTAAGCTTTCCATGCCTGGGTTCCCTCTTCTTTGTGGATGACAACAATATTGACTGACTGCCTCTCCACTTCCACAAAACTTTGAAAACTGATTGGATTCTCTTGCTGCCTCTTTCTTCCTCGGCCTTTCTCACCTGACAGCTTTTTCTCCTTCCTGTCTTGTGAGGATGGCCCCTTAGCGATTTCCCACATGCCAAGTCTCCGAGTTTCCCTTTCCCATGGCTACAATGAACTCCACTAAAACAAACATCCACGTTTGTTCTCCAGTTCCATTTGTAACTGCCTCCCTGACAGCTCCAGGTGGGGATGCCAGCACCCCTGAAACGCAACAAGTACATTTTATTTCATGTAATGTACCTTTTAGGATAACAGGGAAAAAAAAACTTTAGCCTGGATTCAGGAAATCTAGATTATATTCCAGAATTTCCAGTAACTACATGACAGCAGATAAAAGTCACCTAACTCTCAGTAACTCTGCATGGACCTCAGAAAGAATTCAGCCCCTTCGCAAGGCAACACGGCTTCTCTTCCTGGGTCCTCAGGTGCTGGCTACAACAGCATCCTCCAAAGCACAGCGCCCGGACTTCCCAGCTACCTTCGTCTCCCCACACCCCCAAATCAATGTCCCTGTTTGCTTGTACTCTTTCAGGTCCCCATTCTCTGAATTTTATTCTCACCTAGATCTTAGCAATGCCCGATTGTGGAGAAATGCTTCCAGGTCTGGCACTGGAGGAGCAATCCCCTAATGGGAAAGGCAGCTGGAACCCTTAGGTAGGAAGTTAACAACGAGCCTGTGTGTGTGAAGGATCCAGCACCTGCTGGGAAAGCTCCAGGAGGATTCTCTGTCCTCAGGACCGAATGGGTTACCTGAGCTGATGACACAGGGCAATAGAACCTTCACAGACGCCCGCGCTAGGGGACGCCCCTCTGCTCCATCGTGCCAGCAAACCTGGAGAGGAATTTGCTGATTTACTCTCCACGAAACCCTTATCCCAAAGGAGAAGGGGCTCGCTCAGCCCTCTGCTCTCTGCTGAGCCGCCCGCCTGGCCTGCCCGGCTGTATTCTCTCCATTCAGCCATGTAAGCTCACTCTCCCCAGTCCGAGTGACTGGGCACTCCCTGTCTGTCCCTTCCACCCTGCGGATGCCCTGTCCCCAATAAAGCCTTACTACTTTGCTCTCTGTCTCACGCCTGAATTCTTTCTTGCGTGAAGACAAGAAGCCACAGCTTTTCTCTGGGGACAGAACCACCACCCGCTGCCACCAGCGCTGACTCTCCTTTGGAGGCTACTGCTTCTCCTTGAAGCTTGGCCCAAATGTAGAAAGCAATTCTACTGTTTTTTAAATATTCCTAAATTTTTATTTATGTACTTAACTTATTCATTGGAGAAGCAGAGAGAGAGAGGAGAGCGCTCATTCACTCATTCACTCCCCAAGTGTCCACAACAGCAAGGACTGGGCCAGGCTGAACCCAGGAGCCAGGAACTCAATCCAGGTCTCCCACAGGGGTGATGGGTGGCAGGACCTGGTTATCTGGGCCATCACCATTGCCTTTCAGGGAACACCTCTGCAGGAAGCTGCAGCCAGGAGTTGGGGATGGGTATTGAACCCAGGTACTCCGATCGGGGACAAGGATGTCTTAACTGCTAAGCTGAACGCCCACCCCCCAGACTCAACTCTGAATAACCCATAAAAAAACAGAGGCAAGACAGAACACGTAAACAAGAATCAATTGACAGCTGGCAACAACAGAGGCAGGTAAACAGAGTCTCATCTCAGCAGAATAAAATCTCTGAGTTCAGGCCAGCGCCACGGCTCATTAGGCTAATCCTCTGCCTGAGGCGCCGGCACCCTGGGTTCTAGTCCCGGTCGGGGCGCCGGATTCTGTCCCAGTTGCCCCTCTTCCAGTCCCGCTCTCTGCTGTGGCCCGGGAAGGCAGTGGAGGATGGCCCAAGTGCTTGGGCCCTGCACCCACATGGGAGACCAGGAGAAGCACCTGGTTTTTGGCTTTGGATCAGTGCAGCACCGGCTGTAGCAGCCATTTGGGGGATGAACCAACAGAAAGGAAGACCTTTCTCTCTGTCTCTCTGTCTAATTCTGCCTGTCAAAAAAAAAAAAAAAAAAATCCCTGACTTCTCCCTGTGAGTCCATAGGGACCCTTTCCTGTTTCAGCTCCTGCCCAGCAACATAGCAGGTGGTCCCCAGAGGGCAAGCAGCCCAAGCTCAGAAAGACACCACACTCACGGTGTAAACGCCAAAGCCCAGAAGCCAGCGTCTTGCTGGCCTCGCTAGGGTCTGTCCTCACTCGGGAGCAGCCTTACCCACGCAGGCCTCACCTGAACACCGCGACCCCACAGAAGCTAACCATCGTCCATCAAGGAAAATCCCATGGACATAAACATGACAAAGAGAATCCGCTACACCAAACTAGCCCCCACCAATCTCCCATAATACCTCCCAGCACAGACTTGCTTCCCTAAGACAGAGGCCTCACCTGATCACGTCCCTGTTCAAAACCCCAGCATAAGCGTTGAGGGCACTTGACTGTCCCCGTCTTCACTGCATTTGTAGCCCACCCACCCAACGCAGCTTCCATCCGTGCTGCCCGGGCTTGGCAGACTGCTCTACTGCTGTTGGCCAAACGAGACACATGTCCTCCTCCCTTGATGATAGGGGGCTTCCCACAAACTGCAGTTCCCTCCCCAACACCTCTCCCCTTGACTCACCCTAAATTCTGCACTCAAATGCCCACCATTCCAGTGTCACTCAAGCACAGCTCATGCATCCACAATTCCGTGTCCTCAGTCTCCCAGAGCCCGTTCGTAAGAAGTTACACATGTGCACAGGAGAGGGATGCACCCAGACTCGCTTTATTTTAAAAAGCTCCTCTGATGCTTGTTTTCAATACTTTCAATGGCGCGTGGATTTTTAAATCTAAACTACGGTAAGAGGAGAAAGTAAATAATAAAACAGGTCAAGTTACCCAGTCGGTCTAACCTTGTCTCCCCAGTCCTCAAAAGTCATCCTAGGATCTGTGCTGCCTTTTCTTCCGCCTCCTATCTAGACATCACTCCATTACAAAGAGCCACCTTGGAAAGAGTGGGTGTTTTTTGTTGTTGCTGGGATGAAACAAAACATTTCCTTTCTCTCTCTCCAGTTCGCACATCCCTGCATCCTGTGTCAGGTCACAGCGCCTGTGCTACCCTTATAATACCCAATTACCTGCACACAAACAGCCCCTCTGCGGAGGTTACAGAGGTTCAGGCAGGACTCAGGCTTGCTGTACTCGTCCCTCGGACGGTGAGCAAATAAAGATGACTTCATCCAAATGTCTAAGCAATACAAATTCCTTAACTGCAGAGCTAAGAATCAGGTTGGATTTTTCACGCATGGACTATACTGTATTTTCCACATCTACTCGTTCATTAACCATACATTTGTTGAGTGCCTATTACATGCCAGCAATTGTTCTGAGCACTGGAGACAGAGCAGCAAACAGAATAGATAAAAATGCCTTCCCACGAGGAGCTAATACTGTATTGCACGCCGTAATTAAAATTCTAAACAGAATTTCTGACAATATCTAATTTCACTTTATATCTACATATAAAAGGTGTATACCTACTTACATACCTTACTAAGCTAGTTGTAGGTAAGGCAGAAAGATGAAAATAGCATGTAGAAAAATAAACACCAAAATTTAGGACAACATCCTACGACTACTCAAAAGAATAGTTTTCCAGATGAGAAAGTGAGTGGCAGTAGGACCAAAGGCCAAACAGCCTTTGGGAACAGAATTTGCCACTCACTCCCAATGAGAGGGGCAGTCTGGATGTGCCCCCCAAAGTTCCTGCACTGGACGACCGGTCCTCGGCGTGCTGCTGTGCTGGGAGGTGGAGTCTGGCGGGAGGTGTTTGGATCACAGGGCACGGCTCTCAGGAATGGGTAACTTCTGTTATCTCGTGACTGGATTCACTTACACAAGCGTGGGTTCCTTATAAATGGACAACTTTTGCCCCTCTTGCTCTCTTTTGCCCTCTCTTGCCCTTGTGCCTCCCACACTGGGGTGAGACAGCAAGGGGCCCTCATCAGATGCCAGTCCATCATTCTCGGGCCTCCCAGCATCCAGAACTATAGGCCAACACATGTCTGTTCATGACACATTACCCAGTCTCAAGTATTCTGTGATGGCAGCACACAACAGGCCAAGACAGGCATGAAGGTTTAAAACATACATATAAACATACATACATGACAAAATTATACAGCTGTTTTAGAAGGCCAAGTTTACATATATGCACCTTGTAAAAGGCAAGCTTTGAAAAAAATTTTTTTAATTTTATTTGAAAGGCAGAGTGACACAGAGAGAGGGGGGCAGAAAGGGAGATCTTCCATGTGCTGATTCACTCCTCCAGTAGCCACACAGCCAGATGTGGGGCAAGCCGAGCTAAGGGCCAGGACCTCCATCCTTGTCTCCCACGTGGGTGGCAGGGGCCTGGATACCTGAGCCACCTTCCACTGCCTTATGACGCACATTGGATCAGAAATGCCATAGCCACGACTCGAAGCACACTTCCACAGGGGAAGCTGGTGGTGCAAGCGGCAGCCTGCACTATTAGCCACAACACAGGGCCTTAGAAAATGTTGTGTCTGTAAGGACCCTGCTACGGTTGCATTACTACTGCGGTCAGTCCTCCCTATGGTAGAAGGCTGGCAAGTAACCAGATTCAGCAGGATGGTCATTGGCTTTACAAAGAAGGTCTCCAGATAGGAAGATCCCATGCAAGGCAAAGAGAAACCTTTGTGAAGGGAAAACAGCAAACGATCTGCCATACGCATTCCTTCCTTCACCCAGCCCCGACCTTCCCACTCCAAACCATATTTGCTGACCTCCCTTTCATGTGACTAAGTTTAGGCCAACGGGATGTAAACAGGAAGTGACGGGCACAACCTATGCATCATCGCCTTAAAGACACTTGACTTGGGTTTGGATTCTTTCTGCTGGCGGGCAATGGCGATAATCTGAGCAACTTGACGCTGCCTCGTGAAACTGTATTTCCAAGGCTTTATGCGGCCAGATGCCCCCATGAGACCAAGATCTTGCCAGTGGCACTTGAGCTGAAGTAGTGGGTGTCCCTTTGGCCTAGGCCTTTACACCTGGGCCTACCTCCTCCATGTCCTTGTTCTCCACTTTCTAGCTGGGACCCGGACATGGTGACACAACTGGACGCACACAGGCAAGGACGACCCTGGTCAGGGGCCGGCACAGAGACAGTATGAAGTCACCTGGGTCCCTGAATGGCACGAAGCCACAGAGACACTCACTTCAGAAATCTTCCTTGAACCGGGGCATAAGAAACAAACTCCTGCTTTCTCTAAGTCTCCAAATTTGGGGCCTTATTTTGTTTATAACTTGGCCATTTTAACATCTAAGCTATGATAGAACAGAACCACCTCACCAGCCCCAGACCACATGTCCCTGAACTGCTACTGGTGAGAGAATGATAAACTCTCAAATTATTTAAACCAGTCTAGGTCACAGCTTTGTCAGAGCAGATTAGTCTACCAATACCATGTTCCTACCACCCTACCTGTGATTAGCAATGTGTGATCGATTATATTAGCTGTTATGCCTTAATTCTAAGGACAGATGCAAGACTCCACCGAGCACCCATGTCCCTCTCCTGCTTTCTAACAGAACAGTGACTTCTTGTTTGTACCCAGAAACCTTTTATTTAAGGTATACAAACTTCATGCATTTCATAACTACAACTTTAGGAACACAGCGATTCTACCCCTCCCCGGCCTCCCACCCTTCTTCCTCAGAGAGAGCTGGTTTTCCGTCTGCTCTCTGGATGGGACATGTGGAATTGAGTCAGCCACCCTGCTCAGCCTAGAGCTAACACAGGGCAGCAAAGTCCTGAAACTCACAAGCATAAATGAGTCACAGCCCGCCCCTCCCCCAGGTGCCTAAGTCAGTATGATTTAGTGCTTTCTGCTGTTGTCCTTACATGTAACTGATGGCATCCCAACTGATAAAGTAGGACAGGAGACCCCAGGTGACGTGCACGGTAAATTGAGCAATCCTAGACGTGAACCAGAAGTAAGATACTATCCCGATACCAATCATAACACACTCCAGTCGTTACACAGGGGAGATACAGGTTTGATTGCCACCACCTACTAAGATCCAAGGGCACCTGAGCCATCACACACAGAGGAAAATTCAGTATGTTAAAGCATCATTCTCCAGTCACTTTACTCTTACTTCAAAATGACAACGATGCTTCAGATTACCAAAACTATAATCCCAAAATAGACAACAATTCGTCTCCTCCCTACCCATCGCTACAGATCGCCGGGAGGGGAAGCACAACTCTCCTTTGACTGTTCCACTGACTTCACTCCTGTAGCTCGGTGTATACTGGGCTATTCGTGCACTCCCTCCCACCAGTTCTCGGCACATCTCTTAGAGCTTTCCTAACAGTCTGTACTCTCATCGAACTCCAAATCAGTGTGGCCATGACCGCAAATAAGCAGGACTCCACAGACGCAAGCAGCAAAAGCTAGCTTCTTTCTCCATGTGCCTTTAAACCCATTCAAAAGCCTATTCATTTCCTGTCCCGGACACAAATCTGTTCCAAGGCTTTTCATTCATAAAACAATTAAAAGTCGGAGGAAGAAAGGCAAGGCAGGAGTATGGGTGGGTGGGAGGGAGATGGCGGGTGGGGGGGAAGGGGGAGGGAATGGACCACATCATCATGTTCCCAAATCTGTATGTATTAAATACACAAAGTTGTAGACCTTAAACACACAGACAGAAAGTTCACAGAAAAAAATTAACTAAAAGTCCTCTGGCCACTCCTAGTCACAAAAACAATCACTTTTCAGTCGGGAACACATCCAGGCCCAGACTCGGCATTATTCAAAGTCCCCCCCCCCACCCCCGCACCGCAGGCGTCTTCTCTGGAAACTGGGGGCTCCTTCCCTCCATCTCTAGGCAGCCTCCGACTCCTCCGCACTTCTGCACAGCTCTTCCTGCTGCGGCCAAGCAGCTCCTCTTTGCGGGGAGGATTACTCAGAGTGCTGGCCCCCCTCCAACGTCTGCATCCCACGGGCATGCTCCCAGCCTGTGCTGGGCAGGTCCTGCTCTACCTGGGCGGGAGAGCTCATGGGGGCAGACCTTTTCAAGCACCTGCAGGGGTGTGGGCATGTGGCCTAGTAGTTAAGATGCCCACGTGCCATCTCCGAGTACCTGGGTTTGATTCCCAGCTCTGGCTCCTGACTCTGCCTTGCTGCTAACACAGACCCTGGGAGGCAGTGGTGTGGTGATGGCTCAAGGGACTGAGTTCCTGGCTCCCAGCACAACCCCAGCTATTACAAGCATTAGGGACTGAATCAGCAGATGGGAACTCTCTCTGTCTGTCTCTCTCTCTCTGTCTATGTGTCTCTTTTTTAATATATTTTTTAAATGTATATAAGGTGAACGAATTTCATGTATTTCACCCATACAGATTTAGGAGCACAGAGATACTTCCCACCCTTCCCTCCTTCCCACTCACACTCCCACCCTCCCTCTACCTTCCCTCCTTATTCTTTAATTTTTACAGTGACGTACTTCCAGTTCATTTTATAATCGTAAGATTAGCCCTCCAGGCCAGCGCCGTGGCTCAGTAGGCTAATCCTCTGCCTTGCGGCGCCGGCACACCAGGTTCTAGTCCCTGTCGGGGCACCGGGTTCTAGTCCCTGTCGGGGTGCCGGATTCTGTCCTGGTTGTCCCTCTTCCAGGCCAGCTCTCTGCTATGGCCAGGGAGTGCGGTGGAGGATGGCCCAAGTGCTTGGGCCCTGCACCCCATGGGAGACCAGGAGAAGCACCTGGCTCCTGCCTTCAGTTCAGCGCGGTGCGCCGGCCGCGGTGGCCATTGGAGGGTGAACCAACGGCAAAAGGAAGACCTTTCTCTCTGTCTCTCTCTCTCACTGTCCACTCTGCCTGTCAAAAAAAAAAAAAGATTAGCCCTCCACTAAGTGAAGAATTCAACAGACAGTAAGAAGAAAAAAGCACTGTTCCTCAACAGCAGAGACAAGGGCTGTAAACAATAATCAATTTTCAAAATGTCAATTTTATTCATATACATTATTTTTTGTCCTCTATTAGTTACCAAAGATCAGGGAAAACATATAGTATTTGTCTTTCTGGGATTGCCTTATTTCACTAAGTATACTGGTTTCCAGTTGTAACCATTTTGTTGCAAAAGACAGATTTTTTTTTAACTGCTGAACAGTGTATATATACCATAATTTCTTTATCCAGTCATCAGTTGATGGACATCTGGGTTGATTCCATATTGTAGCTATTGTGAATTGAGCTGCAATGAACATAGGGGTACAGATAACTCTTTCATATGCTGATTTCTTTTGGTTTTGGTAAATTCCCAGGAGTGGGATGGCTGGATCATATGGCAAGTCTATATTCAGACTTCTGAGGTATCGCCACACTGTCTTCCACAGTGCCTGCACCAGTTTACATTCCCACCAACAATGGATTAGGGTACCTTTTTCCCCACCTCCTCCCCAGCATTTACTGTTTGTTGATTTCTGTATGTGAGCCATTCTAAAGGGGTGCGATGAAACTTCACTGTGGTTTTGATTTGCACTTTCCTGATGGCTAGTGACCTTGAGCATTTTTCCAATTGTCTGTTGGTGATTTGAATTTCTTCTTTTGAAATCTCTCAATCTTTCTCTGTGTGTGTGTGCATGTGTGTGTGTGTGTGTGACAGAGAGAGAGAGAGAGAGAGAGAGAGAGAGAGAGAAATAAAAACTTCCAAACATGACCACCAGGCCTTCTCCCAGTCCCTGGAGAACTGCCCTGCAGGCTCCCAGTGTCACCCCTCTCCATGTTCTGCAGCCACACAGGCAGGTGCAGCCCTAGCAAGTATCTGTTCTCTACCATTTCTAGTCTGAGCTCAGCACCTCTGTGGCCTCCAGAGAATGCAGGTCAAGTGAAGGGAGGCAGGCGACCTCCTTCCAACCCCTTCCCCTAGCCTGCATTGAAACGGACTCCCCTGCCTCCTTCCCACCCTCCCAGCCCCTGTCTTGTCCTCCTCACCTCAGTTACACTTTCAAAGGCACTAGGCTCCTAAGCCTTACCAGGAGTAAGGCTGCCATTGCCACTTACTGTTTTGTTTGCAACATTTCGGAGCCAACGCAAAAGAGACAGAAAGAAAGCTATTTCCGCACCTTGTTTCACGGGCTCTCCCCACATCTACTTCCTCCTACACACTCCTGTTCCGGGCTCCAGAACAGAATCGGTCTTTCCATTACCACAAACATTTCTTCTTTGCCCTTAAGAAGAGTCCTTCCTCATTCTCTCTATGGCCTCTTTTACTTGGGCATGCTTTTTACACTGTCGGGCTCTAGAGCCAAATGCCTATACTCATCTCCACTCTTTCTTCACCCAGCATTTCCTCCAAAAACATCTCCAAGTGTCTCTCTTCCCAAGAAGTCCCTGAAACAAACGCCCCAGGCACCTGCAGCCAGCACTGTCCAACTGACTCTTCTGCAGGGGCAGGAAAGTCCAACACCCACACTACCGCTGGCCTCGTGTGACTAGTGACAGGTGACCAGTGAGACCGGGAAACTGCAAGCTCACCTATGGCATTTTAATTGATTTTAAATTAAATAGGAGCCACACATGGCAGGTGGTCATGGTGCTGGACAGCAGAGATCTCAACAAATCAAATGGCTTGTCCCCACTTCTCAGTCTCCTTACTGTGCTATTATTTGGTTCGCCTGTTGTTCTTCCAAGGAATTTTCCTCAGTCAATAGTCTAGAAGACTATTCTTAAAGGCTGAGCAGAATTTAAATCAACAGCTAAAGATGCCAGTCCAGGCTGGGAAAATAACAGGAATACATACAGAGCCTAATTAATCAGCAAATGGTGTGTGCAGAGAGGGAAGGGAAGAGACAGGAGTGGTGGGAACAAGGAGTGAAGAGCAGGGGACAAGGACAGGGACTGGTGGAGGGGACACGTGCACAGATAAGCCAGAGGCAGCTTAGGGAAAAGTCCTAGGAGGAAAAACTCAGAGCGAAGAACACACTTACAGATGAGAAAGCAAAGACCTCCTTCAGGGCATTCTGTGGCAGAGCTGTAACGAAATCTAGGTCTATTTTCCCTCACAACAGCATTTATGCTTCACAGCGTTTAATTAAAAGCTTCAGTGTTTTAAGAAAATTACTCTCGCCATGATATGCAAGAGAGCTTACAAGGGGGAACAGAACGTTGGAAGGTGCTAAAAGCAGTACGATAATCCAAGGTTTAATTCCTAAAAGGTGATTCTCAAGTGAATCTAGCAGTGGATTCCTGATCTATGAAAAGCATGAGATGTTTTATCAAAGTAAACACATATGTAGGCTTAAGTAAGGAAAAGCATATATTATGAAGTCAATCAATAAAACACAATTGTGTTGATATCCAGTCTTCTTTTCAAATGTGAGCTACTGCAGTGGCACAAGTTAGTTCTTTGTTTTGGTGGTATGTATCTTTTGTATATATCATATATGTATGCCTGTGTTGTCTTTTTGAGACCAGGAAACTGTAAACTCACCATATGGCATTTTAATTGATTTTAAATTAAATAGGAGCCACACATGACTGGTGGTCATGGTGCTGGACAGCAGAGATCACAACAAATCAAACACCTTGTCCCCACTTCTCAGTCTCCTTACTGTACCATCATTTGGTTCTGCAGTGTTCTAAAACATGCTAAACACAAAAAATTAGAACAAATACTTGCAGACCCCTGAGGCATCTCTGCAGCCCCAGGTTAGGGCCCAGAACCTCAAATCTATCACCCACCTGTATCATTATCCTAAGTGTGTATCCCCTTCAATCATAACGCACCATCAGGGGCCATAGTTGTGGCATAGTGGACAGAGCCTCCACCCGCAACGCCGGCATCCCATGTGTGCGCCAGTTTGTGTCCCGGCTGCTCTACTTCTGATCCAGCTCCATAACGCACCTGGGAAAGCAGTGGAAGATGGCCCAAATGCTTGGACCCCTGCCATCCACACTGGAGACCTGGACGAAGCTCCTGGCTTCATTGCAGCTATCTGGGGAGTGAATGAGTGAATGGGAGGTTTCTGTCTCTCCCTCTGACTTTCAAATAAATAAATAAATCTTTTTAAAAAAAGCATTACATATAATCAACTTTCTTTGTCATAGTTGTCATATGGTTCCTGTCTGCGACATAAGAATTGTCATGTATTTTGTTCACTGCTGTATCCAGCTCCAGGAGTTGCCTGGAACACAGTTGGAACATAGCTGGCACATTCATTATTTGTTGAACTAATAAGAAAAAAAAAAGTGTGTACCTTTACTCTTGCTAAGCTGCGTGACACTGGCCTCGGCACCATCAGCTGGGTCCCCAGGTGGGAGCCCTGTCACGCCTCCCTGCTGCCACTGGATCCTGCACAAACACTTTGCAAACACACCCCACTTTCTACCCAAAATTCTTAATCCCCATGTCTACTGCCCTCACGAAGGGACACAGTCTCCTTGAGAGGCCTTCTTCAGCCCCAGCACTTTGCACAATACGGACTGGGCATAGGGTATGCGCTTAAACAAACACACTGGGATGCGAGAACTGAACAAACTGGACCCATCTTACAAGGGAAGACTCTGCCAGCTGTGCCAGTGTGGCCTGGAGTAAGAAACTCGGCTGGGGAAGTGAGCGACATTAAGGTTACTCCAGAACCTGTGACCTCATGCGTCAGTGTGGACCAGAAGATCAGGAACTCAATACCCCCGCAGAGGTGAAGCGTCCTTCTGCTACTCTGACTCAGGCTGGTTTCTCTCTATTGTGACCTTCAACAGGACTTTAGTTTAACATACTATTTGGCATTAATGATGCATCTGTAATTTTTTCAATGAGAAAAGTCCTGGGTATCTCCTTATGCATGTCCATACATTTCTGCCACCTGTCCTTTCAAGTAAACAATGGTTTTCCTCTGGGTAGGCATCTGGCTTAGCAGTTAAGACACCCGTGTCCTGCATCGCAGTGCCTGAGTTCCATTCTCAGCTCGGCTCCTGACTACAGCTTCCTGCTAATGCAAACCGTGGGGGGCGGCAGTGATGGCTCGAGTCGTGGGGTCTCTCTACACACACAGGGGAGACCCAGCTAGAGTTCCAGGCTCCCAGCTCAGTCCTGGCCCTTATGGGCATTTAGAAAGGTGAATCAGAGGATATGCGTGTGTGTGTGTGTGTGTGTGTGTGTGTGTGTTGTTCTGCCTCACAAATACATTTTTTCAATAAAATAAAAATGTTTAAATTTTGTTTCAGCTAACAGCATCTCTGAAGCACAGACTAGCTTGAGACACCATGACCTCTCGTAGCACTGGCACATATATTCATTCCAATGCTTGTCAAATTCATGAATTTTTAATATAACTCACCTGACAAATACACACTACTAAAAATCATATGAGTCAATTATTGACATTTATGAAGTATTTGCTGCTTCATTTAGGTCACAAAGCGAGCAGCAATACCCCGAAACGTACAGAAAATGAAGAGTTGCAGAATCTCAGGCCCGCATGTCTTCTCATTTCTTTTGAGGGAGACGTCAAAAGGAGGAGCTCTCTAAATATGACCTGAGTGCCACCACACATTAACAGGCTTTTAATTAAATATTAATTATTAAATTACATTAATTCTTTTAGTAGCTTGTGAGGTTTTAATTTTCCAAATCCCCAATTAAAACTGGCTGACTGAACACACGCTGCTAGTCTCCCACTCAGGAGGCTGTGGTCTGTGTCATTCAATTCAGTAGATTTGGGTTATGGTTTCACATGCCATTCACATTTCACCGACGTGGTTGGCTGTTCACAAGACTTGCCGGTTCTCTCCCATCAGAGTGTCAGTAATCTTTATTCCACGATGTAGTGCACTGCACTTTCCACTAGGCTTCGTGGCATTTGCAAAGATGCATTCAGCTGGCGCTCTGTGGGAGGAGGTACATCTGGTTTTTGTATGCATTTGTATACACGACAACTACTTCAAAAGCACAGAAGAGAGGTTTTTTAAAGGCATAAAGCTACAAAAAGGGGAGCCTTTTGTACACAAAAGGGGAGAAATCAGAGGGGCAAAATTTTGTAAGCTAGAAAGCAGATGGATGGGTGAGGAGTGACTTATTAGCACAAACCCAAGACAGCAATGGGAATAGTTGAAAATCAACCCACTTGAACAAACAATTCCAAATGGCTCAGGAATTGGCAGCACCTCTGGATGCTAGGGTCAAGATGAGGCTAAACAGAATTGGTTGGAAATCTGCTTTGGAGTCCCTAAGCTCCCCTTTCTTCCCTGTGCCAGGCTCACCACTCCCACTCCCACTCCCACTCTGGAGAGCCCTCCCCCACCCAGAGGTACAAGTGGAGTTTTACCCTTGAGAGGGCCAAACAAACCAGGTCTGGGACAGGAGGCCCGGGAGTAACTGCAGGCAGGGATGTATTGGACACAGGGGCAGTGTGTGCTACGTTGCATGTTGGATACTGAGAGCTCCCCAGCACTCCTGCTCCGTGGGGCTCCCCACTTTCCATGGGAACAGTCTTCTCTAGAAATCTGACAAAGTTGAAAGAAAAGACTTAAAGATACTGAGATCAGGGGCTACCCACAAAATAACTGCTTCAACTACACAGGAGCGTACACAGTTTACAAGCCCCACATGCCCAGGCAGAAATTTCAGTCAGCTCCAAGGGTTCTTGTGAGAGTGTGTGCATGTGTGTGCACATATTTACACAAACATGTACATGAGTACAGGTGTATGTATCTATTTCCATCTGCCCATATGGAAATGAAAACGCAATAGAAGAGCTGGAAAATGAAGTTGAGACAATCTCCCAGAAGCAGAACCAAAAGACAACAGCATGGAAAGTGGAGGAGATGAGGGGGGCAGGAAAGTTAGATGAGGAGTAGAGGCGGTGCAACATCCAAACAGCAATGATTGCACAATGAAAGAACAGGGAAAACAGAAGGCAGAGAAGCTTCCTGACAATTTCCCAGAACTGAAGACTGAGAACTGCAAGAAGTGCACACAGCAGAAGAAAATAAGCGCATACGAATTTCCCCGTGAAGTTTCAGATTCAGGAGGAAATGCAAAGGTCCTGAAAGCTTCCAGAGAGAAGTGAGAGGGAAAGGGAGGAGTTACTGTGCAAGCATCGAGGGGACAGCACTGTGGTGAGGTGGGTTGAGCCTGGATCCCTGAAGAATCTTTGCACATTTTCCTTTAAAAATATTTAAAAGGCAGAAATACAGAGAGAGAGAAAAAGAGAGAGAGAGAGAAAGAGTTTCCATCCACTGGTTCATCCCCAAATGGCCACAAGAGCCAGGGCTGGGCCAGACTGAAGCCAGGAACCAGGAGTGTCTTCCAGGTTTCCCATATGGATGCAGGGGCCCAAGTCCTCACTGCTACTTTTCCAGGCACAATAGCAGGCAGCTGCATCATAAGTGGTACAACCAGGATTCGAACCAGTGTCCATATGGGATGCCGACACGGGAGGCAGAGGCTTACATTTCTATGCCACAGCACTGGCCCCCACATTTTCCTTTTCCACATGGTCCCTTCCACCCCTTCGCCTCATATGACACACCCACCCTGCTTTATGGTCTCAAGTATTTTCTGTGAACTTCTAAGATGTACCCCCTCCCGGCAGAGCACCAGCTGTAAGCATCTTTGCAAACCCCACCAAGCCTTGTGGAAAGTGCAGTGCACTACATTATGGAATAGAAATGCTGAAATTAACTGACAGAAGAGAACACACAAGTCTCATGGAAAGCCAACTACATCGACAGAATCTGAACTGAATTTGAAATTGTAACCTAAATCTACTGGATTTACACAATCAAAACATAATTATTCATACAATGAAAAGAAATTTTAATTAGGAAAATAACAATCAACACAGAGACAATATAATTTCAAAATAAACAAATATCTGCATCTCTCTGTTCTCTAAATTTACACAGATTTAGGTCAATCAAATGCAGTCTTTTTACAACAGAATGCCAACAAATACACAATTATCCATTCATTAGTGAAATAAGTTATAATTTTAATTAACTTGTGTTAATTATGATAATATTATCCACAGATACTAAGTCAAATACTATTTTCTAGAAGTGGGATGCATAAATATAAATAACTATATATATATATGCATTCACAGAGATACACAGAGTTGGCAAAATGTTTATTTCATTTTAAGAAAAACATAAAGAACAGGTTCATTTGACCTTCCTCTAAAGGAGAAGGAATAAAGAAAATTGGGAGGAAAAAAATGTATTAATCACCATGTCTAATTCAAGTTACAAGGCTGAGGAACACTTCTAAAAATACAATTCCTAATTCTAACATTTAATTTCTTCTTCTGTCAGATATTAAGCACTCATTAAAAGCAATAAACATTTATTAGGCAGCTGCTGTGAGGGTACTTGAAAAAAATTCATGCAAAAATCAAATTGAAAGAAAAGTTTACTTTGGTGTAAAAAATTTTTGAAACTCATGCCTATCACTGTTATAATACACATTTTCCACAGACTTTTTTTTTTTTTTGGACAGGCAGAGTTTGTGAGAGAGAGAGAGAGAGAGAGAGAGAGAGAGAGAGAGAAAGATCTTCCTTTTTCCATTGGTTCACCCCCCAAATGTGGACTGGAAGAGGAGCGACCGGGACTGGAACCTGGCGTACCAGCACCGCAGGCGAATGATCAGCCCATTGAGCCGCGGCACCAGCTCTCCATGGACTTTCTAAAAGCTGCTCTTGTATGCATACTAAAACACTATCTTCCACTGGCAGAACAGAAAACTTCGAGGGAGTTCCTGGGAAGGGCAGGCATCTGGCCAAGTGATTAAGATACCATGTCCCACACTGGAGTACCTGGGCTGGACACCGGGCTCTGGCTCCTGACTCCAGCTTCCTGCTAGTGTGCATCCTGGGAGCAGCAGCTGATGCTTAAGTATTTGGGTTCCTGTCACCCACATGGGGGACCTGGAGTGTGTTCCCAGCTCTTGGCTTCAGCCTGGACCAGATCCAGCCACTGTGGGCATTTGGAGAAAGAACTCTCTCCATCTATCTATCTCTGCCTCTTAGAACTTAAAACACACACACACACACACACACACACACACACGACATGGGGCCACTTCATGTTGTAAAGCAGGCAGAGTGTCTTGGAGCGCCCCCTTGCCTTCCCATCTACCTATCTCATTGTCATCTATCTCTCTCATCTATCTTCCTATCTCATTAGCCAGTTCTTCCTTCCTCTGTGCCTTTCCCAATTCTCTGCTACCTTTATACGGGTTTCCTTCTACGACAATTATTAAGGATCTAGCGAGAAATTAATGAGTGACAGCCCTGATGCACGTGTATCCTGTGAGATGCAGATGTAGAAATCTGTCAATTTGCATGTCTTTCTGAGACTGTGCAAAACAACATATGGGCTTTGCATAAACAAAAACTAATTCTGAATCTCCCTCTTGGCAGAAATTTCCCTGTATAAAGATTTAAATCTTTTTAAATACAATTTGTCAATGGTACACTGTTGTACATTTGGCTCTTATCACTTTCCAACTGATAATGCTCAGTTTGTTTCCTTTTTTCTTTTTTTCTTTTCTTTTTTTTTTGGACAGGCAGAGTGGACAATGAGAGAGACAGAGAAAAAGGTCTTCCTTTTCCGTTGGTTCACCCCGCAATGGCCGCCGCAGCTGGCGTGCTGAGGCCGGTGCATCGCGCTGATCCAAAGCCAGAAGCCAAATGCTTATCCTGGTCTTCCATGGGGTGCAGGGCCCAAGCACTTGGGCCATCCTCCACTGCACTCCCGGGCCACAGCAGAGAGCTGGCCTGGAAGAGGGGCAACTGGGACAGAATCCAGCGCCCCGACCGGGACTAGAACCCGGGGTGCCGGCGCCGCAGGCGGAGGTTTAGCCTATTGAGCCGCGGTGCTGGCCTCAGTTCATTTCATATTTAGGCCTACGGGAAACAGGGAAAACAATACAAACCCTTCCTGAAGTATGAAATTCAGGTAAAGCATCACTGCAAGGTAGCAAGATAAGTGTCTCAACTTCTTGATGCCTTTTACAGACTTGCACTAAATTCTAATATTTCCCCAGACTCAACTCTAAGTTTTGGGCTGGAAAAACACATGTTTGGAGATGAAAAGCATACTAACAATTCTGAGGCAGCACTTGCTTTCTGAAGCTCTTTAAAATCTATTAAGTATATCCAGGTCCGATCAACTGCTGCCAGGCGCTATTTTAACATTGCATTTAAAGCCTCTGCAAGGTTTTTTTGTTTGTTTTTTGGTTTGAGTGGTAAAATATGTGTAACATAAAGTTTTGCTATTTTTAAACGTGCAGTTCAATGCTGTTACGTACACTCACACTGCTGTGCAACCAATCTGCAGAGTTCTTCCCCTTGCAAAAGTCAAACTCCCAAGTCCCCCTCCCCCGGCACCTGACAAACCACCCTCTACTTCCTGCCTGAATCTGACTACTACTCTGGGTACCGCCTGTAAGTGGAATCACACAGTCTCCTTTTATGGCTGGCTTATTTCACTTACACAAGGTCCTCAAGACTCATTCATGTTGGATGTGTTACACATTCCTTCCTGTTTAAAGCTGAGTCAGAGCTGTGGCATTGTAGGTTAAACTTTCGCCTGTGGCACCTGCATCCCATCCGGGCGCTGGTTCATGTCCCTACTGCTCCTCTTCCCATCCGGCTCGCTGCTTGTGGCCTGGGAAACCAGTAGAAGATGGCCTAAGTCCTTGGGCCCCTGCACCCACGTGGGAGACCTGGAGGAAGCTCCTGGTTCCTGGCTTTGGATCGGTGCAGCTCCAGCTATTACATCCATGTAGGGAGTGAACCAGCGGATGGAAGACCTCTCTTTCTGTCTCTCTCTCTCTGTAACTCTACCTCTCAAATAAATAAAATCCTTAAAAAAAAAAAAAGCTGAGTAATATTCCATTATACTAATATGCTACAATTTCCTTATGTAGCCATCTGGTCATTGACCCTTGGGTTATTTCCACCTCTCAGCCATTGTGAATACTGCCATGACACGGGGGTACAAACATCATTTGGAGACCTGGCATTCAATTCCTTTGAGTCCATACCCAGAAGTGGAACTGCTGGATCATATGGCAATAATATTTTGAATATTTCTCACAGTAGCTGCACTATTTGGCATTCCCACCTCCAGTGTGTATTCCAATTTCTCCACATTGTTACTAACAAGTGCTATGTTCTTTTAAATAGACAGACAGAAGCCATCCTAATGTGAATAAAGTGGTACCTCATTGTGATTTTAATTTGCATTTACCTAGCAATTAGATGTGGAGAATATTTTTGTGCACCTGCTGCCAATTTACATCTTTGTAATTTTCATTTTTGGAGAAACATCTATTTAAGTCCTCTGTCCATGTTTAAAAGTACAGTTGCTGGCATTTTTTGTTGAGCTGTAGGACTTCCTTATATATTCTGAGTATTAACCCTTCACCAGACACATGATTTCCACATTATTTTCTCCTATTCTAGGAGATGCCTTTTTGCTCGATTGATTTTATCTTTGACACACAGAAGCTTTAAATTTCAATATATTCCAATTTCTCTATTTTTTCTTTTATTATATATGCTTCTGATGTCATAGTCACAAAATCATTGCCAAATTCAACATCATGAAGATATTCCCTTATGTTTTCTTCTAGGAGTTTTTAGCTGTTATGTTCAGGCCATTGATCAACTTTGAGTTAATTTTTATAAAGAGCATAAGGGTCCAAGGTTATGCTTTTGCCTGGAGGTACACGGCTTTAGCAGCACCACTTGTTGAGAACTCCATCTTTTCCTTGTTGAATGGTCTCGGCATCCTTGACCATACAGGCTATTGGAATTTTGAGGAGTCACCACTATGATGTAGTAGGTTAAGCCTCTGTCTGCAATGTCAGCATCCCATATTTGAGTCCTGGCTGCTCCACTTATGATCCAGCTTCTTGCTAATTGCCTGAGAAAGCAATGAAAAATGGCCCAAATGCTTGGGCCTCTGCACCTGCATGGAAGACCCAGAAGAAGCTCCTGGCTTCTGGCTTTGGATCAGCTCAGATCCAGCTGTTGCAGCCATTTGGGGAGTGAACCAGTGATGGAAGGTCTCAGTCTCTCTCTCTCTCTCTCTCTCCCCTCCTCCTCCTCTCTTGTCTGTAACTCTGCTTCTCAAATAAATAAATAAATAAATAATTTTTTTAAAAAAAAGAAAAACATGCTACTGGAATTTTGATAGGGATCATAATGAATCTGTAGATCACTTCTGGTAATATTGACAACCTGATAATATTTTTTTTTTATTTTTTTATTTTTTTTATTTTTTGACAGGCAGAGTGGACAGTGAGAGAGAGAGACAGAGAGAAAGGTCTTCCTTTGCCGTTGGTTCACCCTCCAATGGCCGCCGCGCTGCGGCCGGCGCAGCGCGCTGATCCGATGGCAGGAGCCAGGAGCCAGGTGCTTTTCCTGGTCTCCCATGTGGGTGCAGGGCCCAAGCACCTGGGCCATCCTCCACTGCACTCCCTGGCCACAGCAGAGGGCTGGCCTGGAAGAGGGGCAACCGGGACAGAATCCGGCGCCCCGACCGGGACTAGAACCCGGTGTGCCGGCGCCGCTAGGCGGAGGATTAGCCTACTGAGCCGCGGCGCCGGCCGACAACCTGATAATATTAACTCTTTCAATCTATAAACACATATTGTCCTTTCATTGATTTATTTTATAATATTCAGGACACAGGTTCTGAATATAGCTTTTAAAAATGTATGTATTTCAAAATTTTGATGCTATTTTAGGTATTTTTGTTTCCAATTTTTTTATTTCCAATTGTTTATCAACAATATATAGAAACCTTTGGCTTCTGCATATTGACCTTGTCTGTGTCAGAAAACAATTTTTTTTAATTTCCAAGAGTTACAGAGAGAAAGGGAGAAACAGAGAGAGAGACACACAGTGGGTGGGTGAGGGAGATCGTCTATCAGCGGGTTCACTCCCAAACAACCCCAAAATCCAGGGCTGGCCCAGGTCAAAGCCAGAGGCAAAGAACACCATCCTGGTCTCCCACATGGATAACAGGGACTCAAGCACTTGGGCCACCTTCCATTGCCTTCCCAAACACATTAGCAACCAGTTGGACAAGAAGTGGAGTAGCATGGACTTGAATCAGCATTTTCATTTTGATTGTATACCAGCGTCACAAGGGGAGGCTCAACCTACTGTGCCATAACATCGGCCCTAGGATTTTATTACTGGTGACACAGCAAGTATCGTAATCATATTTGCATCAGTTTCTTTTGTCCCTAAGTCTCAAGGGTGAGATAGATGGGCCCAAGTGGATGCCTGTGCATACAGCAGGTTGACTAATAAGAGAACGAAGAGACTGGGGATTCCATTCCTTATAGCAAGCAATAAGCAAGCCTACTCTTTGGCCCACAAGAAGACATCTCATCTCTCATGGTTGCTCCTTACAATCAACACTGAGAAACAGCCCAGCTCAAAAGTATTCAGGGCCCTGTATCCCCCAGGATACGTCAAGTACCAAAGACATGTAGATCATGTCTCTCACCAATCCAATCCACTCCACTCCTCTTTTTTTTTTTTTTTTTTTTTTTTTTTTTTTTGATAGACAGTGAGAGAGAGAGAGAGAGAGAGAGAGAGGTCTTCCTTCCATTGGTTCACACCCCAAATGGCTGCTACGGCCAGCATGCTGCGCCGATCCAAAGCCAGGAGCCAGGTACTTCCTCCTGGTCTCCCATGGGGTGCAGGGCCCAAACACTTGGGCCATCCTCCACTGCACTCCCGGGCCACAGCAGAGAGCTGAACTGGAAGAGGAGCAACCAGGACAGAATCTGGCGCCCGAACCAGGACCCAGGGTGCCGGCGCCGCAGGCGGAGGATTAGCCTGGTGAGCCGCGGAGCTGGCCCACTCCTTTTTCTTAAACCATCTTCATTTCTAGCAATTTTTCGAGAGTATACCAGTCGGTCAATCTAATTAATCTCACAGAGGCTGAAATCCAATCTGTTTACCACGTCTCATACAGCACTTAATGAAAGCTTCTGTCAACAGGACTCCAAGCAGCAGGATGAGGCCAACTTGTAGCCAACGTAAGACTTGGTAGAAAGGAGGACCAGTGGGCCTTAATTAAGATGGCCAGTATGTAGGCTGAGGGCAGGGCAATCTACTATCCATCACAACCAACCCACTGCATTTAAAAGGATCTGTTAATTTTTGTGTGTCAACCACTACAGGGGAAATAGGCAAAAAGCAACCATCATACTCAATGGTGAAACACTGCCCAGTCCACTCTCTCCCACACGTATACATAGAACACGCAGGAACACAGGTTACTCCAGTTAGATTTATTGTTAATTTTGATTCGAATCAGTGACGTCGCTCTGTTTAAGCTACATGAACAGCAGCCTCAACTATGTACTGCAGGTACTCCCATACAACTAGAGATTCCCAGGGCCACAGGAAAAGCAAATGAATTTGCATTAGTTGGATATGAGACACAGGTACACCAGGTCATGTGTTTGAACATGTAGGAGGGGTCAGTGTTGCAGAGCTCCTGTGGACGGAAGTCGTGCACGGTAGAACACTTTTGGACTCTCCATGTCCAAGTGAGGTTTTTTCATTCGAGGTGGATGAGAATGACCTACCTAGCCATGGGTCAGTTGCCACTTGACATGTAGATCACTTGACTGGTTTTCTAGGTTGCCGCAAGAAAAGAAAACTAAATACTCCCCACTCTTTACTTATTGGAGTCTCAAGTTTTTCCTCCATATGTGTAAGGACCACTGCTCCACAAAATCTGTGCATTCTACTCCAGTAAATTTATCATTTTCCTCAACCAGTTCCTCCAGAATTTACCCCACTCTTCCAAATGATATAGAATTAGGCTTACAATTTCTGCCTTTGATCCAAGGATTATTTAGGAGTGAATTGCTTGGTTTTCAAACATTTCAGAGTTTTGCAAATAACATTCTAGCCTTTTTTCCTAATCTAATTCCTTTGTAGTCAGATAATATAGTTGGGCTGATTTCAATCTTTTTTTTTAAGATTTTATTTATTTATTTGAGAGGTAGAGTCAGACAGTGAGAGAGAGACAGAGAGAGAGGTCTTCCATCCGCTAGTTCACTCCCCAGATGACCACAACGGCAGGAGCTGCACCAATCCGAAGCCAGGAGCCAGGAGTCTCCTTTGGGTCTCTCACGCGGGTGCAGGGGCCCAAGGACTTGGACCATCCTCCACTGCTATCTTAGGCCATGGCAGAGAGCTGCACGGGAAGAGGAGCAGCCAGGACTAGAACTAGTGCCCATATGGGATGCCAGCACCACAGGTGGAGGATTAACCTACTGTGCCACAGCACTAGCCCCGATTTCAATCATTTTAAAGACAGTGGGTAGAGGGGGCAGGAACTGTGGTAGCAGGTAAAGCCGCTGCCTGCAGTGCCTGCATCCCATATGGGCGCTGGTTAGAGTCCCGGCTGCTCCATTTCTGATCCAGCTCTCTGCTATGGCCTGAGAAAGCAGCAGAAGATGGCCCAAGTCCTTGGGCCCCTGCACCCACATGGGAGATGCAGAAGAAGCTCCTGGTTCCTGGCTTCAGATAGGTGCAGCTCCAGCCATTGCAGCCAATTGGGAAGTGAACCAGTGGATGGAAGACCACTCTCTCTTTCTAACTCTGTGTGTGTGTGTGTGTGTGTGTGTAACTCTGACCTTCAAATAAATAAAAATAAATAAATCTTTAAAAAAGAAAAAAAAAAGTGGGTAGAATAATGACTCCACATGAGAGTTCACATTCTAATCCTTACAACCTATGGCCATGCTACTTTACATAGCAAAGTTGAGAAGAATGTGTATTCTGCTTTTGTTGGGTTGAGGATTCACAAATATCAACTAAGTCAAGTTGGCTAATAATATTTAAGTCTTAATATCCTTAATGATTTTTTGTCTATGTGTTACTGGTATTTATCTGGTATTATTTTTCTTTTACCTAGAGAGCTTTAAGATTTCTTCCAATGAAATTCTTTTGGTGTTGAATTCCCTCAACTTTTGCTTTTAGACTTTTGTCTGAAAGTCTTCATTTTGCCTTAACTTTTGAAAGTTTTTTTTTTTTTTTTTGGCTAGGCATATAATTATAGGCAGATGGATATTTTTCTTTCAGCCATTTAAAACTGTCATTCTATTGTCTTCTGTTTGGCATAGTTTCTGTTAGAAGTCTACCGTTAATCTTATTTTCATTCTTTATAAAGCTTATCTTTTGGAGCCAGTGCTATGGTGCAGTAGGTTAACCCTCTGCCTGAGGTGCCAGCATCCCCTATGGGCACCGGTTCTAGTCCCAGCTGCTCCTCTTCTGATCCAACTCTCTGCTATGGTCCAGGAAAGCAGAAGATGGCCCAAGTGCTTGGGCCCCTGCACCCACGTGGAAGACCTAGAAGAAGCTCCTGGCTCTTGGCTTCAGATCAGCCCAGTTCCAGCTGTTGCAGCCATTTGGGAGTGAACCAGTGGATGGAAAACCTCCCTCTCTGTCTCTCCCTCTCACTGTTGTAACTCTACCTCTCAAATAAATAATAAATAAAATCTTTTTTTTTTAAAAAAAAGCTTATCTTTTTCCCTCTGCTGCTTTTAGGATTTTCTCCTTACTACTTGGTTATAGCAAATTGACTTTTATATGCCTTCATCTTGTTTTATTCATGATTCCTCTGCTTGGGTTTGACCAAGTTTCTTGGATTTGAACACTTGAAATTTTCATCATATTTAGAATAATTGTGGCCATGCCTTCTTCAAACATTCTTTGTGTCTCTCTCTCTCCTTCTATGAGACTCCAATTATATAAACATAAGAAGCTTAATAGTATCTTAAATCTCATTAAGAAATGAGCACAGCATTTTTTACCCTGTTGTAAGTCAGCTAAGTCTATGTCTTCAAATGTACTATGTAATCTGCCATTAATACTATTCAGAGTATCTTGTCATTAAAAAAAAAAAAAAGATTTATTTATTTGAAAGGCCAAGTTACAGAGAGAGAGGGCAAGACACAGAGTAAGAGAGATCTTCTATCTGCTGGTTCACTCCCTAAATGGCTACAACAGCGGAAGCTAGGCTGGCCCAGGGCCAGAATCCAGGAGATTCTTCCAGGTTTCCCACAAGGGTACAGGGGCCCAAGGACTTGGGCCATCCTCTGCTGCTTTCTCAGGAGCATTAGCAGGAAGCTGGATCAAAATGGAGCAGCTGGGTCTCAAACTGGCACCCATATAGGAGGTGGCTTTACCTGCTACACTACAATGCTGGCCCCCAAAGTATCTTTTCAGATATTGAACTTTTCATCTTTGTTGAGTTTGACTCTTTTTTCCTCTGAGTTCTTGTATCATATTCATGTTTTATTTTACCTCTTTGAACAAATTAAGTATATTTATAATAGTCCTTTTAAAAATATGTTGGCCAATTCTTTCATTTCTAATTCAGTTTTCCATTGATTACTTTTTCTCCTGTTTCTAGCTTGAATTTTCCTGCCTTTGTATATCTGGTAATTTTTATTGGATGTTGGACATTATTAATTTTATGTCATTGGGATCTGGATTTTATTGTATTCTTTTAAATATTAGTGGGCTATGTGGCGGGATACAGTAAAATCAACTAAGTCTTGTTTTCAAAGCTTTGTTATGGAATGTCCAGAGCAGCCTTTGTTCTGTGGCTAATTTGTCCCCTTTACAGAGAGGCAAAGTAATTCTGAGGCCTCTACCTGATTTCCATGAACCACCAGGTCTTGCACACTGTCAAGTGGGAACATAAGCTCTCCCCAGCTCTGTATGCATTCTAATGATTCTTTGCCTGTTTTCTGATGTCTCTCTCTTGTTTTTCCTCCTGGTGTCCTTCCACCCCCACCCCACCGCCCTGCCAGATGATCTAACCCCTTCATGCAAAGATTAGGTCCTGGCCAATGACTCAAAGACATTCAGCCGTTGTCTACAACTTTGCGCCTGTGAAGCTCCCACTTGTCTGCTATCTTTCCCTACAGATTCTGACCTCTTCAAACTCTGAACTGCTTTTTCAACTTAACAAGAAGCTTTCTTTGGGTTTCTTCCCTAATATTGTGGTTGGAAACTCTCTCCAGGCAGTAAGCTGGGGCAACCAAAGTGCTCACATCCTGGCTTGTTTGGCAGGTTGGTTTTCTCCCTTTCCCTAAGGAGTCATTCTCATACGCTGTCTGTCATCTGAAAGACAATGCTTTAATATACTTCTTTAAGGCAGAAACCCCGGGCAGAGGCAAACTGTTTTCTTGTTATCAATTAAAATTTGTTTCATGTCTCTAAAATTCTACTTGTATCAAATCAATTTTTAAAAGCAGCATACTGTAAATGTTTGTTACTTGGCTAGGAGAAAGTGTTGGAAAATTGTATGTTAAAAGTAATTTTCTTCTCAGTGGTCATACTCACAGAAAATAAAGCAATCTCCAGGTTGATTGTGTAGCAATAAAACTAGCACAATTTTCCGCCCTGTCCTTATAAGAATATTTTGGAGACTGCAAAGTAAGAGAAATGGCAAGGGAGATATTCCCATTCATTCATTAATAAACACCTAATGAATATCTGATTGTAGCTAAAACAATACTTTAGGCACCAAGGTTGATACAATGATACATGAAAGATCCCTGCTCTTATTGCTCTTATAAGATACCTGAAGACCAACAGACGAGACAAAAATACAGACATCACTCATACACATCAGTTTGCAATAAAAATCTTTAGAAAAATATTTCCTGTTACAGAATTTCTGAAGGAAAAAAATCACTCACATTACAGACTTTATGTATATTTGGATCTTCCAAGAGTTGAAATCATTTAAAAAAAAAACTATTTCAATTTAAAACTTCAAGACTCAAGCAAAAAGCACAGGGTTATGCTTCAAGAATCCTATTCTGGCCTTGTTTGCTTCTCTGTAAAAATGTTAGTTTTAGTTTACATCCTCCCCCCAAACAAACCATTCCATCCATATAAAATGCTACTCTGTGCCACACCTATTATCCTCAAGCATTTCTCTTTCTCTCTCTCTCTCTTTTTTTTTTTTTTTTGTGTGTGTGTATGTGTGTGTGTGTGTGTGTGACAGGCAGAGTGGACAGTGAGAGAGAGAGACAGAGAGAAAGGTCTTCCTTCCGTTGGTTCACCCCCAAATGGCCGCTACAGCTGACATGCTGAGCTGATCCAAAGCCAGGAGCCAGGTGCTTCCTCCTGGTCTCCCAAGCGGGTGCAGGGCCCAAGCACCTGGGCCATACTCCACTGCCTTCCTGGGCCACAGCAGAGAGCTGGACTGGAAGAAGAGCAATCAGGACAGAACCGGCACCCCAACCGGGCCTAGAACTCGGGTGCTGGCACCACAGGTGGAGGATTAGCCTAGTGAGCCGCCAAGCATTTCTCTTAACATTTCAAAGCGTACAGGCACTCTATCACAGCAGCCTGACTGCTTGCATTCTCAGAACCCTATGCATCGCCACAAACTCCAAATCCCATGATCACTGCACTTCCCATCCTTATTTCATTCAATGTATCGCAAAGTGTATTCCCCAGAGGCATAGGCATCCTGGGGAGGTGATGGTAGGCTGGTCACGTGGGGGAAGATGTAGGGACCCAGGTGGAGGAAAATCTGTGAAACTATTCTGTTCACTTACATTTCACATACACGGAGTGCAATAATCATTACGATGTACATGTAACTGTCACATCCCCCGAGGTTCCACACACCCCCGAAAGCCCGCACTGGTCCGAAGACCGTTCCTGTTAGTTATCCATCATGTCTCAGCTCACACTGTTCAGTCATTTGCATTTGCACAACCTAAATTCGCTTTTTTTTCCTTCTAATGTTGTACCACATCCTCAGTTCATAAAAGGGATGACTGCTTGGTGTTTAAAAGTAGGGATAAAAATAGCCATGTAAATTCCCATGAGCCGAAATAGTAAACAGAAACCCTGTGTGCACACATAGTATCCACTGGTAGGCTTAAAGATTATTTTTTCACAAGGAACAATCATTATGAAACTTTTCACTGGGTCATTTCAACAAGATTAATCTGGGCACTAACACCTGTTTTCCAAATTCGTTACACTTCTCCTTTACTCTCAGGACCTAGGCAGCTGTAAAGGCCTTGTCACTTTGCCACAGCTCTGTCAATCCAAGTTTTTTTAGATAGATCGCAGCAAACAGAGTCCTAGCACATTTATGTTATTAGTCTGGAAAAAGAAAGATCTACTCCTTAGTTATCCCCTATAACCTACCATAACACATGAACTGCAAAATCATATTCTAAAAATATAATGGTTGGATAAAACATAACCATCGAAGTTATTTTAATATTTGTTCAGGTTGAAAAGAATGTGTTCAGGGTTCTGCCATGCTAAAGCTTGAATATATTAAATACATTTTCAGGCAACTACATCTTATGTTTATATAAAGTTAGCCTTACTATCAGTTTTTTAATTGTACAACTCATTAAAGATGAATGAGGCTATTGTGAATAACTTCCTGCAAAAATCTGGTCGTTTTAAATATTTACACCTAAACTAAAAACACACAAGCACTCTTATATACAACACTGAATAGCAGATGGGATCATTTCCTACGATGTGGTATCAAAGAAAAAAGAACAGATTGTACTATTTCTGTTTGGACAGCAGTAAGATGAACAGCAAAGAGCTTCCAAAAGATACCTGTGAACAAATACAGCAAACTTTTTTCTTTTAACCACTTATTTGGGGCAAGTATTGATAAACACACAAAGTACACCTATGTCTAAACGCCTATGCTGTCCCTTAAACTAAATATGTAACATGCTCACGTGAATATGGATGACTAAGCGTTCTTTCTTTCTTTTTTTTTTTTTTTTTTTTGACAGGCAGAGTGGACAGTGAGAGACAGACAGAGAGAAAGGTCTTCCTTTGCCGTTGGTTCACCCTCCAATGGCTGCCGCGGCCGGCGCACCGCGCTGATCCGATGGCAGGAGCCAGGAGCCAGGTGCTTTTCCTGGTCTCCCATGGGGTGCAGGGCCCAAGCACCTGGGCCATCCTCCACTGCACTCCCGGGCCACAGCAGAGGGCTGGCCTGGAAGAGGGGCAACCGGGACAGAATCCGGCGCCCCGACCGGGACTAGAACCCGGTGTGCCGGCGCCGCTAGGTGGAGGATTAGCCTAGTGAGCCGCGGCGCCGGCCTGACTAAGCGTTCTTTCATCATCACCCTCGGGTCTAGTTTATCACTAGAGCGGACTGACTTCTGGTTCTGGCTGGGCCTTCATCTGGTCCATTTGGTGACTGCCCAGACCGCTCCTCCATCTCCCTCTGCCTTCTCAACACAGGTTTAACACCAGCTCCACCTCCATTTCTCACTGTGTGTAACTGTAAGAAAATCTGTTGGTTGGTTGGTTCTGGAGTATTTCCCACCCCCTTTTATGGGGGGAGGTGGAGCACTGTTTTATATTTCCATTAACTTTTTAAAGCTTCTAAAGGCTGAGGAAGCTGTCTGTCCTGGAGTTGGGGCTCTCTAGAAAACAGGGTCCACCCTGGCAGGCAAAGGAACGGCCAGAGTTAGGAAAGGGGTGGGTTAGCAGGCCTGCAGAGGGTGCACAGGCAACCGGCTGCTCAGGGAAACCCCAGTTAACCCTGCGGGGGACAGGGGCGGGGTTCCCTCTGTGGGCTGCAGGCCAGTGGGGTGAACCACCCCATTGCCAGCCTTGATGTACCCTGGGCTGTGCTCCCAGCTCCCTCTGCAGGGCGACCCCTGCAGGCAGCGACCAGGCCCGTTGACATGATACTGTGAACCTAGGGTTGCAGCTAGGACTCCCTGAATTACCCAACAGTAAAATAACCCAACCTTGCATTTGCATGACTCTCCAAGGGTTTTTTTTTGTTTGTTTGTTTGTTTTGCTTTGTTTTTAAGTTTCTTCACTTGAGACTCGTGACTGAATAAAGCAAAAAGGGAGGAAGGCATGTCGGTGGTTCAGTAACAGAAAAGAGGGTTTCATGGCTTCCGAGGTCATCCCACCACCTACTGGCATCACTGACCCCTGAAGCTCCACTTCCCCTGCCTCTGCCCACTTCTCTCCCCGTTTAAGTTGCAAGTTCCTTCAGGCAGAAGGAAAACTGCTCTCCTTATCCTTGAAAGTACTTTTGTCTATCTATGTGTGTGTATGCATAGGACACATGTCTGGAATGATGCACACCTAAGGTTACATGTATAGTTATTTTTAGATGTCTTTGCAAGACTTTTTTAAACTTCATTTGCATGCTTCGGTGGGGTACTGTCTGCTGGCATTTGGTATCTGTGAGCACCGCTATCCTCCTTGCCCCTCAGAGCCCAGGGCTGAAAGGCTGAGGACTCCATTCCCAAGGCAGCACTGAGGTGTAAAAGGTGAAGCCGCTGCCTAAAGCGCCGGCATCCCATATGGGCACCGGTTCTAGTCCCAGCTGCTCCGTTTCTGATCCAGCTCCCTGCTAATGTGCCTGGGAAAGGAGCAGAGGTTGACCCAAGTGTTTGGGCCCCTGCACCTACGTGGGAGACCTAGAAGAAGCTCCTGGCTCCTGGCTTCGGCCTGGCCCAGCTCTGGCCATTGAGGCCATTTGAGGAGTGAACCAGCAGATGGAAGACCTCTCTCTCTCTCTCTCTCTGTAACTCTGCCTTTCAAATAAATAAAATCTCTTAACAAGCAAACAAACAAAAAAAGACTCCATTTCCCAGACTCCCTCCTGTAACTCCTTGAGGTGACTTAGGAGCTGCCAACAGTGCAGAAGCAGACAATGGGCAAAGTCCAAAGTCTGTGCAATGGCCACAACCTGTCCTGAAGCACAGCCCCTGGCCCCGCACACACGGGACAGCCACAGCTGTGGCAGCAGTGCCACAGACAACCGGGCAGCCTCCTGACCACCGGAGGGCACCTTCGCACACACAGTCCAGGGGTGGCCTCTGATTTCACTCACCCTGACCTCCCAGAGATTCTGAAAGAACCCAGTTCCTGACTGAAATCCCTCAAGTGCTTTGCTTCCTGCACTAAAACCTCCCTGACTTGGTACTTTACTGTAAGTTTCCTGATTCTTCACAACTGCATGTATCACACTCAGATCTGCAAAAACAATACAACATGACAAGAGGCTGACGCTGTTTCACTCTGGATGGTGGGAGTATGAAAGTCTACTGTCCTCATTTTAGTTTTCTCTAGAGAGAGGACTAGAGGGAAGCAAGACTGGAATCAGGAAAACCACTTAGAATGCTGATGCAATAATCCCAAACTACCCTGGCAGCCACATTATAGCTGGATATTTTTATCCTAATTCTATTTGGTTGAAATGGAAGTGGACAACATTTAAATCTGGATGGTCAGAAATCCCTTCTATTTAGACAGAACAGAAGATGAGTGCTTTGAACCAAGAGCCAAACAAGTCTAAGATGTTTCTAAATAGGCTGACCTAAATCACCCTAACATTTCCATTAAACAGAGAAGAGTTCAAGGCCAGGCCAAGGACATTGAAAGCTACTTTTCAATTTCACTTCTGTTTCACAAGTACAATATTCACAAAACTGTTTTCGTCATTTATTACATGAACCTATTATTAGTTCTGCTTTCGTTTCTTGGGTAAATGATTTTATTCTTTCTTGGTATTGTACCACTAAGTCAAGTTCCACCAGTAGTAATCAATAGTAAAGCTTCATGAAGTTTTCCAAGGTTTGAAAAGAGGCTTTCTCTACTAATTTAGTTCTGCTTTAAAGTTTGCAACATCACCATGAGTGAATAAACATTATGAAAAAAGAAAGGTACACACAAATCTAAGTTCTAAAAAAAGTAGGTGAAGAAAAATGTTGCAGACTTTTAACAGGATAAAGGTCTTAAGTTACAGGCCAGTGCCGTGCGGCTCACTAGGCTAATCCTCTGCCCGCGGCGCCAGCACCCCGGGTTCTAGTCCCAGTCGGGGCACTGGATTCTGTCCTGGTTGCTCCTCTTCCAGTCCAGCTCTCTGCTGTGGCCCGGGAAGGCAGTGGAGGATGGCCCAAGTGCTTGGGCACTGCAACCGCGTGGGAGACCAGGAGGAAGCACCTGGCTCCTGGCTTCGGATCGGCACAGCACGCGCCAGCCGTAGCAGCCACTTGGGGGGTGAACCAATGGAAAAAGGAAGACCCGTCTCTCTGTCTCTCTCACTAACTCTGCCTGTCAAAAAAAAAAAGGTCTTACTTACAAACCACCAAATAGAAAACAAAAATGTATACAACACCACAGAAACACATTGTAAAATACAGGAAACATAATAACCTATAGGTCTTTCTCAATGTTTAGGTACCGTATCAAATTATTTTGATTAGTAGACCTAAATAACTTTGATCTTTGGATGAATTATACTATCACATCTGTAGAAAAAGATCTGAACAACACACTTTTAAAAGACAATTTTTTGCTGTTTACAGATTCTTGAAAGAGAGCCACAACTTACTTGCGGTAAAATAATTAAATGTTCAATATTTTATATTAAAACTTTATGGTCGACAGGCGCCACGGCTCACTTGGCTAATCCTCCATCTGTGGCGCTGGCACACAGGGTTCTAGTCCCGGTTGGGGCGCCAGATTCTGTCCCAGTTGCTCCTCTTCCAGGCCAGCTCTCTGCTGTGGCCCAGGGAAGGCAGTGGAGGATGGCCCAAATGCTTGGGCCCTGCACCCGCATGGGAGACCAGGAGGAAGCAGCTGGCTCCTGGCTTCAGATCAGCACAGTGCGCCGGCCGCAGCGCTGATCATTTTGGGGGTGAACCAACGGAAAAGGAAGACCTTTCTCTCTGTTTCTCTCTCACTGTCTAACTCTGCCTGTCAAAAAAAAAAAAAAAAAAAAAACTTTATGGTCATAGGAAATAGAAAGTTAAAATAGAGCCACATGTAGAAAACAAATGGGTTAACATAAAGTTGAAAAGCAGGAAGAATGCTGGAAAAATGGCAAGCAAACAAATGGGTTAACATAAAATTGAAAAGCAGGAAGAATGCTGGAAAAATGGCAAGCAAATAAGAGGGTTATGATGTTTTCTTATAAAACACTTTGCTTAAATAAGTCTCATATCGCTCTCCTTCTAGCTTTACGGTGGAGGTTGGTTTTCTCTTCTCTCTTCAACAGGCCATTCTCCAAGGCCAGTATAGAAAGTTTCCATGACAAAAATATGATAGGCCATAGAAAATAAATTACTATTTCAGGGCCGGCGCCGCGGCTCACTAGGCTAATCCTCTGCCTTGCGGCACCGGCACACCGGGTTCTAGTCCCGGTCAGGGCGCCGGATTCTGTCCCGGTTGCCCCTCTTCCAGGCCAGCTCTCTGTTATAGCCTGGGAGTGCAGTGGAGGACGGCCCAAGTCCTTGGGCCCTGCACCCCATGGAAGACCAGGAGAAGCACCTGGCTCCTGGCTTCGGATCAGCGCCATGCGCCGGCCACAGCGCACCAGCTGTGGCGGCCATTGGAGGGTGAACCAACGGCAAAAAAGGAAGACCTTTCTCTCTGTCTCTCTCTCTCTCACTGTCCACTCTGCCTGTCAAAAAAAAAAATTACTATTTCAGATAGATTACAAATCCAAATATACAAAACATCAAAGTTTTTATATTGAACGGTCTCGTCTGGCTATCCAACATAGAAATCTGCTACAAAGGCTACCAACAATGTGAATAACAATTTTACTAGCCAACTAAATTTTTGAAACTTATTTCAAGTTAGTGTCTTGGTGCTTAGATACTAGGGTTGTTTTTTTTTTTTTCTTTTTTTTAAATCATGAACTAAATTTTGAGCACTTCATTTATAAAAGCCATTTGTACCTTATTTACTAACACCATCTGGAATTTCCAAGAAAAAAATAGAAGGCTCTAAGACAATTGCATACAATGATCCAAAATGGAAAGATGAAAAGTGGAATCACATCGAAAGTGGCTCATATTAAAAGAAAAAGGCTGTTACTACATGCGATTTTAAACTTCAGGAGACTGAAGACACTGAAGTTCAACTGGGAACACAGAAACCAAGGATGGAGTTAGGTAACGCTGGTGGAACTTAGGAGGCAATGAGTCTGTAAAATGTAGACAGCAGGCTGAAAATAGGAAGGAGTGGGAGGGAGCTGCTGAGGCAGGTAGCAGCCGGTGCTTTCCATGGTAACCATGATCACCAGGCGAACATACACCTTGGCATAAGGCTGACAGTCCCCACCTGCACCTTCCTTCAGTTTCACATAGTGACTCCAGCAACCCACAGACATTAATAAGCTCTATTTACATAGACCAAACAAGCTGCCAACAGTAATGGGGACTAGTCCACAAGCCTGTTAAGGGCTAAATTTCAAAGGGACTTCTGAAAGACTTACAAAATAATGGGAGAAAATGACAGTATTTTATTTGTGGATTAACAATGGTACAAAAACTGGGTGGAAGCTGGGTCAAGTACTTATTGCGCTTTTACATTCAGAACTCATATTCCCCAGTGTCCTTGGATCCAAGAGACATGTTTTCATGATGAAGTAAATATTTTAGTTATAAAGCTCCTTCACTTTAGAACAGTGAGAATAAAATGCACCGGCATGATCTCCACAAATCTGCCAGTCCCCAGATTAAATTCTAAACGTATTGCCAAATGGGGGGGATTATTACACCTTCAAACATTACGAGGAAATCTATACAAGAACTCAACAAATTGCAGACACATGACCTAAAGCAGGAAAAAGTACAAAAGTGACAGAAAATAAGGTTGAAGCTCACTTGTACTTAACCCATGTAATCTACATAACCCAACAAGATCAATCTAGTGATCACAATTGTAAAATTAAGAAACTGAGGCTTGCAGATGCTAAGTAATTCACTTACTATCATACAATTAGTAAGTATAAGACGCCAAAGGGCTGATTTACCTTAAAATCTCAAACAATATCCACTACCATCCCACTGCCACTTTGACAAAGTAAAATAAATACTCATTTAAAGAATGGTGCATACATTCAAATATTCAATCCTATTTTTCTAAGAACTGTTAAATTATACCTTTATTAGAAGTAATTTTCTTACTTTTAGTCAATGTTACAGAACTCACCAAACAGGGAACATGTAAATGTGTTTTACTAATCTTAATCATTCCAGAACATAAATAAAGCCTATGTTCAAGATGTTAGATGACATGAGATGGATTGATGGCTGGGTGGAAGGATGATCAGACGGTAGCCTGCTCTGAAAGATCAGCCGAGTTAGGGCATATACAGATTTGACGTATCTCTATGCCAAGATAGGACCAAGGGTATCTTCTTCTGTCTCTCTGATTGATATGAACTGCTTCCACTGTTACATCTTAACAGCTATTTGAATATGTCATTAATAAGTATTAATAAGTATTGGAAATATATCCTTTGTTTCATTTATTAAAAAGGGAAATGAAATCTAAACGCTTTCCTCAGGATAGATTTTGATAAATTATATGAACACCTGAAAAAAGGCATGATACTGTAAGAAGGGTTTTAAAATGACATAAATCACACTTTAAAGAATCATTTCATATACTTAAGCTAAGTTACTCTTAAAAACACACACTACCCAATGTAAGTCAGTATGTCCAAAACACTGGAATTTGCATAAATCAGCTTCCTCCAAATGTTAGTATATGGACCTTCAGGTCATAATGACAAGAAAAATCTTTCATTCAAAAGCCCAAACTCCATGGTTATCATATTAGAACTGTAGCTATGAAACACATTAAATCTGTTCTCTTTATATTAATAAAAATAAAATAAATAAAACCACTCAATCATGATTATAGTGCAACTAGAACTCAGTAAGTATTCTAATTGTAGAGTGTCTAACAAAAACACTATGGTAAATTATTTTCCTGAAGAAAAGTTCCATGAATTCAGCGGACACTAAAATGAAAGTGCTTTTGGGAGAAGGTGACAAAGTGCTCACGGCACAGAGTACGTCATGTCCCCTTGGTGCCAGAACTCACTCCTCACCATGAGCTTTTCAGAACACCTGCCAAAACTGCTCAGGAGCGCCCCCCAGTGTTTGCCTCTGTTACAATATGCATCTATATATTTGCTCATGTGGCTGGCTCCCCTACTGCATGTATTATACCCTGCTATAATGTGAATGTACCAGACAAGATACTGGTCTGAACTTTAGTTACTCTTACCAAACAGCTAACAGAGAAGAGGATGAATGTTATTGGCACACACAGCTAAAAATGTAAGAATTTCTCAAAACAAGAATTATTCCTTTATCTAGGGGAAGGGAACCTATTTTTATGCCAAAGGCCACATGGATGTTTATAACATTATTCATGGGCCATACAAAACTATCAATTAAAAAGTGGCTTGCTGTAGATTTATTGAATTTCAAATCTCACCTGTGGTTGCCTTGACAGGGTCAAGCCAAATGATATCACAGGCCTTAATATGAGCCACGGGTGGAACCCCTGCTTACATTCAACAAGTATGTTTTAAGCAACCACTATGTGACAGTGTTCTAGGCACAGGAGACAGCGCAGGGAACAACAGCCCTGCTCATGTGAAGTTTCCACTCTACTATTAGAAGATGGACATCAGGGGCCAGCGCTGTGGCATAGTGTGCTAGGCCTCCACCCCCAGTGCCAGCGTCCCATACGGGTGCTGGTTCTAGTTCTGACTGCTTCTCTTTCAATGCTGCTCTCTGCTATGGCCTGGGAATGCAGTGGAAGATAGCTCAAATGCTTGGACCCCTGCACCTGCGTGGGAGGTGTGGAAGAACCTCCTGGCTCCTGGCTTTGGATTGGCCCAGCTCTGGCCATTGCAGCCATTTGAGGAATGAACCAGCAGACCTTTCTCTATATCTCTCCCTCTCACTGTGATTCTGCCTCTCAAACAAATAAATAAAATCTTAAAAAAAAAAAAAAGAAGAAGATGGACATCAGAGAAAATACAGCATACAGCGTATTAGATGGTGATCGTGATAAGGGAAAGGAATTCCAGGATGAGTCGCAATGCTGGGCGACGCTACCAGTGCAGGTCCTCACTGAGAAGATGACAGCTAAGGTGGGAGACAGAAGAGTCAGATAGTCAAAAATAATTCTTTCCTTATTTGGAAACTCGTTGGTTAAAGACATATATTCGGTAAGACATTATTTCAAAACAAGTAGGCTTAGGGCCAGCACTGTGGCACAGTGGGCTAACACCCTGGTCTGAAGCACCAGCATTCCATATGGGCACCGGTTTGAGACCCAGCTGCTCCATTTCTGATTTAGCTCTCTACTATGGCCTGGGAAAGTAGTGGATGATGGCTCAAGTCCGTGGGCACCTACATCCACGTAGGAGACCAGGAAGAAGCTCCTGGCTCCTGGCTTTGGATCAACACAGCTCTGGCCATTGCAGCCAATTGGGGAGTGAACCATAGGATGGAAGACCTCTCTCTCTCTCTCTCTCTCTCTGCCTCTCCTCCCTCTATGTAATTCTGATTTTCAAATAAATAAATAAATCTTAAAAAAGTAGGCTTTCCTAATGAGAATTCACAATCTTCTAGATGCAGAAATAATCTAAAACAGAGTTAATGGGAAGCCATTGTCCAATGATAATGGGTAGATCTGTATTTCACTGCAAGTTAAACTTTTTTTTCTTGATCATCACAATTGAAGTTTGTTTTAGATGCTGAATTTCTTTAAACAGTAAAGTTGCTATGACACATCTCTTATATTATATCAGTATAATAATTGATCTCTTTTAAGTAGCAATTATCTTCCAGTCACTGCTCTAAATACTTATCTCATTGAAATCCTCACACCAACTCCACGAGGTAGGTATGGTTATTATTAGACAAGTTTGGAAAGATTAGGTAGTTTTCCCAAAGTCATTTAGATGAGAAATAATGCAAATGGAATTTAAAACCAAGCCTTTTCCAAAACAAAAAACACATAATCATTTTTAAAACTGTTCTTGATTTATTTGAGTGGCACAGAGACAGAAAGACAGACAGAGCTCCCATCTGTTGTTCACTCCGCGAATTCCCACAAGAGCTGGGCTGGAGCCAGGAACGCAATCCAGGTCTGCAATGTGCATGGCAAGAACCCAATTACTTGCACCACCATTGCTGCCTCCCATGGTCTGCTTGGGCAGGGAGCTGGGGTCAGGAGCTGGAGCTTAGAACCGAACTCAGCCACTCCCATGTGGGATGCAGGCATCAGAACCACTAGACAATCCGCCTGCTCTAAAACCCATAATCTTAACACAACACTCTACAGCCACAAAGCTAAGATCAGTTACGTTCAACAGTATTTCAATGTACCCGCTTATTAAATTTTCTAATACAAACTTAATACTGAAGCCCTCATAACTAAAGTTCTTCTTGTAATGCAAACATTAGGCAACATGAACTCATGAGAGCAAAACACGAGCCCTATTTTTCAAGGCTATCTTGGGAATCTATTACATAAACACAGTGAGTACTGATGCCAGAAGGGTGCTCACAATAGGGAAAAGGAAATAAAATGTACTGATAAAAACAAAAGCAAACCGCATCCCTCTGTCTCTTAGAATATCTCTAGCCTCAGAGTCGTTCCTTTTAAATTAAACCAACACAGACGTGAGAAATGTATTATTGATTATTGGATCAATTGTAGCAATAATTAATAATTAAACCAAGGATGAAGCACTAATGTAAAGTGTTGGTGTTAGCAAACACAATGGTATCTACTTGTCATTTCAAGCCTTTATCATCTTTGCTGGGTTCACAGTCATTTTTCTATGACATGAACGGATTATCTCAAAGCCAAATATGTGTTTGGTGTAGAAAAAATAGATTGCCTTAATGAAATGAATAATTCTATATTTGACTTTCAAAATTCTTTTTTCTTTAGTGTGTTGACAATTAAAATGAAGCCTATTTTCCATTCTGACAGAAGAAATGTTTGATAAACTATTCTGATTTGATAGGTTCTGTACTAATTGATGGGTTTCAACTCAAATACTGGTTTTCCTTTAAAAGCACAGAAATTAATGATATTGTTTCACTTTAAAATATTTTAATATGCATTTCAGTCTTGTTATTTAAAATGCTGAATTAGCAACTACTGAACCATTGACCCTAGGGGAAACACAGGGTTAGGTTCCAATAAACTGCTGGGCACAACACTTTCATCATTTGATCAATATACAACCTTTTTTTATGTATGCTTCTGATCCAAGAATATATATTTAGACAAAAATAGCTGCAACAAGGGTGCAGAGCATCGCCTGGGAATCTGCACATCGGGCAGCTCAGGTTTTTCACTTCACACGTGTCCTGCAAAAGGCACCCTGAGTATTGATTTTGAAGCTAAAAATAAATGTTAGCAAGTAAGTGGATTAGCAAACAAAGAAGCTGTGAATAAAGAGGGTATGAAATGTGAGGTAAAGGCATGTGGTGCTTCTTTTAGGAGAAAAGCTATGGTAAATGTGCTCAACCAGGTGAGCAAGGTGCACCAAAGATTGCCCAACTGAAGGTGTGACTTTGGGTGTCACAGCAAAGGCACCGTTTCACTGATATTTGTCTTTGAGCTGCGTCATCACTGATCTGGGTCATGTGTTTTTGTCTTATGATGTCTAAATAAATTTCAATGATTTCTGTACATGGAGCATTCGTGGTACACACCCTTTTGTGACATTTCAGGGCTGAAAGAAAGGAGCTCGGGGCTACCACAGCAGGTGAAGATACTGCCCGCAGTGCTGGCACCACCATGTGGGTGCTGGTTCCAGTCCCAGCTGCTCTACTTCGGATCCAGCTCTCTGCTATGCCTGGGAAGGCAGTGGAGTATGGCCTAGGTCCTTGGAACCCTGTACCCACATGGGAGACCTGGAAGAGGCTCCTGGCTCCTGGCTTTGGATCGGCACAGCACCAGCCATTGCAGTCGTTTGGGGAGTGAACCAGAAGACAGAAGACTTCTCTCTCTCTGCCTCTGCCTCTGCCTCTCTGTAACCCTGACTTTCACATAAATAAATAAATCTTAAAAAAAAAAAAAAAAGGAAGGAGCTTTTCACCCAAAGGGTACATTTTCTCAAATGACATCTGTTAGTACTCTGCCAATATGTTATCATTTGGTAAGTACTTTTGTTCAAATAGGTTTTCTATATGCTCCAAATAACCAAGGGTTTTTATTATCAATATTTTCTTAAGAATTAATATTCAACTTAGCAATATAAAAATTGGGCAGCCTTAATGTAACTTCAGTTTACAAGTCAGATTATTCTATTTATAAATTTGGCTGTCTCTCTCTGTCTATAACTCTACCTGTCAAATAAAAAAAAATTTGCAAATTTTAACAAGTCTTTTTAGAGTTTTCTGACTTTATTACCAATATTAAACTCACTGTTTAATAAAAATTAGGTATTGCACACTTTCAATTTTTAATACCTCAATAATATCTTAAAAGTAACCATATTGATAAGTATGGGTCACATTTATGGGTTTTTATGTTTTTACTTTTACAGAAATGATAAATTGTCAAATTGTTATCATTCAATTATTCCTTTACATAGAAACAGAAATTAGGGGGATGGCATTGTGGCATAGTGGGTAAATCCACCAGTGTTGCCTGAATCCCATTTGGGCACCAGTTAGAGACCTGGCCATTCTACTTCCAATCCAGCTCCCTGCTAATGCACCTGGGAAAGCAGTGGAAGATGGCCCAAATCCTTGAGCCCCGGCATTCACATAGGAGACCTAGAAGAAGCTCCTGGCTCCTGGCTTCAGATTGGCCCATCTCCAGCCATTATGGTGGTGAGTCAACCAGAGGATAGAAGATGTCTCTCTCTCTCTTTCTCTCTCCCTGCCTCTGCCTCTCTCTGATAACTCTTTCAAATAAATAAATAAAAATTATTTTAAAAAAAGAAACAGAAACTAATGCACACTATTAGTTGGATAATATCATCTATCTTTAATTATTCCAACAGAAATATTTAATTCACCTCTAGAAATATGAAATACTATGCCATCTATTAATTATATGTGCTTTATTGAGTAAACATTACATATTGAGTAGTGTTTGAATTCCTTTAGTGTATAAGAATTCAAATTTTCTATATGCATTTTTGTAATATAATGGAGTACATTCATTATTACAAAAGAAAGCAAACTACTTGAAAAAAGATTTAAAGCAGAAATAAGCGAAATGAAGAATAAACATCTACAGTTCTTTAATACAGTGAGAGGTTATTATAGCTCTCTTTATCTCCTACCATTCTTATACTGATGACTATAAATATATGAAACAGTAAAATGAATATGGTCTACACATGGTACTGTAATCTCTTTTTTCTATTTAATTTATTGTATTTATATGGTTATAATTTAACCAATACTTTATTATTGGACATTTTTATCATCAACTATGAATGAGAAATATCATTCTAGCTAAACACTGGAGTAGTAGAGCAGTTGTTTGTCTTTCAAACATGTCAGGATCTAAAAGCTTTTTTTCCATTTTCTTCCTTTACTGTTGTTTTAGAAGCCCCTCAAATCCTGAAACTATGAGACTGTTTACTTATAATTATTCTAGTACTTCTATGACTGATTTATTGTAAATTTTATCTTTAAGCTCCTGGAAAGTATATAGTGCATAGTGTGAGGTAGGGATTGAGCTTCAGTTTTTAAACTTATTTAAAAGATACACAGAGAGACAGATAGACAGATATGGAGCTCCCAGACTCTGGTTCAGCCCCCAAATGCCCATGATGTCCATGATGGACCAGGCCACAGCCAGGATGCACAAACCTAACCTAGGTCTCCCACATGGGGGTCAGGATCCCAGGAGGTTGAGCCAGCACTCACTGCCTCCCAGGGTGCACATTAACAGGAAGCTGGAATCAGGAGCAGAGCCAAGTATCAAACCCACACACTCTGGGATGGCATCTTAACCACTAGGCCAAGCACCCGCCCCTACTGTTCCCTTCTAATATTTAATTAAATTTTTTCATGATCTTTCAAGTCACCTTACTACATTAGAGGAAATTCTAAAAACAACTGTAATTTTGTACGACTCACAGATAAATTGGGCAAAATGGGTAACACCCATTCAGATTATTTTTGTCCCTCAACAAAATTTCATCATTTTCTTCAGGATTTGTACCTTTCGTGTTCATTTTATTTTTTATTTTAGCTGACTTTAAAAAAATCTTTTAATGTCATTTGAGTTTATACAGGCCCATTCCTTTATGCTTGCTTTATACTTTTAAAAATTGTGTTAAAATATGCATAATAAAATTTATCACCTTAACCTTTAATTTTATTTTAATTGTCTAACAGGCAGAAAGACAGTGATACACAGACTTCCCACCTCCTGGTTCACTCCCGAATACCCACAACAGTCAGGACTGGATAAGTCCACAGTCAGGAGCTCGGAACTCAGATACACCTGCGTCTCCCACATGGGCGGCAGGGACTCAAGTGCTTGAGCTATATCACCTGATGCCTCTGGGGTCTGAGCAGTAGGAAACAATAATCAGAAACAGATCTAGCACTTGAACCCAGGCATTCACATATGCAATGTGGGCATCTCAAGCAACATTCTAACCACCAGGCCAAACGTCTGCCCCCGGTCCTAACCACTTTTCAGAGTACAGTTCAGTGGTATTAAGTGCATTCCCATTTCTGTGTTACCAACAGCACCATCCACCCATAATTCTTTCATCTTACAAAACTGAAACTCTGTTCTCATTAGACAACAACTACCTACTCTCCAGTCCCCTCTTTCTGTCCTTATGCATTTGTGGTTGTTTTTTTTTTTTTTTTTTTTGACAGGCAGAGTGGACAGTGAGAGAGAGAGACAGAGAGAAAGGTCTTCCTTTGTCGTTGGTTCACCCTTCAATGGCCGCCGCGGCCAGCGCGCTGCGGCCGCGCACCGCGCTGATCCGATGGCAGGAGCCAGGTACTTCTCCTGGTCTCCCATGGGGTGCAGGGCCCAAGCACTTGGGCCATCCTCCACTGCACTCCCTGGCCACAGCAGAGAGCTGGCCTGGAAGAGGGGCAACCGGGACAGAATCCAGTGCCCCGACCGGGACTAGAACCCGGTGTGCCGGTGCCGCAAGGTGGAGGATTAGCCTAGTGAGCCGCGGCGCCGGCCTGTCCTTATGCATTTGTAAAGTATGTTTGCTTTCATGACTGGCTCACTGCACTTAGCAAGACGTCCTCAAAGTTCATCCATGTGGTAGCATGTGTCAGCATCTCCTTCCCATCTAAGGCTGTAAAATATCCCATAATAGATATTACTGTATTTTGCTTATCCACTCTTGAGTTGCTTCTACTTTTTGGACCCTTGGGAATGCTGCTATGAACATGGTGTACAATTGCTTCATGATTTTAACATTGTACATATCACGTGCCCACAGATGTCCATAAAGGAGTTCATCAGACTGCCAGGCTCTAGCAGGCTGTGGGGAAACTTGGGATCATGATGACCCCAACAATGCACACTTGGCTGGCTTTCCCCTTACTCATTCATGTGGGAACCCAGTCGTCCCGCCTCCCCCAAGCATGTGCAGGGCATGTCTCAAGGATCCTCTTCTTTGCCCCCTGTCCCTAGCGAACAGGAAGGCCCAGTACGTGTGACTTGCCCTACATTCCAGCCTCTCTCAATTACCCCACACATAGAGTAGGGCCTAAAGGTTAAAATGCTGCATAGGGATTTTCATTCTGGTCCTGTCCAATCACTATACCCACGTTCCTGTCTCGTAACAAAGGACTCTGGATGAACGACTTGGTTCAACGAGCTAGAGTGAGCCTCCTTGAAGAAGAGGAGAAAGAGCGTGACTTGGTCACATGGCATTCACTTGGGACTGCTGTGGCACACACACGGACGATGACAAGGTTGCCAAGGCGGAAGGGCTCACGATCATAACCACGGGAAAGTCAAATCTCCTCCAACATTCTTCCCTTCCTAGTTCTGTGATCAAAATCTCTGCCTGCTTCTCAAAGGACACCCAGGCTACAGAAAAAGGTCTGACACTGCTCCAGTCTCTGCCTTGCCGTGGGCAGGACCAGCGTGGGAATTCTCTCCGGAGGGCTGCAGGTCCCGCTGGCACCTTGTTCGCTTGCATTCTTGTTCAGGACAGAGGTGCTCTACGGGAAAAAGGCTCCGGAGTCAGGGCTGCACCACTGCCGCACACCAGCACTCAGCGCAGCCCGGCGCGAACCCAGGGCGCTCTCCTTCTCGTCCACGCAGCAGCCCGTGGGGGTTCCTTATGAGGACGCTAAGGCTTACACTCCTTCTTTACCTTGCCCGATAAGAACTGGAGCTGGCTAATGCAGTTCGGGGCTTCGTTTACTTATTTTTTTTAAATTCCAATCCAGATTTACTTATGCTTTTGGAGAACTTTCTTTTTCATGTTCTAAGCAAAATATATTTTGTATTTTTCTTTTTTAAAAATATTTTTATTTATTTATTTGAGAGGTGGAGTTACAGACAGTGAGAGAGAGAGACAGAGAGAAAGGTCTTCCATCCGTTGGTTCACTCCCCAAATGGCCGCAACGGCTGGAGCTGAGCTGATCCGAAGCCAAAAGCCAGGTGCTTCCTCCTGATCTCCCACGCTGGTGCAGGGGCCCAAGCACTTGGGTCATCTTCTACTGCTTTCCCAGGCCATAGCAGAGAGCTGGATAGGAAGAGGAGCAGCTGGGACTAGAACCGGCGCCCATATGGGATGCCGGCACTTCAGGCAGAGGATTAACCTACTGAGCCACCATGCTGGCCCCTCTTTTGTATTTTTCTAAAAAATAGCCTCCACTTGTCATACATGACCTAGAGTTTTCCCAACAGAACTTACAATTAATATATCTTTAAAGCACATTTTAAATAATTAACACTCTATATTTTCTTCCAGTAACCTTTTTCTTTCTTCTCCTTTTTAAAAAGTTTAAATGACTCTCAGGCTTGTTTTTGCCAGTCTCCTTTCCCAACCTGGACTGCTTGGTGTCAAGGTTACTCCCTATACCCTGACTCAAGCCCTCACTCTTCACCCAACACAAATTCCAGAGCCTCACATTGAAATCTCTGCTTTGGATCTCCCCACTCGTCCCTTCCCCTTGCCTGGCTGTACTGAGATAAAGCCCAATCTGAAGTCTAACCCAGCTGTCCACTTAATTCACTGTGCAGCTGAACACAGTCCCACGACCAGGCTGATGGCACTTACAGTAAAAAAATTCCTGGTCCCGCCTCAGGTGTGCCCTATGGCAGTTTGATATGTACACTGTATTTCTCCAGATGGCCCACTTTCCCACTCCCCTATTCCAGAGTTTCATCCTCTCTTTCATCCTCTCTTCTCCCTTCCTTCTCTCTTGGTTCTCAGCTGACAACCTAGCTTCCTATTCCTCTGAGAAACTCAAAACCACTAGAAAATACCATCAGGAAGTGATCCCCCAGCATCGACCACATCCTGTGGGTCACCTGACCTGCCCCCAGTGCAGCTCTGCATGTGATCCCATCCTGCCCCACATATGCAAGGACCTTGCTCCAGTAAGCCTCTCTCTTCTGCGTCATCCAGTCTTCTCTCTCAACTGGATTGTTTCTCTCAACACCCATAGTCTTTCCCCTTATAAAACTAATGCGCATGGGGTAGATGTCTGGCACAGCAGATAAGACACCACTTGGAACACTTGCCTCCCCTACTGGGGAGCCTGGTTTTGAGCGAGTCCTAGCTCTTCTGGATTCCAGCTTCCTGCTGAAGAGCACCCAGTAAGGCAGCAGATAATGAGTCAAGTATACTTGGGTCCCTGCCACCCATGTGAGAGACCCCACATTTCTAGGCTCCTGATTTCAACCTGGCCCATCTCTTACTATTGCAGGCATTCTCTCTCTACCCCCCCCCAATAATACAGAAATAGACAAAAATTGTTCTTAAAAATCACTGCACTTAATAAGAGCTCCCTCCAGCTATTACTTCATTTCTTTCCTAGCTTTTAAGTACTTATTTTAGATGCTGCTTTCAGAGATCTGACTTGCTATGGAAGTATTTCTTTAATACTAATATAATGACTAGCCTCTTTTAAGTTAGGTGCTAACCACTGTGCTTAATCATCAAGGAAACTGTTGCAGCAACCTATCTGCTGTGACCCACCCCCGACCTCCCTGACATTTGTTTCCTGCTCTTACTTCCCTCTCATTCCTTCTGCTCCAGCCACCCTTAGCCTCTTAATGTTCCTGAGATACATCTGGTGTCGCAGCCACAATGCATTTGCTGTAATTTTTTTCCTGCTCTGCTTTTCCTGCAGATGTCGTCACAGACTCTGTCAAAAAATTTTTTTAAATAAATAAACAACAGGTCTAGATACATGGAGCTATCAGGTTCTCCAAGAGTTCTCAAGACCGCTGCAGGGGTCCATGAGGTCAACACTATTGCCATAATGATCATAAAAGAGGAAAACATAGGGGAAATGCTGCAAGCCATTGGCCTAGACAAAGACTTCTTAGATAAGACCCCAGAAGTAGAGGCAATAAGGGCCAGGACAGACAGATGGGACTACATCAGGCTAAGAAGTTTCTGCACGGCAAAGGAAGCAATTAACAGAGCAGGGAGGCAGCCAACAGAATGGGAGAAAATATTTGCAATCTATGTATCCTGTAAAGACTAATAGCCAAGGCCGGCGCTGCGGCTCACTGGCTAATCCTCCGCCTGTGGTGCCAGCACCCCGGGTTCTAGTCCCAGTTGGGGTGCCGGATTCTGTCTTGGGTGCCTCTCTTCCAGGCCAGCTCTCTGCTGTGGCCCGGGAAGGCAGTGGAGGATGGCCCAGGTGCTTAGGCCCCTGCACCCACATGGGAGACCAGGAGGAAGCACCTGGCTCCTGGCTTCAGATCGGCGCAGTACGCCTGCCATAGTAGCCATCTGGGGAGTGAACCAACAGAAGGAAGACCTTTCTCTCTGTCTCTCTCTCTCTAACTCTGCCTGTAAAAAAAAAAATACTAATAGCCAGGATATATAAAGAACTCCAGAAACTCAAAAGCAACAAAACAAGCAATCCAATTAAGAAATGGGCAGGGGCAAGCATTGTGGCATATTGAGTAAAGCCACCTCCTGCAGCTGCAGCATCCTATATGGGCATCAGTTCGAGTCCCAGCTGCTCCACTTCCAATCCAACTCCCTGCAAATGGCTTAGGAAAAGCAGCTGAAAATGGCCTAAGTGCTTGAGCTCCTACCACCTACACAGCAGACCTGGAAGCAGCTCCTAGCTCTTGACTTCAGCCTGGCCCAGTCCTGGCTGTTATGGCCTTCTGGGGAGTGAACCAGCAGATGGAAGATCTTGATTTCTCTTGATCTGTGTGTGTGTATGTGTGTGTGTGTGTGTCCCTCTCTCTCTCAGTAACTCTGACTTTCAAATAAGTAAATAAATCTTAAAAAAAGAAATGAGCAAAAGGTATAAACAGGCATTTTTCAAAAGATGAAATACAAAAGCCCAACAATCCACAAAAAGATACTCAGGATCACATGCCATCAGGGAAATGCAGTAAGGTGATACCTCATTGCAGTTAGAATGGCTACCATCCAAAAATCAAGAATAACAAATGTCAGCGAGCTTGTAGAGAAAGAGGTACCCTAATACTCTGCTGGTGGGAATGAAGGTGGCCATGGCCATTGTGGAAAACAGTATGGAGAGTCATCAGAAAACCAAAAATAGATCTACCATATGACCCAGTTATCCCACTCCTGAGAATATACCGAAAGAAAATGAAATCAGCATATGAAAGAGATGACTACACACTCATGTTTATAGCAGCTGAGCTCACAGCAGTAAATACATGGAACCAAGCTGGATGTCCACCAGCTAATGATGGGCAGACTATTACCCAGTATTGTTCACGCTGAGTGAAATAAGCCAGACCCAGAATGAGAGAAAGTCATGTTTTCTCTATTTGTCAGTTAATATAGAGTGAAAAAATTGTGTAGATTTCATATCACTTGAAATTTAGTTACAAATATTGCTTCACTGAATCATACCATATAAATGATAACATGTTCTTCTTTCCTCATTTAAAAAATTTCACTTAAGGTATACAAATTTCATGTATTTCATACATACAGATTCAGAAACATAGTGATGCTTCCCACCCTTCTCTCCCTCTGAGCCATGCTCCCACCTTTCTTCTTTCTCCCTCTCCTATTCCTATTCTCATTTTTTATAAAGACTTGTTTCCAGTTAACATTAAACTCCTAAGATTAACCATACACTAAGAGTTCAACAAATAGTATGAAGAAAAAAATGAAACATTGTTGTTTGCATCAAAATGGATGCAACTGTAAACCACTATACTTAGTGAAATAAACAAGTCCCAAAAAGACAAATACCATTATGTTTCCCTATGTTAAAAAAAAATAAAATAAAAAGAAATGGTGGAATAGTGAGGACTACTGGGTTACCAGTTGTGTTTGTGTTTGTTCTTTTTTTTTTTTTTTTTTTTTTTTTTGACAGGCAGAGTGGACAGTGAGAGAAAGAGAGACAGAGAGAAAGGTCTTCCTTTTGCCGTTGGTTCACCCTTCAATGGCCACCACGGCCGGCGCGCTGCGGCCGGCGCACTGCGCTGATCCAATGGCAGGAGCCAGGTGCTTCTCCTGGTCTCCCATGGGGTGCAGGGCCCAAGCACTTGGGCCATCCTCCACTGCCTGGAAGAGGGGCAACCGGGACAGAATCCGGCGCCCCAACCGGGACTAGAACCCGGTGTGCCAGCACCACTAGGTGGAGGATTAGCCTATTGAGCCGCGGCCGCCGGCTGATGTGTTTGTTCTTAATTTGGGTATTGATTATGCATATACTCAGAGGACAAAAAATTTATTTATCTGTATACTTATGCGAATTTCTTGGTATGTTTACTGTATTTCAATAAAATGTTTAAATTTTGAAAAAAGAGGAAAATAAAATTGATTCCATAAATTACAGTAACCCATACAAAGAACATGCCAAAACCATGAAAATAATGAGGTTGATATTTGCATTTGACATAGAAAATTTTCTACAATGCATGTTTGCTGAATGAAAAAGTAGGTTATAACCCAGCATGTTTAATACAAACCCATAATTTCCTACAATTAAAAAAAATGATTTTTACTTCCCATTTCTTATACTTCATGATGACTTGAACTTCTTAGAATAGTCATGCGTTGCTTTTGTAAAATCAAATTAAAATATTTATTCATTATAAAAGTATACATGCTTAATATTCTATAATACAGTCGTGAAGCTCTACAAACATATTTCTCAAAAACCTGAATGTAGAACCATTTTATCATTTTTTATGCACATCACCCAGAAACACCAAATTTTTATTTCATATTAGCTAAGAACATACCATTCAGTCCCCTCTTGTCAACTGCATCTGGATAAATAAATAAAAATGCAAGATAATCTAAAATTCTACAACTCTATTTCAACAGACTCCTGGTTTAACAGGAAGATTATTTCAAGAATCTGTCATTTTCTCAATCTTCAAAAATAAGCTGGATTTCCTGCTTGGATTTCGGTGTATCTAAATGTGCCTTACTTAAATCCTGCACAGAACTGCTGTCACAAAGTTGAAGTTTGGATTACGTTGGATCTTACTAAGGAGACAACTCCCAAGTTTGTGTTATGATAAGGGTAAGAAGAACATCTGAGGTTTCTCTTACTGCCCCTCTACATGAAAGTCCAATAAAAGAGATCCCGTCAGTACCCCCAAAGCTTTTTCTCTCACTAAAATCAAGAGGGCCGTTTGCAACATACAATACAATTTTGTAATTGATCTTGTTGCTTTGGCTGCCAGGAGCTCTCTGCTGTGGCCTGGGAGTGAAGTGGGGGATTTCCCAGGTCCTTGGGCCCTGCACTGTCGCTCCCCCTCTTCGTGGAGGAACGACACAGGACCCTGCGCTGTTCCTTCGTCTGCTCGGCCCTCCCCGGGTTTGCTGCTGGTTCTTCCCGGGTTGGCTACCGTCCCTTCCACCTCCGTGGAAGGGCAGTTCCCCCTGCCACTTTCCCCACTTCCGCAGGGGAGCGGCACACCACCGGCCGGCTCTCTCGGGGGCTGCTCAGATGTTATTCGGATGTTCCCCTTAGATGTTCCTGGTGCATGTTGTCTCTCTCCTCCTTTATAGTCCTCTTCCACCAATCCCAACTCTGCTACCCACACGCCGAGTACGCTGCTCTCCTCCAATCAGGAGCAGGTCCTGCAGTTTATTGGTTGAACTGGAGGCAGCTGCGTAGAAGCTGTTTACTCCTCTCCCAGCACCATATTGTGGGAGAGCAGATGCATAGAATAAGTCTTAATTCCAGTAACTTAGTCTAGTCCGAGATGCTCCCCACAAAGGGCAAGGCTTTTTACATCACTTCACCATCCCAGCACCTAGAGTAGTAGTCCTTCAGTATTGGTTAAATGAGTACAAATCTAGTTTAGCATGTTTGATAGTAAATTTTAGGCGTCCCCTTGACTAGGTTCAGGAACAGCAAGGGAACTGGTAAAAGGATCCTTTCTGGGTGTGTCTGTGAAGATGTTTCTAGAACAGGTTGGCCTGGGAATCAAGGGACTGCAGGTTAGCTCTCAATATGGGTGGGAATCATCCAATCTAGGTGCTCAGATGTAACAAAAAGATGTCCTCTCTCTTCTGTAGCAGGAATGTACTTTTTTTTCCTTTAATATGTAGGTTTTTTTTTTTTCTTTCTCAACAGAAGCTCCAGTCAACTCCTAAGGACTGAGTGGGCTGGGAATTTAGCTGTCAATACAGTCTCTCTACATTCTTAACTGAAGAAAAATGGGTACCCTTTAAAGATATTTTATGGTTGGGAAACAAAAAGAAGTCAGAGGAAGGAAACCAGGACTGTAAGATGGATATTAATGATTTCCCATTGAGAATCATGGAAAATTGTGGTGTTAAAAGGACTCTCTGGGCCGGCACCGCGGCTCACTAGGCTAATCCTCCGCCTTGCGGCGCTGGCACACCAGGTTCTAGTCCCGGTCAGGGCACTGGATTCTGTCCCAGTTGCCCCTCTTCCAGGCCAGCTCTCTGCTGTGGCCAGGGAGTGCAGTGGAGGATGGCCCAAGTGCTTGGGCCCTGCACCCCATGGGAGACCAGGAGAAGTACCTGGCTCCTGCCATCAGATCAGCGCGGTGCGCAGGCCGCAGCGCGCCGGCCACAGTGGCCATTGGAGGGTGAACCAACGGCAAAAGGAAGACCTTTCTCTCTGTCTCTCTCTCTCACTGTCCACTCTGCCTGTCAAAACAAAAACAAAAAAACAAACAAACAAAAAGGACTCTCTGGTCTAGCTTTCCTAGGCATGTTTTCCGCTAGAGCTTTGAATGACATTTCAAAATATTCTCATAATTCACACATAGCATAATTTGGCCCTCCACAAAGTCAACAAGTAAAAAGCCTGGAGTATTCCAGAACACAGCTGCCATGACCTTTGCTCCTGATGGGTCCACTTCTGCTTAGCCTGGACCACCTCCACGTCCTGGTAGTCACTGCTTTGATGGTGCTGATGGTGCTTGGTCTTCAGCATAATACCTCTTCTTCTTCTTCTTCTTCTTTTTTTTTTTTTGGACAAGCAGAGTGGACAGTGAGAGAGAGACAGAGAGAAAGGTCTTCCTTCCATTGGTTCACCCCTCAATGGCTGCGGCACACTGCGCTGATCCAAAGCCAGGAGCCAGGTGCTTCTCCTATGCGGGCGCAGGGCCCAAGGACTTGGGCCATCCTCCACTGCACTCCCGGGCCACAGCAGAGAGCTGGACTGGAAGAGGGGCAACCGGGATAGAATCCGGCGCCCCGACCGGGACTAGAACCCGGTGTGCCGGCGCAGCAGGCGGAGGATTAGCCTATTGAGCCGCAGTGCCAGCCCCATTACAATTCTTCTAAGAAAAGTTTCACGATCTTGATCCCACTCATTTAAAATTTCCTTTGCAAGCTCTGCTCTTGTCTGCATCTTTGATAATGTCCACACATTTTGGGACCCATTGAGTCAGTATGTTGTAAGTGGAACCAACTGAGATGCCTTTGGTGTTACCTAATGCTTTTGCTCTTCAGTCCTCTTCAATTAGGACACAAACAGGATTAATCTTTTCCCTGCAAATTAATATAGATGGTCCACTGCTGCGAGCTGCTTCCTCAACATCCTCTCAACCCTCCCTACAATGTGCTCTCCATTTGTAAACCACTAATTTCTTTGGGGCATTGTACCCATAAACTTTTCATAAAGCATCAGTGATTTCACCACTCTTCCACCCAAGCTTCATCATGAATTGGGTGTTTGTTCTTGCTTCAGTTTTAACTGAATTCATGTTGCTCTGATAAGGATTCTTTTCAAACTGATGTCTCATCCTTCTTAGTGTGTCAAACTGGATCCCTGAAATCCCTGAGACTTGGTCTTTGCAGCCTAGAGGAGTCCTAAGGGTGGAGCTGGAAAGAGGGTAGTCAAAGGGGTCCTGGAGGGAGAAGAGTACTGTGGTGCAAAAGCTGGGAGGGAGGTGAGAGAATGTGGCAAGATCCAAGCCTGAGACACGGTGCAGAGGCAGCCATGGGTCTGAGGGTACTGAGGAAGCAAGATCAGGGCACGGCCTCACTGACAGCAGCAGTGGCTACGGAGCTAGCACCCTCAATACACTCTCATCTCCTGCACTTGGATATCAGAACGTCAGGGACCTTCGCATGAGAAGTTTCCAGGAAGTGGTTGGGGCCAAAGTCAGATGGCAATGAACCAAGGAGTGAACAGGAGTTGAGGAACAGGATATATTGGGAAAATGTGAGGAGGATCATTTTTAAATAAATTAGATTTGGCCATGAAAACACCAAAAAAAAAAAAAAAACCAACCTGGCCAATTATTTCCATACCCACCTCTCCAAGTGGTCATTCGTTCTGAATTATTTTTTATTTAACACTCATGGTATACATTACTCAAGAAACAAGCTTCCCCCTGTCAAAAATCATCCAAAACAACAAGGCTATTGTTACCTTTATTGTGTTTAAAGTCATGAGTTTTGGGCAGTGTTTGCTGCAGCAGTTATGATGAAGGTATGTCAAAAAGTTTATGGAAAAGGAAATGAAAAGACAAATTTAGGAGAGGGTTAAGTCACTCCTATCCCATATCAAGAGTGTCTGGGCTTGACTCTCAGCTCTGGCTTCTGATTCCAGCTTCCCTCTAATGAAGACTCTGGGAGGCAGCACTGATGGCCCAGGTTAACTGGGTTCCTGTCACTCATGTGGGAGACTGGATTGCAATCCTGGATCCTGGTTCCTGGCTCCTATCTAGCTGAGCCCTGGCTATTGCAGGCATCTGAGGAGTACACCAGCAGATGGGAACTGTCTTTCAATCTCTTCCAGTGTGGTTGTGTGTGTATCTGTGTATATGTTTACCAAATAAAAAAAAAAAATTTTTTTAAATACAAGGCCAGGGGGCCAGCGCTGTGGTACAGTAGATTAAGCCGCGGTCTATAAGACTGGCATCCCATACAGGCACCAGTTCAAGTCTGAGCTGCTCCGCTTCTGACCCAGCTCCCTGCTAACACACCTGGAAAAGCAGTGGAAGATGGTCTAAGCTCTAGGGCCCCTGCACCTACATGGGAAACCAGATGAAGCTCCTGGCTCCTGGCCTTGGCCTGATCCAGCCCTGTCCATTGCAGCCATAATTTAGGGAGTAAACCAGCAGATGAAAGATTCCATTCTCTCCCTCTCTCCCTCTCTCTCTTTCTCTCTCTCTCTCTCTTTTTTCTCTCATCCCTCCAATTATTTCAAATAAATAAGTCTGTTTTTTTTTTTAATAAAAGCTAAGTTTATTTCAGTGAGAACAATTTTTAAAATTCAGGGCCGGCACCATGGTGCAGCAGATTAATTCTCTGTCTGTGGCACCGGCATCCCACATGGGCACCGGTTCTAGTCCTAGCTGCTCCTTTTCCAATCCAGCTCTCTGCTGTGGCCTGGAAAAGCAGTAGAAGATGGGCCTGGGCCCCTGCACCTATGTGGGAAACCCAGAAGAAGCTCCTGGCCCCTGGCTTTGGACCAACACAGCTCTGGCCGTTGTCTCTTCCCTCTCACTGTCTGTAACTCTACCTCTCAAATAAATAAATAAATAAATCTTTAAAATAATAATTTTTTGTTTTTTCATAATATGCATTTTCCATGAAACTTTTAAAGATCTGTTATATGCATGGATTTCAAAAATTTCTACACCACAATAAACATCCTCTAATTCCATTTTCTAAAAACCCTTAGAAGTCCCTTTCTGACCAGCGCCAGGGCTCACTAAGCTAATAATCTGCCTGCGGTGCCAGCACCCCAGGGTTCTAGTCCCAGTTGCGGCGCCGGTTCTGTCCCAGTTGCTCCTTTTCCAGTCCAGCTCTCTGCTGTGGCCCATGGAGGCAGTGGAGGATGGCCCAAGTGCTTGGGCCCTGCACCCCATGGGAGACCAGGAGAAAGCACCTGGCTTCTGGTTTCAGAGTGGCCATTTGGGGGGTGAACCAATGGAAGGAAGACCTTTCTCTCTGTCTCTCTCTCTGTCTAACCTGTCTAACTCTGCCTGTCCAAAAAAAAAAAAAAAAAAAGAAGTCCCTTTCTACATACAAGGGGACTTCAAAAATCTCTTAGAAAATGCATAAATTTGAAAATTTTTATACCAAAACAATTTTTAATTATATTTTCCATAAACCATTTGCAGTATCCTCATATATACCAAATATTACATTACATAATTTTAAAGTGCTATAGAAGATTGTACTAATATTCCAACTCAACATGTTATGCCTGCTCAGGTATATACCCTTGTACCTTTTCTTATCAAAATAAAATAATAGTCAGATGGAGAAAAGTAGGTCAAAAAAACAAAACTCTGATTTTCATTCCCTGGCTAGTTAAAAATAGATTTCACTCATATTTCTTGCTGAAATATGTCTTAATAGGCCAAATGGAAAATTACTTCATATAATTCTTTTTAAATCTATATCATGGCCTTTTAAAAATACCATCTTACTCTATAGAAGTGAAACTGACAGTTTTCTTTGAAAACCTGCTTGAAAGATTAGGTACCTAGAAGCATTTCCTTCTAAATTAGCTCTTCTAAGTATGTTTTTAAAGGTGTTTTTTGCCCAGTTTAATTAAAATTGGTATAAATTTCAGTTGCCATTTTGAAGGCCAAAATTCACGTTTCAGATGTATCCTCTTTCTACTTGTCATTAAAAATGGAGGATTCAAATGCAAAAAGGTCCTAGGAACCCCAGCACACAGATGACAAATGGGCTCTGAAGTCAAAAGAGGGCAGGGAATGGGGTGGGATTTAAGGAAGTTTCTTTCTTAAACAAAGAGGGGAGAAGAGCAGAAGGGGACAGAGGCCTGGAGGAGGGTTTCTGCTTGCACACACACCAGGGTACCTCACAAAGCTTGTGGAAAAATGAAAATAAAAGATATGGAGGTTTTTTGGTATAAAAACTTTAGAAATCCATTTCATGATAGATGTCTTCCATGCACTTTTTGAAGATGCTCATGGAAAACCTTCGGCACAAAAACAAACTCATCTCTCAATGCCATTTTCCATGAACTTTCTGAAGTGCCTCTGTGTTCCTATACTGCACCTTCAAGTTTCACTGCCCAAGAAGTCATGGAGCTACTGGAAGCCAAGCCACCCACTTCAATCCACCGATCCAAGGGGGAGCAGCCGAAGCTACAAGGTCTGCTTTTGAGTTCCAGCTCTGCCATTTCCTCGCAGATACTCAATTTCCATCTGCCTCAGTCTGATTCTTTGAAAATTGTAGGTGACTTTACATAGCCGTTAAATATGACCATGTAGCTAAAACTGCTCTGTAAGTAACAGAATGCTAAGTAGAAAGTTATTTTAAACTTCTGAAATAAATGCACCACACTTCTATTTAGAAGATTTAATATATCAGATTATATTCTAATGGTTCAAAAAAGTCCTGGTACTCAAATGGCACAGTGCAGAGTGGAGAGATGGGGTGGGCATTGGTCTAGTACGGAAGACGCTGCTTGAGACAACTTCAACCCACAGAGAAGTACCTGGGTTGGAGGCCTGGCTCCACTCCCGGCTCCAGTTACCCCCAAATACTCACCCCAGGAAGGCAGCAGGTGATGGCCCAAGTACTTGGACCCTGCCACCCACATCTGGAGTAAATTCCTGGCTACTGTCTTCAGCCTGGCCCAGTCCTAGCTATTGAGTCCATTTGCAGAGTGAACCAGCTGTTGAAAGATCTTTTTTTTTTTTTTATCTTTTATTTAATGAATATAAATTTCCAAAGTACGACTCATGGGTTACAATGGCTTCCCCCCCCATACCGTCCCTCCCACCCACAACCCTCCCCTTTCCCACTCCCTCTCCCCTTCCATTCACATCAAGATTCATTTTCGATTATCTTAATATACAGAAGATCAGCTTAGTATACCTTAAGTAAGGATTCGTTGAAAGATCTTTCTCTCTCCCTCTCCCTGTCTCTCTTGTTCTCTCTGTCTTTAAAATAAAAATATACAAATAAAACAGTTTAAAAATGAGGAAAGTTTAGAGATTTCAGCTCCACATACAATTAAGTCAATCATTTAGATAAGAAACAAGTAAAAAAGCAAAAGTGAAGGAATTATTACTAATATTCATTAAAAAGGAAAAAAACCAGGGGCCAGCACTATGGCACAGCGGGTAAAGCCGCCGCCTGCAGTGCCAGCATCGATATGAGCGCTGGCTCAAGTCCCGGCTGCTCCACTTCCGATCCAGCTCTCGGCTATGGCCTGGGAAAGCAGTAGAAGATGGCCCAAGTCCTTAGGCCCCTGCACCCATGTGGGAGACCCAGAGGAAGCTCCTGGCTCCTGGCTTTGGATCGGCGCAGCACCAGCCGTTGCGGCCAGTTGGGGAGTGAACCAACAGAAGGAAGACCCTCCCCCCCAAGCCTCTACCTCTCCTTCTCTCTCTGTGTAACTCCAACTTTCAAATAAATAAATCTTTTTTAAAAATACTGTATATGTTCTTTTAAAAAAAATTAAGCAACCACATAAAACAGAAACAATGAACGCTTAATCCCAAATTAAATCTATCATCAATAGTAATTACTGACCATATTAAGCCTGTTAACCAACTCAAAAATACAAACGTATTTCCAGTAACTAGGCACAGAGTCAAACACTCAATACCCAACAAAACCACACACATTGGCCCCTGGAAACTGTACTGTACTACCATGTTACAGTCTTTTTCAAATGTCTATTCTTAGATAGAAAACAAACTCTAATTAAAGCCTTTGCTTACAAACACATTTCCTGAGTCAGCAATGCCTAAGGAATCCAATCTACGTGAAATGCTGTACTCGGGAAACTGAAAGGAGCCCCAAGTCATTGTCAACAGTGCTTCCATGTGACCTTGCCTGCCACCCGCCTCCCGGCCACAGCGGCAAACCCCAGCGCAAGCTTTCTAAACTTAGCCCCTTTCAAATAATGCATCTTAAGTTATGGGCAAAGGCCTAGTAAATTATTTATTATGCCTCTTATCTTTAATAATGGGATAGCATGTTTAACTTGTAATGAGAATGGAAAGAAAGCTGTTATACCATATATTACTGTACTAAGACTCAGAGTTTCCAGTCTATATTTAGTTCACGTTAAAATGGAAGCTAAGACGCAAACCAAGCTAAAAATAAAATGTTCTACAAAGATGAGATCTTGTTTTAATGGATTGAAATCTAGCTTTATTTGGTCCCTTAAATGCTGATCCTATTTAGCAGCCCCTCGGCTTTGGGGTGCTTTGCCAACCTGCCCGTACCAACGTCCGCCTGCCGGCGCAGAGGTCAGCCAACCACAGCCCACAGACGGTGCCCAGGGCCTAGGTCTGCCGTCTGGCTGCGTGAGTTCATATAATCAGTAGGCTAGGCAGGCTTTTATAGGCTTAAATTATTGTTTAAAAGAATCATAATATTCCTTAGCACATGAAAAGTATGTGAAATTCAAATCTCAGTGTCCTTAAAATAGTTTCACTGGAACACAGCCACACTGATAATTCACTTAAATACTGTCCGTGGCTGCTTTCCACCACAACAGCAGAGTGAAGTAACTTTTTCTCTTCTTGTTAACATAGAATTAATCAACAAATACAAAACTAATGACTAAACCAAGCAAACCAACAAACTTAGCACCTCAAATGCTTTTTGTGTGTGTGGTGGGAGCATTCAAGATGGACACTCTCCACAATTTCCAAATATTTAATACATTACTACAGTCTCCAAGCTTCACGATAGAATTATCTGTTCGCCAGAATACGTTCCAGAATGGATCCACCCCGACGGAGACTTCATGCCCTCTGACCAAGACCACAGCGCTCGCGGCCACCCTGCCTCTCACCACCATTCTCAGGGCTGTGTCATTTTGACAGGGACGTTGTGGCCCACGAGACTGAAAATATTTACTATCTGGCTGGCCCTTTACAGAAAATAATTAGCCAACTCCTGGCCTAGATAACTGCTGATCAGTATAGTATTCGAGATGGCTTCCTGCTCATCACCTATTACAATGTAAGCATTCCCCTTGCTTGCTGCTTGCTGAGCTTCTGAACAAAAAGCCTGCCAGTGTCACTTTCCCCCTCTTGTAGCTCTGTGTCTATCCTTTGTCCTAGGTGGGTCAGTACCCACTTCCCGTGTATCCACCTAGGAGGGCAACTAAAAAGGTTTAGGTAACAGTTTCTGATTTGTTCTGTCTGAAATGCAGGATGTGAACCATCAGCACCCAGTACTAATGCACTGCTGCCTGCCTATGGGTTAAAAAACACCGAGCAAGGCTTCCCTAGCCTACTCTACCTAGTTTGTGGTGAACAGTAAGGTTTTAATTGCACAAATTGCATCTCATAAAGCAGTAAAAAAACATAAATCAGTATTTTTATATTGCCTTACCATAAAGGTAGAGGAGTTTATTTATTCTCATACATCCTTCAGGTTAAATTAGAACCAAGACAATAATGGAAGGATGTAATCATTACTCTTTCTTATTGGGCTTCCAGAGATGTCTTGATCCAGACATAATGCTGTTGCACAGGTCTCAATATCCTTCCCGGGGTTTAGGCAGGTTTTAGAGACTCAGTTATGACCATGCAAAATTAACTATAATTAGACATATAAATGAGAAAAAAATGAGAACATAAGAAACCTAATCAGGACTATTTTTAACACATGAAGCTTCAAGATCTTAGCCGAGATGACGCAATGGTGGAAAAGTCAAATGACTGCTATTTGTTTAACACCATTCGGTTTACGACAATTGAACAAACCTAGCCTGCAAGCCTGAGCAAGACTCTTCCTAGCATTCCTGCAAAATGAAAGGTTCCAGTATTCACTGTCCAGCGAAAACTCACAAAGCTTCCTTCATGTTCATGTTCATGTTCAAAACCCAACAGTTTGAGTTTGTGTTAGTGGTGTTTCAAAATGTCTCACTCTCAGTCAACACCTGTGAAAGTTTTACAACAGCATGTCTGAATGCAAAACCCGCATCAGCTTGTGTGTGCACAGAACCTGTCTGGAGGCACACCAAGAAAACATCAACAGAGACTGTCTGACAGGGAGACAGAAGTGTAGGCTGTGAGTAGGGGGAGAGGAGGAGACTCTTCATTGGATACCCTCCCAGCATCTACTGTTTGAATGTCTTAGCATACACATGTGCTGCTTTTTTTAATCAAGAAACATCTGGGTACTTTTCAAAGGCCACAGTTAACTTAACGTCCTTTGCATTTTACATTGTAATTATTTAAAACATTAACCAGTGCTCCCAAGAAAGAACATGTCAAATTAAAAACCAGTGGCCTTTTATCACTCTCAAACTAAACTGGCTATCAAACAACATCGTAATCCCAAGAATCTTAAAGGAAACGAAGATTAGCACTACCTATGTTTTCAGAACAATATTCATATATGTCAAGCATTATATGTAAGTATGTATATATGTACACAGTCATTCATTTTAGAAACATTTTTTTCCTCCACATGCAACTCACTGTGCTGGAGTCTGTATGCATATCTACATGCATATGCATACATGCATACACCAGGGTAAGCCTGTGGATATGTGTGTAGAGGTACGTGGCTGCAACACATACTGTCCTAGGCTGCTACTCCATCAGGTTGGAAGACCTCACTAGTAATGGCAACCTGTCCAACCTAGTGATCCTTGGGAGACTCAAGATGCTTGAGCCAAGAACTGCTAATGCTTTCTTAACAATGACTGAGCTTTGAGCTAGTCCTAGGGCTTACCTCTCCCCCACGCTTTCCCAACTAACACACCTAAGGAGGGGAATCAAATGAGTATCCTGTCCTGAATTTTTATCTGGATCGTAATTGGAGACCAGGAGGCAATGCATTTAGCAGTTAAACGTAGCAGTTCTCACTCGGTAAATCCCTCCACTGCCTCTTTGTCGCTCCCCGTCTTCATGGAGGAACGACACAGGACCCTGCGCTGTTCTTTTGTCTGCTCGGCCCTCCCCGGGTTTGCTGCTGGTTCTTCCCGGGTTGGCTACTATCCCTTCCACCTCCGTGGAAGGGCAGTTCCCCCTGGCCACATTCCCCACTTCCGCAGGGGAGCGGCACACCGCCGGCCGGCTCTCTCGGGGGCTGCACAGGTGTTCCCTTAGGTGTTCCCTTAGATGTTCCCCTTAGATGTTCCCCTTAGATGTTCCCGGTGCATGCCGTCTCTCTCCTCCTTTATAGTCCTCCTCCGCCAATCCTAACTCGGCTGCCCACACGCCGAGTACGCTGCTCTCCTCCAATCAGGAGCAAGTCCTACAGTTTATTGGCTGAACTGGAGGCAGCTGTGCAGAAGCTGTTTTCTTCTCTCCCAGCGCCATATTGTGGGAGAGCAGATGCATAGAATAAGTCTTAATTCCAGTAACAGTATAGTCCGAGTTGCTCCCCACACCTCTTCCCTTAGAATCAGGATACCTGACCAGATGTCACTGATGAAGTTTAAGGTGTAACTGAACCATTTAGAATGGGGGGTGAGGGCAGGGAGGTTGAGGCTCCCTGGTCTCAACAACCTTTGGCCCTGACCTCAGGTGTTTATATATGAGAATGTTAACGGTTTGGGCAATAGTTTGGGTGTCTCCCAAGGGTCCATGCCCTGGCAGCTTCATCCCCAGCCTTGTGTTAGACTTGACCTAGTTATGGTGTCTGGACAGTAGGCCTGGGGAGAGGTCTTTAGGTAATTAGGAGCTGGCACTCAGAGAGCACTTCTCCTGAGGGTATGGTTACAATGCTGAGACTGGCCTACCCTCTTTGTCCACTTCCTGGCTTGCCATACGATCCTCCCCCCATGCCTGCCCCATCCACCACCTCATCAGACACCAGACCCAGGGAGCCACCTGATCCTGGACTGGGAACCACCAAAACTGGGCCAGAACAAACCTTCCTTCTCAAAAGGTCCCTCTCAGGTATTTGTCGTTGTACCAACTGGCTAATACACTAACTTATATGCACCTTCACACAGAACCAAGTATAAAATGCAGAATTCCTGATATTCAATATATCTTCTGAAATCTAAGCAATATTGTATTTAATGATCAATAATTCTAATCATAGCAAACAGAAAAAAATCAAAATTGTTTTTAAATTTGGTTTTTAAAATAATTTTTAAATTAAATTTTAAATTAAATGAATTTTTTTTTGACAGGCAGAGTTAGACAGTGAGAGAGAGAGACAGAGAGAAAGGTCTTCCTTCCATTGGTTCACCCCCCCAAATGGCTGTCATGGCTAGCGCTGTGCAGATCCAACGCCAGGAGCCAGGTGCTTCCTTCTGGTCTCCCATACAGGTGCAGGGCCCAAGCACTTGGGCCATCCTCCACTGCCTTCCCAGGCCACAGCAGAGAGCTAGACTGGAAGAGGAGCAACCAGGACAGAATCGGCGCCCCGACCGGGACTAGAACCTGGGGTGCTGGCGCCACAGGCAGAGGATTAGCCAAGTGAACCGCGGTGTCGGCCAAAGTAAATGAAATTTTAAAATTTTAACTTAAAAAATTTTTAAATTAATTTCTAAAATTAATTTCTCCAAAAACAAGGTTTGCCCAAACCACAGGCAACATCAAAATTAAAGAGTATAATCTCCAGCTTTACTTAGTTCATGAAGCCTACAAATTTTAGTGGCACTCCCAAAAAATCTGTTGACTTCCTCACTTCAATTCAGAGCAGTATAAATCGACTGGTTAATGTTGATATAATTATGAATGAATTTTTTAAAAAAAAAGATTTATTTATTTGAGAGGCAGAGTTACAGACAGAGAGAGAGAGAGACAGACACAGAGACAAAAATCTTCCATCTGCTGGTTCACTACCCAAATGGCCACAACAGCCAGAGAGGGCCCATCTGAAGCCCAAGAGCTTCTTCCAGGTCTGCCACGCAAGTGCAGGAGCACAAACACTTGGGCCATCTTCTACTGCTTTCCCAGGCCACAGCAGAGCTGGATGGGAAGTGCGGCAGCAGGGAATGCTGGTGCCACAGGCAGTGGCTTTACTCCCTATGCCACAGGGCAGGCTCCAAGTGTGTTTTTTTGTTTGTTTTTTAATTTGAGAGACTCAGAATGAGATGATAAAAAGAAAAAAGACTCCCATCTGCTGGTTCACTCCCCAGATGCCTGAGAGGGCCTGGATTAGACCAGGCCAAAGCCAGGAGCTGGGAAATCAACTCAGGTCTTCCATGTGGGTGGCAACACTCCAACAACTTAAGCCATCACTTGCTGCCGTCTAGGATCCACAGTAGCAGGAAGTTGAATTCAGGAGCCAAGGCTGGGTGTTGAATCCCAGCACTGTGATGTGACAAGCAGGCATCTTTAGTGCTGGGCAAAGGAATATGCCCCATGCATGGAACTGCGACAATTTCAGATATGTAACATATACCATTTTATAAAAACCTGCCAATTTAACAATTATTAACACTGTCTCATGAACCTTTAAAAAAAACATAAGATTTCCAGGGGTGGAACCCAGCACAGCAGTTAAGATGGTGCTTCAGCAACCTAGCATCCCGTATTGAAGCAGGTGGTGTGGGTCCTGGCCCTTCTGTTTCCAACTCAGCTTCCTGCTAATGTGCACCCTGAAAGGCAGCTGTCCCTGGATCAAATACTTGGGTCCCTGCCACCCATATGGGAAATCCAGACTGAGTTTCAGGCACATGGCCCAGGCATGGCTGTTGCAGAAATTTGGGGAGTGCACCAGCAGATGGAAGATCTGTGCCTGCATGTCTCTCTGCCTTTCAAGTAAATATATATTAAAAATAAATAAATTTTTTAAACTAAGATTTCAAGTGATAAAAATGCTATTAGGAAGTCCTCATCTTGCTTAGGCCTGATCGCCACATTCTTACTTTATTACAAATGCTAAAAATGTGACTATTAAAAAAAGTTACAAGATGTTCCCTTAAATACAACAGACTGACTCCTTGGTAGGTGTACTTGGTTAACAGTCACCTGTGTCTACCCCACACAATCATCTGAGAAAGTAAGGAAGGAGGCTACCGCAAACACCCATCCACACATATAATAAAAATGCCATCTCCGTAGGAGTCCATGGACCACAGGAAACAGTCTCCTAAAACAAGTGTAGAATGAATTCTACATTGATTTGTAAAAGAGGTCCCAAACCCAATGACTTTATTGGTTCCCTTTCAAATTCCTCCTTAAAAGTCTCCCACTAATAACAGACTCGCTGTGAAGCCTTTTTAACCATGATGCAAAACAGAATATGTTTTTTTAAAAAAAGCATTTAACATTCATAAGCATTTGTTTCATACACGGCCATCATCAAATTAAAACTCAACCTGGAGACCAAGCAGGCTGACAGCACTAGCTTCACAAACCAGAGCAACACCACATGCTCATTGCCGCCTAATATAAAAGAGGCCACTTTTCGTTATTAAAAAAAAAAATCGTGGGAGTATGAGCAAAATCTGCGCTCCACACTTCGCGGGAACTTGCGCCGAGCAGGACGCGCTTCCGCGGCAAGCCCCGTTCACCGCCCGCCGCAGGAGGCAGAGGCTCGGGCCAGCCCGGCGGTGTCAACACCCACTCAGCCTCCGAGGGGCCAGCCAGCCAGGGAAGGGCAGGCAGCGGCGGCCCCGAGGCTTCGGCTGCTCGGCCTGCTCGCGCGCACCCTACCCAACCCTGCACGGCCGCGAGCGAAGAAAACAAACTCCAGCTCCCTGAGTGGGAACTCGCGACGCGCCCCAGCTTTTTCCCACGCTCCGCCTCTGCAAGCCCAGCCCCCGGAGCCCACCCTGTCCACCCCGGGGATCCCCTCCTCCGCGCAGCGACCCAGAGCCCTGGCCCCGCCTGGGGCCCGCCCCGACTCCGCCCCACTCCCCACGCTTGCCGGGTCGCCCCCGGCGCACCCCACGCCGGGCGCCCTCTCTCCGCCTCCCCGCCCGCCTGCCCCGCCTCACCTTGGTGCGGAGCTGCCCCGAAGTGGACACTTTGCGAATCAGTTTCTGAGGTCCTTCCTGCTCCGCTTCGCTGTCGGACGAGTCCTCTCCCGGCGCCGCCGACGCAGCGGCCGGGGTGACCGCGGCGCTGGCCGCGGCGGCTGCTCCTCCCGCGGCGCCCGGAGGGTGGTGCTGGCCGCCGGCCCCGGCCATCCTCTGCAACTCCTGCGGGGACACAGCACCGCCCGGCGAGGGCGGCGGCAGCGGTCAGCTGGTGGACTCGCTCGGCCCGAGCGGGGCCCTGAACCCCGCGCCCAGTCGCCGCCATCTTCTGCGCCCCTGGGTGCCCCCGCGGGGGAGTGGTCGCCGGGAACCAGACTCCCCCACTGGCAGGGGCCAGCCGGGCTCCTCCGCCCGGTTCCCATAGTGGACCCAGGAGGCCACCTGGACTCCCTGCGCAGCCAGCCTTGGGTGTCCTGGGGTCCGTGACTCGGAGTCCTGCCAGCACGGTGGGAGAGGGTGGCGTGGACAGGGGTCTGGGCCATGTCCCTCCCAATCTCCAGGGTCCGGGATTCCGAGGATACGGCAGGGACAGCTGGTCCCGCTGCCGCTGATCCTCCCACGCGTCTTGGCAGCGGGGGCCAGAAGAGCCCCTAGGGAAGGAAGGAAGGGAACCTGGGGCTTCCCCCACCCCGACTCCCTTGGGTGCAGCCCGCCACCCCCTGGACTCGAATCTCCCCCTAGACACTTGGGCCTCGTCGCAGGGTTCCAGCTGAATAGAAGTCCCCTCGGCCTCCGAGCTGGACGCGCGCCGCTCTGTTTGCCTCACGACCCCAGCCCCACTCCGGGGACCATACCTCGCCCGCCGGCGCGCGCGCGCGGGGCTCGAGTCCTTTCCGCGCGTGCGACCGCGTTGTCTGATTTGGGGCCCACCCCCACCCGGCGCACACGGAAGAGAGGAGCGCTTTTCCGGGAGGCTCAGCTCGGCTCTGAGAACTTTTCGTTCAGAAAGAGCGATCCCCTTTGGCTAAGAGGAATCTGGGAAGGGCGTGGAGGCAGCGCAGAAAGAAGAGCGCACGCCGCCCGAGACGACGGCGTGCAAAGGCAGGGTCTAAGCTGCAGCGCTTACCGACACCGCCTGCAGGGAAACCCGGCGCTGGAAACCTGCGAACACCAGTGCCGGGGGCACCAGCAACACTCCAAGTCCCGGGAGAGCCACTCCCTACCCCGGCCCGGAGAGGAGGAAACTGCGTCGGCCGGCTGCAGCCCCTGCTCTCCGCCTCGCGCCAAGCGAGCTGGTTCAGCGGGCCCTGGGGAGAGCGGCCTCGCTGTGGGCTGTGCAAGCTCAACGCCGACGAACCCTTGCAAGGTGTGGGAGGACTCGGGGGAGAAGATGCTAACATGACGGAGTCCTTGTGTCATCTCAAGAGAGCTCCCAGCTGGTGTTAGCTGTGTTTTTAAACAGAGCCCGAAAGTGCCTCCCAGACTGTGGGGTCTCCGCCTGCATAAAACATTCCACCGCTTCAGCACGTCTATTCGTCTATGTCCTGGTCAGCCACCCCGCCGCCCCTTTCCTTTTCGTCTTTTTTCAGCTGACCTTAAAGTCAACTGAAATGACCTTTAAGGTTTCTCCAAGCTGACATTCTACGTTGAAGTGCAATCTTAGAGAACCATAACTGGATTTCTGTGTTACGGCTGGCATTTTCAGAGGTTTTATGACACAGAATGCAATCCCAATACTGTGCATCAAGTTGTGGATTAAATTCAAAAAGTTGTAAAAGGTGCTGTTTACATCTGCAAAGACAGGAGATGCCCACCATGTACTATGAACCTGGAGGCGACTCCTCCAGCCTCAGCTGTCATCCCCAGGAAAGAAGGGAGTTAAGCGACATGAACCTTAAGAGCCCTTATGGCTTTTATAAATATGCAATTCTGTATCTACAGAGATACTATTGGGAATTCATGGAAGAGAAAAATTACTAAAAATTAGTGGCCTTCATCCCCACCTAGCTATTTGGCCACCAACAAATCCAATGATTTGACTGTGTAGACAAGGACATGTGTTAAATGGGGTTTTTCTGAAAGAACAGGCTTAGTTTAAGCATCTCTTTTAATGTAAAGAAACTGAGGCCCAAAACCACAAACCAGAGCCTGTGTCAAAACCATGATTCCTATTGTGCCGCTGTATTTGCGTTCCCATACCTTGCAACGTTAGTCAGTGTGTCAGCGATCCCGCACTTTCCACTCACAGTGACATTCTCCAGAATCCACCCGCGCCTGGGGCCTACTGTGTACAGAACTAAATTTCCCACTCCTTGGTTCAAACCCTGACTGCTTAAAGATACTTTAGATCAGTTGCACATCCAAATGCAGGGCAACGAACACCTCCCAGTAGAAGTATTCTGTTACTTATGGAGGTTAAACCTCCCAGCCAGTTCTGTTCTTCCTGACTCCCAGAATGCCGGCTAACACTTGGTTGTAACTTTGTAAGGGAAGCAGTCAAAGCCAGTTCCGGCTGAACAAATGACTGCTGTTCTACAACTTCCCAGCACAAACCAAACTCCCAATGAAGTCACTGGATGTCACCTCCCTTCCCACAAAAGGCCACTCATGAAAATCCTCTTCTCTTCAGAGGAGAGACTGTTTGAAGGAATTCCTAAAAAAGGGTGCCTGACCCACTAGCTTCCTCACGTCTTACCTGTAAATTATCAGTTTCTAGAATGAATATCCCATATGCACACTGTATACTTTTAATGTACTTCACTTTCCTTCAAAACAGGGTAACCATGTCAAGATCTCAATACTTTCAACTATTTTAATGTGGTTGAAAGTGGCAATTGAAACCAATTTTGAATACGTGGTGTATGACCTTATTTGATAAGAGTTCTTTGATCTTTTTCCATGCTTGGCATTTTCAGATTTTCAAATAATTTCTAAGATGCATCTTACATATTTCTTTAGTTATTGACACTTTAACACCTGCTTGGAACATATCAGAAACACACTATCAAAAACTTTGACAGAAGCCACGTAGACACTGCATTCAGAAGGAAAGGGAAATAGTGCTGCTACCCCCAAATTAGGTTTTCTGCTGCCCCATTACACACACACACACACACACACACACACACACACGGGGAAGGGAGAGAAAGAGAGAGAGAGAGAGAGAGACACTGTAATAAAGTTGCATGTCACGGCCAAATTTCATGCTGACCTCAACTCTGAGTATTAGTATTATCTACCATGGGAGGGGAGGGTGTATTTTGAATTATATATATTCTTACCGATCACTACTCAAGACAGCTTTAATATCCATTTGCCAACCTTTAAATCACACATGTTCTCCAGATTTTCACTATATATTATGCCATACACATAGAAATGCTACATTTTCTATCCCAGAGAACTCAAGTAGGCACTTTAGAAACAGTCACATTGACTCACATTCCTCATGGAGGAGGAACCATGCAATCAAAGAGCACTGCCCGCTGAACAAGTAGGAGGCCTTAGGAGGCTGCTTTCATGAAAATGTTAGTACTATTTCCATAATACACTGTTTGTTACATAGTCAGACCTTAACATTCAAAACTTTGTCTTATTAACACTTCCTTCACTGTTACCAAAACGACAAAGATTTTGAAGCTAATTATGGTATCACCTACACATACGTACAGCCATCCTTGCACTCTAGACAAAAATCTTTCATCATCTAGACATAATGCATAAACATATAACCTCACATTTATATCCTGGCCCTTTCTCCTTTGATCTTTCCTTCCTAATTTTCCCTTACTCCTAGATAGTTTGTTAGAGACTAAGTAAGTATAAGATCATTTGGAAATAAAAGAAAACTGAATTGAACTCTAGCATGCCTTCACTAAAAAGCACTGAGTAAATACATTTTCCAAGTTTTTGCTAGAACTCTTTTAACTGTTCACACACCCCCTCATCCAAAGTATTATCTATGAGTAAGCGTCACTCGATGGAAAGATCTTCCTATATACCCATGCCCTGCACCAAAATATTTTTAAATTAATTAGAAATTTAGGTAATGCTTATATTTCCATGGAGCTGTGATTACATTCCAAAGCTAGAATTAAAGAGACTACACTGAAACTTAAACGCTAACATTTATCATCTTTTTAGGCCCAGTGCCCTAGTGACAGTAACGATAAAACTAATAATTTATTCAAATGCTCCCACTTAATAGCTTTGTTTCATCTCCAAACACAAAGAATGTCATGAAGTCCCATAACTGCCTCTCAGCTGCTGACATGGATGCATTTTAGACAAAATACTCTCTTCCCTATTCGCATCAATTCCCGAGGTTGTGTTTGCTCTCCTGTCTCAACAGTTCCACGCATGCAGAATCGTGTCATCGGGTGTAAGATCCACCAAAAAATGAGAGCGAATCCTTACACATAAGCTATTCTATGCCATAAAGGACAATGCAACAGGATCTGTAATATTAACAGTTTATTCAAAACTGAATACTCCTTTTCATAAACATAAATGGGCATATTTTATAGTGAAGTATTATGTTGCCTATATTTAACTTCAAAAAGCCGACTTTGTAATGAAGACCAGATGACAGTAGGTGTTCTTAATCTGAGGTCATTGGGGGGTCCAGAGATTGGTCTTCAGGAAAACTGACTCTCTTGAAATGATAGTAAAATGCATACACACACACAGTATATATTAATACATACAAGCACACACTACATGATGTTTCCATCAACGACAGACCACATGTACCATGATGGTTTACATGGGCTAGTGACATCATAGCCCCCTTAGTCTAAGTAGGCTGTAGGATGTTCACACATTGATAAAGAGCACCTAACAACATGTGTGTCTCAGGACTTACGCTGTGGCACCTGACTCCACATCACATGGATGCATTTTTGAAGCAGAGACAGTCCACAGCTTTGATCAGCTTCTTAAAAGGATCTGTCTCCCAGAGAAAAGTTAAGAACCGCTGGTTTTGATGGATTTTGTGTTTTCACAAAACTTCTTTAAGTTAAGCTCATGCTCCTCCCTCCACTATCTTTGCCCCGAAATACCTGAAATATTTAACATCTAAACACTTTTCCCCCCTTGGAAAAAGCAGCTCTCCTTTTTTTTCTAGTGTCACTTTTCAGTAATCTGAAGAACTTGTCTTTTTTTAACAACTACATTGAGAATGTCCTTTCCTAATTCTTAAATAGGTCTTAAATGTGGTCATACATGTATGACGATCAGGTTCTGAATAAAAACACTCGTCAGAGGGAGCATTTTTATGTCACATACCTGAGATCTCTGAATGTAAACCATTAACAGATGTCCAACAAAGACAGTCTGTTAAGTTAAAAATGCAAGCTTTCTGAGGACAGGATTTGTGTGTGTTGTTAACTGTGGTCCAACAGTCCCAGAATGTGACAGGTGCAGGATAAAAATATCTGCTGAGTAAACAGAAAGGTCTTTAGTGTTTAAAGAAAATAAACCTAATTTTTGTAGAGCTCCACAGTCTAGATGAAATATCACAGTTCACTCACACCTTTCGGTCAGGGCTCTAGTCTTTAAAAGCTCCCGTGGTGAGACTGGTACTGAATATTTTCTGCGCAAAATCATTCAGCATTTTCATTTTTGTCACTTTTGAGAGGTAAAGGGAAAAATTTTTTTTCTCGAATTTTCTAGGCACTAAATAGTTTCTGGCATCAGTAACCTAAAGGAAAATACATGGGTATTTCCCACCGTGATTGGTGTTGGTTCAGAGTATCCAAGTTCAGCAGGGACCGTACAACGCACACTTTAAGACTGGTCACTGGATTTAGTTCTCAGCCACCTTTGACTTACTCTTCAAAACTGGATTGCATTTTTAATGTTCAGAATAAGTTAATCCCCAGCGATAACCACAATGGAAGAATCAGGAGCAGATGGGCAACCTAACAACATGTTCAAATGCACAAAAGCAAAGACAGCTGCGGATGCAGATGGATCACTGTGGAAGGACGCTCCTGAAAGGTCGGGGAACAGGCAGCAGAGAAACGCACCGCGGGCAAAAGAGCTGCGATTGCACGCATTAGCCAAGAAAAAGAGAATCAACCGGGGCACCTGACCTAGTTGCTCCCAAGGGGAAGAGGGCCGGCTAGAGCAGGCTCACGGAACCCCTGGGAAAACAGCATCTAAACACGCTGACCCGGGCACTGGTGAGGCCAGTAATTTCGGACAGGGCTTTTCATACTAGTTCAGAATGACAAGCAAGGAATAGTAACAAAAATCGAGGCAGGGTGCGGACGGCCAGGGAAAAGGCAGCCAGCCCACACGCGATTGCAGAGGTCCGAGTGGCCAGGGCGTTCCGGGGTGGGATCCCGGGAAGGATGTGAGGCGGCTCTGCCTGCTGGAGTCGGAAGGAAGAAGTTGGTGGAGTTGGAGGGAACAAATCCAAAGCCCCCTGCCCCGCCCCGGTGTCGTCCTTATCGGCGCGCCGAGACACACACACACACACACACACACGCACACAAAACCCTCGGCCCCGGCAGTTACACAACCTCCGCGCTGCTTGTGCTGCGAAATCCCGGGCGAAAAGCGAAGTTAGCGTCCCGCTAGCTGCACCGGGGCAAAGCCCCTCGACCCCGCCAGAAGCCCGAGATTTTAGCGGCCCCCAAGGGTCGGAGGCGTGGTTCCCGGCTTCGCGCCACGCTCAGCGCCCCGAGCCGCGGTCCTTGGGCACCTGCGTCCAGGTGACCCAAGGCCATGGTCTGCCGAGCCCCGCACGCCGACCGCGCAGCCCGAGTTTCGCCGTTACCCCCTCCACCCCACCCTCGCCTACACCGCACGCTCCCAAATCAAGCGCAAAGTTGAAAAGTCGAGGGAGCACCGAAACGGTCCTCCGAGAACTGTCGCCGGCGCTCCGCCAGCGGCCCCTCGGGGAGAGCCCCGGCCGGCCGGACAAAGGCGCTCCGGGTGGCGCGCGAGGAGGAGCCCCGGCGGCGAAGGAAGCGCTGCTCCGGCTGGGAAGCAGCTGGGGACCTCATCCCGGGCCATTTCCTGAACGGAACCCGGCCCGGGCGGGGGGGAGCAGAGGAGCAACGGGAGGGGGGTGGGCGCGGGCGCGGTACCCACCGGTTCCTCCCAGGCTGGGCTGCGGGTGCCAGGCGCGGGGCGCACGTGCTGCTGCTCCATCGCGCCGGCCCGCGCCCGCCGGCCGCCGGGACGCACGGACCCGGGCCGCCGCCGCTGGATGCGCTTCCCTCGCCGCGGTCCCTCTCGGCCGCCGCCGCCGCCGCCGCCGCCGCCGCCGCCGCCCTGGCTCCCGCCCGGGCCAGCCGCCGGCCCTCCCGCCGTCTCCCGCTTCCGCCGCGCCGGGCTCTCCCGCCCCCGCGCCGGTCCCTTCCTCCTCCTCCTCCGCCGCCGCCGCCGCCGCCTCCTTCTCCTCAGCGGTCCCGCTCCCCTTGCGCGGCTACGAACGGTCCGCTCCCCGCCGCCGCCTCCCACGGCCACAGAATCCGCCCCTCGCTCCTTCCCCCGCCCCCGACTCCCTCCCCTTTTCCTCCCCGCTTCCCGCCCCTCCTCCCGCCGCCCCCTCCTCCCGGCGGGCGGCCCGGGGACGCACGTGACCCCCCTGTCAGGCCTTATAAGGCGCGCAACCGAAAGCGGCCGCGGGGTGGTCGCCGGTACTCCGGCGGGCGGCTGGCGAGGAACGGCCTCCGGGCGGGCTAGGCGCCCGCCGCGCCGGCGAGGTGGCCGCGAGTCCCGGGAGACGTCCCCCTGCGCCCCTCTCCGCGTCTCGCCGCCTAGGCGCACACGCTGGTTGCCCGCTAGGCGCCCGGGCTTGAACGAAACCACACGGGACAGGAACCCGCTTCGCGGCAGAGCCAGGGAGGTGCTGGCGCGCCCACGCGCGGGAAGGCGCTGCTCCGGGCTGGGCTGGCTCTCAGACGTGGAGGAAGATTTGCCGCTGGGTTTCGGTCTGCGCGAGAGGCGCCGCTCGGCCGACTGCTGCTTTAACTCCTGTGTAGGGCTGGACGGTGTCGTGGGAAGGACGCGGCTCGGGAGCCACCGCGGGGCAAGTGCCCACTCGCCTGGCCGGCCCTTTGGAAAATCAGCCTTTCGGGCCATCTTCGTGGCGTCGGAGACGGCTGGGGTCTGGTTCCAACCCGCGGGAGGCTGGCTGAACTCAGGCGGTCCCCTCTGCGGGCAGTGTCTCACGGCTCATAGTCACACCCAGGGCCTACGCACAGTTTAAAAACGCACACGGAAAATCGGGAAACCTGACCTGACCCAGGCTGCCCTGCCCCCGCCCACCTCACACTTCAGAGCCCCGCAGAGGGACTTCTGAGCCTGTTAGCCCGCCTGGTGGCTGTGGAAGTTACCTACCTGGTAAGCCTCACCTTCCTCCACCTGGCTGCAGCATTTGTCCCTGCTTCCGTCGGTCTCCAGGGTGTCCGGTCATTTCTCTCCTGCCCGCCTCTTAGAGGTTGGGGTACCCCTCCTCCACCCTAATCTGCCCTTGGCGTCTTTCCAAGGCGGCATGGGCCCAGTGAGTGGCCTGCCCAGGCTCTCCCCTCGCTAGACTAAAGCGTCCTACCACGAGCTGGTAACGCACATGTCAATCCCCTGTCCCGGGTCTCCAGTTCGGGAAAGCCAGCTAAGCAGACATCCCAGTCCAGGAGTTCCATAGGCCTTAAACTAGACCTAACTGAACCGGAAGTTAAATTTCCTGACAACTGGGTTTTCTCTGTGGCCTCATTCACAGTGAATGTCACCGCGGCTCACTGAGCCGCTCAAAGAAGAAACCTGAAAATTATCCAGGCCCCTCCTTTTGTCTCCCCTGCCCTCCCCTCCCTCCCCACTCACCCGTGCCCGCATTGTTCCCTCCCTAGTGCCTGGTTTTGAGTTCCTTGTTTTGAGCCCCTGAAACTTTGACTTTCCTCGTTAGTCTTGCTGCTTCTAAGCTGCTCTTGCCTCCACCCTGTCAGCTCTCCTATAGTGACCACAGTCAGCCCTGTCAAATAGAAAACTGAGGCGGTCTTTCCCCTGTAAGCCCTTATACAAGAGGCCCGAGACAGACTCCTCAGCCCTTCTGTGACGTTCAAGGCAGAAGGTGATCTGTGTGCCAGGTGCCAGATCGCTAGAGCCTTGGTCTTCCCAGCTTCCAGAACCACAAAATACAGATTTCTGTGGTGTAGAGGCCACTCACTGTTGTAGCATGATGGCCGTCCAAATGCACTCAGCACCTCCATGGTCTTGTCACCTTAAATCCTATTTTGCAAGTGATTTCCCAGTATATCTCTTGATCCCTTTATTTTCAAACATCCTGAGTCATGTGTTTTAAGTACACCCTATAAATAACAAGTTGAGTGTTGATATAACTGACCCATTTTGTAATCGATTTTAATCGGTTTTCAATCTCGTGTGTGTGTGTTGTGTGTGTGTATTAATTTGGGTAAAATGTTGGAATAAGAAAGTCTTCTCCCTGCCTTCCTACATAGAATGCTTATTTCCCATGGGACTGTGCCGGGCTTAAGGGGGCCAGGTTGTTGAGCAGTGGCTCTCTCAGTCCACATTGCTGTTTCATCCCTTAGGCAGGGGTGGGGAACGTCCAGCCCATGGACCAACAAGATCCATGAAATCATTTGGTCTGGTCCTGCCATAATCATTGTGGGCATTTGAGGAGTGAACCAGTGGATGGAAAAGCTCTCTCTTTTGTCTTTCTGTCTCTCTGTGTATATCTCTCTGCCTTTCAAATAAAACAAAAGTTTAAAAACCATATTTTAGTGAAAATTAGCTGTAATATTATGATCACTATTTTTGGACTTATTACCTGCCTCTCGTTTTGCATTTATTTAAATTTCTTTTCCCTTGTCTTTGCCCCCCTCCCTTTTGTCTTATAATCTAATGATTAAATATAATGAATTTTTAAAGTTGATTCTTTTTTCTAAACACATCCACTGAATTGAAGGTTATACCTCTGGGGTAGGCATTAGGGCACAGCGGGTAAAGCCACTGCCTGTGACTCCAGCATCCCATATGGGCTCTGGTTCAAGTCCTGACTGCTCCACTTCCAGCCCAGATCCCTGCTAACAGTCTGGAAAAGGTAGCAGAAGATGGCCTAAATACTTGGGTCCCTGCCACCCACATGGGAGACCCAGATGAAATTCTTGGCACCTGACTTCAGCCTGGCTCAGCCCCAGCCATTGTGGCCATCTGCGGAATGAACAAGCAGATCAAAGATCTCTCTCTCTCTCTCTCGATGTACAATTTGGGACATGCTCAGGCTGACTTGCCCCAAATGGTAGAATTAGAAACATACCAGGGGACTCCAATTCAATCCCATCAAGGTGGCATGTACCAATGCCATCTCACTAGTCCAAGTGATCAATTTCAGTTCACAATTGATCATAATGAAAGGACTAAGAGTCAAAGGGATCACATAAACAAGTCTAGTACCTGCTAATACTAACCGATAGAATAAATAAAGGGGAGAGTGATCCAACATGGGAAGCGAGATACTCAGCAGACTCATAGAATGGCGGATGTCCTAAACAGCACTCTGGCCTCAGAATCAGCCCTAAAGGCATTCGGATCTGGCTGAAAAGCCCATGAGAGTATTTCAGGCATGGAAAGCCAAGACACTCTAGCAAAAAAAAAAAAAAAAAAAAAAAAAAAACCTAAATGAAAGATCTCTGTGAGATCCCAGTGGAAAGAACAGGTCTTCAAAGAAGGAGGTACCTTTCTCTGAAGGGAGGAGAGAACCTCCACTTTGACTATGACCTTGTCTAAACAAGATAAGAGTCGGAGAACTCAAGGGGCTTCCATAGTCTTGGAAACTCATGACTGGAGCATGGGGAGATTACTGAGGCCATAAACAAGAGTGTCAATTTGTAAAGTCAAGAACAGGAGTCACTGTGCACTTACTCCTCATGTGGGATCTCTGTCCTTAATGTGCTGTACATTGAGACTTAATGCTATAACGAGTACTCAAACAGTATATTTCACTTTGTGTTTCTATGGGGGTGCAAACTGTTGAAAGCTTTACTTAATGTATACTAAATTGATCTTCTGTAAAAAAAAAAAAAGAAAGAAAAAGAAGAAATTATCAATTCCCAACTTGACTCTCACTGGGATTAAACATGACAATAGGTCTGATCTGATTTCATCATCATTTGAAAAATCATCTATTATTTTTCACTTTATGTTTCTGTGTGGGAGCAAACTGTTGAAATCTTTACTTAATGTATGCTAAACTGATCTTCTGTATATAAAGAGAATCGAAAATGAATCTTGATGTGAATGGAAGGGGAGAGGGAGTGGGAGAGGGGAGGGTTGCGGGTGGGAGGGATGTTATGGGGGGGAAGCCATTGTAATCCATAAGCCGTACTTTGGAAATTTATATTCATTAAATAAAAGCTAAAAAAAAATCTCTCTCTCTCTCTCTCTCTCTCTCTCTCTCTGCTTTTTTCAATCTCTCTGTTTCTCTCACTCTCTCTGTAACTTTCAAATAAATAAATATTAAACAATAATATAAAAATATAGTTATACTTATATTTCAATTCTTACTGGTGACCCTTAAAATATTCACACTTATAGGTAACATCCAAAGTTAATCAACATCTATCTTCTCCTATGAGATAATATTAAATAAAAACATTAACCCTTAAGTTCCTTTCTTATAAACTATGCCTTGTTATCTTTTACTATTAATTATCATTTGTTAAAAATTCTCAACTAAATTAGTCATCATTTTTGCTACTTTCATAGTTATTAACTAATTATACTAAAACATTTTCCCACTATTTTTCCTACTGTTTGCTTTTTGTATCCAATTCTTTTAGGCTCAATTTCTGTGTTAATGAAGCACGTTCTTTAATAGTCCTTTTCCCAAAGGTCTGTGAGTAAAATTTCCTTTCTTATTACCACTCTCATTCAGTTTTCCCTTACCGTCTTAAGTCATCATGTCATCAGCTATGGAATTCTAAGTTGACAGTTACGGACACCAACATCTGAAGCCACTGTTCCATTACCATTTGTCATCTACTGCTGGTGATCAGATGTCTTCAGTCAGTCTCGTTGTTACTATTTTATCCCTTTCTTCCTCTAATAACTGATATTTTCTCTTTTCAGTTGATGTGTGCATTAGTCCTGTGGGTCTGGGTGATTTTTGTTTTACAATATATTTTTTTCAGAAATTTGTAAGGATTTTAACCCAAGGACCCAAGTCCTTTAGTTCTGAAAAAATGTGTAGCCCTCATGTATGCAAAAATTACTTTCTCCTGCCCCTACTTCATGTATTTTTCTTAATTTCAGACTTCTGAACTTTTATTATGTATGGGCTGGGTTTTCTCAGTTTATCTTTCATATCTTAAATGTTCTTTAATATTTCCTACCTTTGTGAATCTCTGCGCTGGTCTTAGATAATTTTCTCAAATCTGTCATCCAATTACCTAATTCACTTTGCAATTGCATTAACCATGTCTATCAAGATAGAAGTATCAGGAATATCATGAGAAGAACATGTAGGAATATATATACTTGTGCAGCCACCTGTGGAACAGTCCACCACAACGGTGTGTCTCAGTAAGTTTCGGTAGTCATGTTTCTGGGCAACCAGAGGACACTCTGGCACAGATGATATGCATAGAAGGCTATGCCTTCCCTCTGATACAGACCCTGGAAAACATGGACTATAATCCATGGGGAACGCAATCTCACTAAAATGTCAGCATTGAGTCCTCACTTTGTAACATCCCACCATCCCAGGCAGACCTTTTGGGGGGGGGGGTGCCTGTTGGATGCTTTTTTATTTTAATGAAAATACGTTAGAGGAGCTTTTGGAGAAGGAGAGAGTTGTCTTGGGCTTACAGTTTGGAGGTCTGTAGTTTGGGATCAGTGGCCCCTTCACTAGTGGAGCAGATGAAGAGGAATGATCGTATGGTGAGTCAGGAAGCAGACAGGAAAGCTAGGCTGAACTTGGCTTCAGTAACCGACCCTCTCATGAGAACGCCTCCTGAGGGCAAGGTCCCAGTGACCTACAGCCCTCCCATTGGACTCACATCTTAGGTGCCATAATTAGATCAAGTCTCCATCCTTCATCCATCAACCCTTAACCTAAGACTTCAGAATTTAAGCATCTAAATGAGTCTGGGGACCCAAGCCCTGCTCAACCCATAACAGAGCATATTGGAGTCTAATAAACTTTCCCACAGAAAGAATCTGATAATGACTTTCTACTTGAGACTTTCACTTGAAGCAAGTTAATAAACAGATCATATCTTAGTCATAATGCACCTGAAGCAAGAAATGAAAACTCCAGCCCCTATTCCACTGTATAAAATTAATATTGAGCACATAAAAAAAGGATCCACAGCAAACCAGATGAATCTCTAGTAATTACGGCTAAGACTACCCCCACTGTCCTGGTGAGCATGGCTTTCATGGTTCTTCTTGAAGCAGCAGGCAGGGATGGTCCCAATTTCTACAGACCACAGCTGTCGTGTACGAATTCTACAAATGATCTTACCTTGCTCTCCTCATCCCACATAATATCAAGAAAAGAACACTTTAAAAATCATTAAAAATTTATTGGCCATGGCTATTTACCTGTAAAGATGCTAATAATAAGGAAAGTAAAAAGTTGACTTAAAAATACACTGTGTGAAAAAGCTGATATTATATAATTATGAATTAAAAATATGGTGGAATATACCCCAAAGTGTCAAGCAATTATTGATTGGCAGTGGATTCCAAAATTTCCTGTCTTTGTTTTCTTGTTTTTGTTTGATGTGTGGTAGTACTAGATAGATGTTTCTTTTAATTTTCCCAGAATAACTATTTGTCATTTGTAAGAAAACAGTTATTAATAATTGCTGATAATTAAATTAACAAGGAGATCAATATAGCATAATGAAAATATAAATCCATAAATGCAAAAAATAAAGATGTAGTCAGCTGCTTATACCCATGATTCCACTTTTGCAGATTCAGCTCATCAGAGATGAAAAATATTTGAAGAGGGGCTGGCAATGTGGTGTAGCAGCATCCACTATTCGTGCCAGTTCCTGTCCCGCCTGCTCCACTTCTGATCCAGCTCCCTGCTCATGACCTGGGAAGGCAGCAGAAGATGACCCAAGTGTTTGGGCCCCTGACACCCACATGGGAGACTTGGATGAAGATTCTGGCTCCTGGCTTTGGCCTGGCACAGCACTGGCCATTGTGGCCATCTTGGGGGTGAACCAACAGATGGAGGTTCTCTCTTTTTTTCTCCCTCTCTTTCTAACTTCTTCAAAATAAACAAATAAATCTTTAGAAAAATATATTTGAGGTGTGGGCATTTGGCCTAGTGGTTAAGACGCTCGTTAAGGCATCCATGTACCACATACTTGGATTCAATTCTTGGCTCTGGCTCCTGATCCCAGCCTCCTGCTAATGCAGATCCTAGAAGTCTGCACTTCTAGTTCATTTCATTGGGCTTCTGCCACCCATGTGGTAGACCTGGATTGAGATTCCATCTCCCATCTTGAGTCTGACCCACCCTCACAGTTGCAAGCATTTGGGGCATTACTTAGGGAATAAAGCATCCTTGCACTAGTGCTCTCTTGCTCCCTCTCTCTTTCTCTGTCTCTCAAACAAAAATAATATATATTTGAAACAAAAAAAAGTTGCATCTGCACTTTTATTTTGTTTGTCACTGTTCCCGAAGCAATACAAACAACTATCTACATTGTATTAGGTGGTATAAATAATCTAAAGATGACAAAGTGCATTGCACATAGGCTATATGCAAATACTACGCCAGTTTGTATAGGGGACTTGAGCATCATTGGATTTTGGTACCTGTGTTGGTGGGTCCTGAACCAAACCCCTTGGGACGTTATGACTGGAAAATGAGGTAGCAATGAGGCAGAGGAAAGGGGGAAATAACAGGGGTGTCAGTGTTCTGCTCTGTAGGCCAGAGAAGGGTGAAGGCTTGGGTCTAGAGTTGTAATACAATGTGGTGGGTTTAGTTGTGATTCAAGTAATGGCAAAATGCAGGGCTCCCACCAAGTGAGCCAAACCAAGGACTGGGACTAGTTTTTGTGGCCAGTGAGAGTATACTCAGCAGACTCAGCAGGGCCCCAGCCACTTCAGATTCAAGGTCAGAGTTTTAGATTCTAGGGTTAGGCCTGTCAAGACCCGAGTAGCAGGAATTGAGCCAAAGCAAAGTGCTGGGCTCTGTGGTAGCACAGAGGGAACTCCAGCCCCGGTGGCTCAGCACCAGGCATGCTGCCCAGCAGAGAGACAGGGAGCAGGATCCAAGGAGGCTGGTGAGAATGGTGGTCACCAGAGAATCCTCCTAATTAAAGGACTGATGTTTGTAAGTAGTCTTCTCAGGGAGCACAGGAAAATTTTTCTATTCGACAACAATACAAAGAGGAGATATAGGCAATAATTCTATAAGGCCTGGCACTTTGTAATTTGAGATACACTAAGACTAAGTAGAAAGAGGGTGGGACTTGCTATTATAGGAGACTAGGCTCACACTCTTGCTCTTCTACTTATTAACCCTGATACCTTGGGCATGTGGTTTCCTCCATTTAAAACGAACCTAAAAATACCAATTTCCCAGTACCATGAGAGGATGAAATGACCTGCCATACTAAAAATTTCTGCCATGATATAGGTACTCCAAACAGTGCCAGCTGAGAAAAGGAAAGAAATGGGGAGGTGGGGAACAGCACTGTGGCACAGCGGGTAAAGCCGCCACCTGCAGTCCAGTATCCCATATGGGCACTGGTTCGCGTCTCAGCTGTTCCACTTCCGATCCAGCTCTCTGCTATGGCCTGGGAAAGCATCCGCATGGGAGACCTGGAAGAAGCTCCTGGCTCCTGGCTTTATCACCGAAGCTCTGGCTGTTGCGGCCTACTGGGGAGTGAACCAGCGGATGGAAGACCTCTCTCTCTCTCTCTCTGCTTCCTTCTCTCTGGGTGTAACTTTGACTTTCAAATCAATCAATCAATCTTTTAAAAAAAGAGAAAGAAATGGGGGCACCATTTCATTCATGTCTCCAAAATAGTTGGGGAGCATTGCCCCTCCTTATTCCACAGGAAATCGCATACCCTTTGAAATTTGTTTCCACTGGAATTAGGAAGCCATTAACATTTACCAATTTTTAAAAAGATTTATTTATTTATTTGCTTATTTATTTATTTAGAAGGTAGAGCAAGAAGGAAAGAGAGAGACTCTCCATCTGCTGGTTCACTCTCCAGATGGCTGCAACATCCAGGTCTGAGCCAGGTCAAAACCAGGAGCCAGGAACTCCATCCAGGTCTCCTACAAAGGTGGCAGGAGCCCAGGTATCTGAGGCATCTTCTGCTGCTTTCCCAGGCACAATACCAGGGAGCTGGATTGGAAGTAGAGCAGCCAGGACTCGAACCAGCACTCCCATTTGGGATATCAGTATCATAAGTGGTGGCTTAATCCACTGCACCCCAATGCTGGCCCCATATTTAAGAAAATTTTGTGTAAAGCTCCCTTTTCCACAAGTGACCCTGGTTTTAGCCACCAAAACAAGCATATGAGGTTATTATTACAGATGAGGAGACTAAAGTTCAGGGTTAAGCCGTTTGATCAAGGTCACAGCATGTGTAAGCTGTAGAACTGAGATGTGGGATGATCCTTAGCAGGCAGAAGTCCCCTTAAGGGGAGAAGAAGAATTAGGAAGGGCTGAGAAGGAGAACGGACTACACGGCAAGTACTGGGGTAGTGAGAGTGGAGGGGAGATGCCTGCTGTCCAGGAGTGCAACAGGGAAACAAACATGTGTTTTGGCCAGAAAATAGGAGTTGGTGGAGGGAAAAATGACGGAAATGCCGAAGACGAAAGATGGTGGCAGGGGAGAGGTGTACCGCGGAGGCTGAGGCGAAAGGCGGCATGAAGAACTCTGTCTCCTCAGACCCAAGAACAGAAAGGTGAGGAAGAGACGCGCACAGTAAACGCAGCTGTTGTTATGACCTGGACTGGCATCCAGGTCTACAGTGTGTTTTCTTTCCCGTTGCCACAGGAAACAGCAGCTGCCTTCAGTACAAAGGTCTTAAACAGCCTGGGTCCCGGGTCCAGTCTCCTTTTCACCTGCCTCCTGCACGCGCGCCCCGCCCCCTTGCACTGCGCACTCTCCTTTGTTGCTTCCTTGGACTCTGCTTCCTGCACCTGCACCTTCTCACCCTCCTCTGCAGGGTCCCCTTCCTCTCCTCCACTTCTCGGCCCTTTCAGCCCCAGTAGGAACTGGAGAGTCCACCATTAGGGGATGGGGCAGGACTACAGGAGCTTGGCCTGAGCCAGCCGGCGTTGTCTCATGCTCTGCCACAGATGGGTTTCAGCTGTCACGGAGCCCAGAACAAACCACATACCGTCGTGTCCACCCAGTACTGCCTGTTGCCTTGTGCGAGCCTGCCTCTGTGAACACTCACAGAGCGCACACCTGGTGAGGTGGGCGATAGACTAGGGGTCCCAAGTGAGGCTGCTGAAGAGGTGAAGGCCAGGGAAAGTTGGGGGCTGTTTGCATTCCGTCCTCATGGTCGAGAGTGTGCAGGGCAGCGAGTCAGAGAGGATGTTTACAGGGCTGCTAACTTGGCCGTGAAAACCATTTAACTAGACGTCCGCTGTGTGTGTCACCAAGAAAGTACCTCAACACCTTCAAGTTTCATTTCCTTACCAATAAAAAGTTATTGAACAGGTATTTTGCACGCATCATTGACTTTGTCTTGTCCAGAAATCATGTTAAATGGTTTTCCTTAGCTAAATGGCTTGGGATACAGGTATGGAACTTCTAGAACTTCACAGATTGCCAGACTGAAGTTCAAGTGTTCATTCATTTCATGTTTTCTTTATCACGGTCATTTTAAAACTGTTTTTTAGACTCATTACTTAAAAATTCAGATTTCCTCAACTTGTTCATTCAATAAGTACATCCTGAGCAGCTACTAGACCTGCGGCTCAGTACAGAAGGACCTCTGAGCCAGGTAGCTAAACCTTTACAGGGGGTGTTTGTCACCACAGCAATGCTGCACTGAGCACCAGACCATGGAGAGGGGATGCCTAATACAAAGTTGGGTAGTTAAGGAAGGCTTCCTGCAGGAAATGACATCTAAAAGGCAACCAAAATCTCATTCATTAGTAGACCATGACAGGTAGGGAAGGGAAGGGGGTGTATGTATCCCAGCAGAAGTAGGACTGGTTCTTTACCAAAGAAGCAAAAGAGAGCTCAGCTGATTCTTTCAAGTTTAGAATAGCATTGTTGTATGATTGCTAACTACAGTATCAGGTGTGAATAGAGGTAAGACTGAAGAAATGAACATAGAATGATTCATGAAGGACTTAGTATAGCAGCAAAGACTTTTTAAACTTTTATTTAATAAATATAAATTTCCAAAGTACAACTTTTGGATTATAGCGGCTTTTTCCACCCATAACCGCCCTCCCACCCGCAACCATCCCATCTCCCACCCCTTCTTCCATCCCACTCTTCATCAAGATTCATTTTCAATTATCTTTATATACAGAAGATCTACTTAGTATTTACTAAGTAAAGGTTTCAACAGTTTGCACCCACACAGACACACAAAGTATAGAGTACTGTTTTAGTAATAGTTTTACCATTAATTCACATAGTACAACACATTAAGGACAGAGATCCTACGTGGGGAGTAAGTGCACAGTGACTCCTGTTGTTGATTTAACAATTGACACTCTTATTTATGACGTCAGTAATCACCTGAGGCTCTTGTCATGAGCTGCCAAGGCTATGGAAGCCTCTTGAGTTCACCAACTCTGATCTTATTTAGACATGGCCATAGTCAAAGTGGAAGTTCTCTCTTCCCTTCAGAGAATGGTACCTCCTTCTTTGATGGCCCATTCTTTCTGCTGGGTCTCACTCACAGAGACCTTTCATTTAGGTTGGTTTTTTTTTTTTTTTTTTTTGCCACGGTGTCTTGGTTTTACATGCCTGAGAAACTCTTATGGGCTTTCTGAGGCCAGAGTGAGCAGCAAAGACTTTCTGTGTTCAATCTGTAATATCAGGATAATAGCAAGCAGTGAGTTCACCATTTGATAGATTGATTAATCCTTAGAACTCATAGAAAGCAATTGAGGTTTGATTATAGGAACTTACCTTCCATCTTTTTTATTTTAAAGATTCATTTATTTATTTGAAAATCAGAGTTACAAAGAGAGAGAGAAGGAGAGGCAGAGAGAGACAGAGAGAGGTCCTCCACCTGCTTGTTCACTCCCCAGTTGGCCGCAATGGCTGTAGCTTGCCAATCCTGCCAGGAGCCAGGAGCTTCTTCCAGGTCTCCCACATGGGTGCAGGGGCCCAAGAACTTGGGCCATCTTCTATTGCTTTCCCAGGCCACAGCAGAGAGCTGGATAGGACGTAGAGCAGCCGGGACTCAAACCGGCACCGATATGGGATGCCCGTGCTTCAGGCAATGGCTTTACCCACTACACCACAGCACCAGCCCCTCCTCCCATCTTTAATACTCTACTATTATGTCTTCAAAACTTGAGAGCATAGATAGCATTTTAAAAATATGAACTACTTGGCCGGCGCCACGGCTCAATAGGCTAATCCTCCACCTAGCGGCGCCCCCACACCGGGTTCTAGTCCCGGTCGGGGCACCGGATTCTGTCCCAGTTGCCCCTCTTCCAGGCCAGCTCTCTGCTGTGGCCAGGGAGTGCAGTGGAGGATGGCCCAAGTCCTTGGGCCCTGCACCCCATGGGAGACCAGGAGAAGCACCTGGCTCCTGCCTTGGGATCAGCATGATGCGCCGGCCACGGCGGCCATTGGAGGGTGAACCAATGGCAAAGGAAGGCCTTTCTCTCTCTGTCTCTCTCTCACTGTCCACTCTGCCTGTAAATAAATAAATAAATAAATAAATAAATAAATAAATACAAATCTACTACTGGGGACAGGCATTTGATCCAATGGTTAAGGTGTTGCCTAGGACACCTGTATCCCATATTGAAGTGCCAGAATTGGAGGCCTGGCTCCATTGCTGATTCCAGCCTCTTGCTGATGCACACCATGGGAGGCAGGGCTCAGGTACCTGGGTCCCTGCAACTTACATGGAAAACATAGATTGGGTTCCTATCTCCTAGCTTCAGCCTTGCTCAGTTGTGGGCATCTAGGAAGTGACCCACTAAACTGGAGTTGTCTGTCTGTCTGTCTCTCCTTCTCTTCCACTCTCTGCCTTTCAAAGAAAACCTAAAACAAGTAAATATGTGGTTTTTAAATCTCTTCTTTCTTTTTTCTCTTTCTTTCCTCCCTTCCTCCCTCACACCCTCTCTCTCTTCTCTCTTTCTTCTCTCTTTCTGCCTTTCTGAGTGGAGAGGAGTGAGCAATCATAGGAGTGATGACCGAAGGGGGCCAATGTGAATGAGTTTAGAAATCCTCTGACTAATCAGCTTGGCATCTGCAAAGATTTAGAAATTTACAGTTTCCTGCAGGGTGGAGTAAAGATGACAAGCCACAGCAGGCTTCACCTTGGAGGGGGGAATGGGAGGCCAGTTTGGAAACCTACTTCAAAACACAAGACTTTTACAACTTAGTTTTTAAAGCACTGCTTTGAATAAAGACATCAAGATGAATAAACAATTGTAAGTCCATCTGGCCTAAGATTAGAACATGAAGTTCTTACCTCACAGTCTACAAAACACCTTATCTAGGATGAGACATCAGATGGATGTTACCTGTGGAGTGAACTCTCCTGAAGAGAAATTTCCTGTCGGAATCCATCAGTGACTAGACCGCAGAATTAGTCATGTTGTTAAATTTGTTTAAGCATAACGTTAACAAGATTAAAAGCTTTCCAAAAGCTGGTATTTGAAGGTAAAGCGTTATTAGCACTGAATCCCCATACCAAAAAAGTGAAATGGTAACTTAGGAAATTCATATTCTAATCATTTCTTGTCAGTAGCAAAGATGATGATGGGAGGTTGAGCTTCGCAGTGAATAGAGAAATAGATTGTGACAGAAACCGTAAACATCCCTCCCTAAAGGTTCTTCAGAGAGAAAGTACAGGAAGGGGCAGGGAGCCAGTGAACTGCTAAGAGGCTTTGCTCCAAAACACGGCGGCGGCGCAGTGCTGGGTGAGCTGAGCTGGGCTGGGCCAGCAGCGAGGCACCCTTGCTCATTCTGCCTTGAATAACAACACACTGGCCTTTTCTTGCCCTCTTCCCTTACTGCCCGAACGGTGAGGAAACAGTCCAAATAATACAGTCACTGCCTGCACTTCCCCGTTCCCCCACCGCTCACTAACTCACTCCTGGTGCAGTTCCTAGCACTCCCCGGTTGTGGAAGCCGGTCTTGCCAGGGTCACCGGGTAGTCCATGGTAGTAAAAATGCAGCGGACACTCCTCTCTCCTCCTCTAACCTAAACTTTCAGTGGCACTATGCCTTTCCACACGGTTGACTGACCACTCCCCACTTTTTGAAATACTTCCTTCTCTTGACCTCCATGTTTACACAGACCAGTGCCATTGCGCTCATTTGGTTTTTTTCCCACCTCAGCGGCCGCTCCCTTCTCCTTCTCCTTTGCTTGCTCCTCTGCTCAGCCTCTGACTATGGATGCATTCCAGGGCTCTTTCTGCTCTCTTGTCTGTACCTTCCGCCCTGACACCCTCATTCAATCTCCTGGCTTTCTGCTCCATCTATTTGCTGATGACATCTGCATCTGTATTTCCGATCCCCACTCTTCTCCCGCGCTCCCTTCTCATGCGCTCACTTGACACCTTCGTTTAGATATCTAGTTGATACATTAAGCTTCATGCTCCCTAGATAGATTTCCCCCACCATCTCTGTCCCTCGGTTTCTCCATACCAATAACAAAGCATCAATTTTTGCAAAGTAGCTCAGGGGAAAGGCCTCCAATGAGTCCTCTTTTACCCTCAACCTCCATCTCCAGTCCATCACCAGGTTTTGTCAACTTTACCTCCAAAGAGTTCCTACATAGCTTTCTCCATGTCTACCTTAGTGCAAGTTACAAAGATCTCTTCCTGGGCTGTTACACTATCTCTTAACTGGACTCCCTGCTTCCGTTTTATCTGACCTGCACAATCCATATTCCACATTCCACATAGCAGACATAATGATTTAAAAAAAAAGATTCATCTATTTATTTTGAAAGTAAGAGTTACAGAGAGATGGGGGAAGGGGATCTTCCATCTAATTTACTCTCCAGATGGCTGCAATGGCCAGTGCTGGGCCTGGCTGAAGCCAGGAGCCAGAAGCTCCTTCCAGGTCTCCCATGTGGATGTCAGGGGCCCAGGCACTTGGACCATCATCCGCTGTTCTCCCAAGCTATTAGTAGGGAGCTGGGTTGGAAGTGGAGCAGCCAGGACTTGAACAGGTGCCCATATGGGATGGCAATATTGCAGGCAGTGGCTTTACTCGCTATGTCACAATAATATGCCTCAGATCAATTTTTTGAAAGTAAAAATCAGATAATGCCAGTTGTTTGCTTAATATTCCCAAATGGCTTCAACGTGACTCCAAGGTATCTAAGATTCTTGTAGATATTCAAGTTGTGTCGAAGTCCTTGCTGATCTCTGCCCTGGCTGCTTCTCTGCCCTCATGTACCAACCCAGCCACAGTGTCCTTTGTGTGCCCTGAACCGTTTGGTCAAGCATCTTCCAGCCTTGGAGACTTTGTATGAGCTGTTCCCTTGGCCTCTGGTGCCCCTTCCCTAATGACCACATTACTAATGTCTTCCTCTAAGAGGTTTCCTTATCACTCAAACTACAGTTCACTGTCAGTCACTTTTATGTTCTTCAGAGTATTTTTTTTTTGCTTGCTCATTGAGTTACTAATCACCTCCTCTCTACAATGGAAGCATCACATTAGCAGAGACCTGCTTTTGTTTGTTGCTCTATTCTCAATGTGTAAGTGGCTGACACACAGTAGACGTTCAATAAATATTGGTTGAATGGGTACTTTGTCTCCATGTCTATAAGCTAATGCAAATAACACCTGCTACATGCCAAAGACAGATATGAAAGCTCTATGCATAGCCATTCATGTTAATCCCAAAGCAATGCTTGAGCTAGGTAGTATGATTTCTGTATTATACAGGTGAGGAAAATACAGCACTAACAGGTCATGTACCTGCTAAATAACAGAGCTGAGATTTCACCCCAGGCAGCCTCCCTCCAAAGCTCATGCTAATCTACATGATATTACTCTGCTTGGTCTAGGCTGCCCACCTCCAGCCCTCCCCAGTCAGGACCAGTGAGCCCTGACTTCCAGCCCAGAGACTGATCCTGACCGGAAGCACAAAGAGTGAAGCCCGTGTTAACGAAGGAACAAGCCATCTGGGCTTAGATGGGTGCCTCTTGCTTGTCTTATGAGAATGCCCCAGCCATTCAGGCCATGGTTTAACAAAATGTGTGGGAGTGTGTGTGTCCATCCCCACCACCCCACAGCCCCTGGTGGGGGGAAGGGAAAAGGAGAACAAGAGCCAGCACTCCCCTGGTTTTTGTTCAGTTCCCACGGTGGTCAGTCAGAGGGGAGGACATCAGTAAGACAATGGAAGAGCCCTTTCCACAGCTTCAAGGGGCTGCTACCTACCTGAATCCTGACCCTGCCGGTACCCCCTCGGGACTGGTAAGAGGAAGGGGTGCCTGAGCCTACTCGGGCGGCCATAACAAAATGCCATGGATGAGGTGGCTCATCAGCAGCAGAAAGTTGTTCCCACAGCTCTGGAGGCCGAGAGATCCCAGATCAAAAGGCACTGGTGGGGGCCAGCGCTGTGGCACAGCGGGTTAAAGCCCTGGCCTGAAGCACTGGCATCCCATATGGGTGCTGGTTCTAGTCCCAGCTGCTCCACTTCCGATCCAGCTCTCTGCTATGGCTTGGGAAAGCAGAAGTTGGCCCAAGTCCTTGGGCCCCTGCACCCTTGTGAAAGACCCGGAAGAAGCTCCTGGCTCCTGGCTTCTGATCGGCACAGCTCCGGCCATTGTGGCCAACTGGGGAGTGAACCAGCAGATGGAAGACCTCCCTCTCTCTGTCTCTACCTCTCTCTGTAACTCTGATTTTCAAATAAATAAAATAAATCTTAAAAAAAAAAAAAGGCACTGGCAGAGTGCCTGGCAAGGGCCTGCTTCCTCACAGGTGGTGCCTTTCTTGCTATGTCCTCACGTAGTGGAAAGTCTATAGGCTTCTTTATAAGGGCACTAATCCCATCACTGGGGCTCCACCCTGCTGACCTAAACACATTCCAGTGTCCCAAAATGCATTCTTCCTGGCGGTTAAATGCAACATAGGAATTTGGGGGGATACAAAATTTCAGACTGTAGCACAGGACTCAGCTATGTCCTCCCACTCGATCTTCTTCTGTCTTTCTGGCTGCAGGACCCTTTCCATCCCTGTCAGCAGAGATCACAGCTTCCTCTCCAGGCTCTTCTCCCAGCCTCTGTTCATCATGTTGACTCCTATCACTGGCGCTGAACCTGAATGTCAGACACCCTAGTCTTGTCCAGTCATGTCATGAAAAGCAGTGAGACCCAGGTGCACGCTCCTTCCTCTTTCCCACGGGTCTTCTACGGCCTCAAGCCACCGCCTCACTGGACCCTTCTCTCCTTTAGCATCTGTGGTCTTTTCTAGAGCTGCAACTGTTTCCTGGGCAACAGCTCGGTGTGCATCGGGACACCCTGTGCTGCTCTGCTGGCTGACCTGTTGTACCACTGCTACTGCACCAGTCTGATAATCCAGGCCCTCCCCTCTCGGGCACAGGAATGGGTTTATATATATATATATATATATATATATATATATATATATATTTTTTTTTTTTAAAGCAATGTTGTTCATGTTTAGGCTTTAGATGATCTAATTTAGTCTTGCTTCCACACAAGAAAAAATGACTTTTGCCATGTGGCAGGTCCACCTGTTCCTTAGTGTTTGTTCACTGATGGACTTTGCCACTCTGGGACCCTGAAATCCGTAGCCACAATCTAGGCTCATGCAATATGTGTGAGGCTCTCACAGAGTCCTGTTGTCAGACCACACAGCCCACTGTGACTGGCCTTTCTGCTTACCTCTCAGACTATCTATCCACAAAATTATAGAGGGAAGAGGTCTATAACTAGAACCAATCTGGGAGCTCACAGAGTTCAGAGGCTCTGCTGATACGCCACAGCATTTCCCGCAGTGGAATATGACCCTGGTTCCTCCTCACACCCTAGATCGCTTCTGAGATGTGGGCAAAGATAGGAAAAGAGAAGTGCTCATAAGAAGAAGCATGACTGGGGCATCCAATCTAGAAGCCTATGGCACTAACAATTAAAACCAGTATTTACCCACTTGGTGACTCTGCTTATCTGAGGGTAGCCTACAATAGCCATGCTGAATTTCATCACTATTATGCAGTTGTTGTTATTGTGATGTTTTTTCCCTTCTCTTTCTAAGAAGATTTTTTCTGTGATTTTTCTGCTCTGACATGATTTTCACTACTATTGCAGATGACCAGCCATAAGTAAAATACAAGCAAGAGAAACAAACTGAGGTAGAGAAAGGGAAAAAAAGGACTAGAGAACAAAAGATTGTTAGTCTTCTCTGTGGAAATATACAACATTATTTCCTAACTCTTCTGTGCAGAGGAAGGGTTGTAGGCATAAATAGGGACTCCAGTGATATTGCCCTGTTCCTTCTGGGACACACCAATGCCAGAAGAATCTGATTCAAGCTTCATAATGTGCCATCCAAGACCCCCAATACTTCCTTTTGGGATTCTTTTTTCTTTTTCTTTTTTTTTTTTTAACCTTTTGGGATTCTTATTCACTCACTGTGGGGGTGTCAACTCAGAAATCCTTCTCAGAGGGAAGCTGTGGGCCAGGCAGGGACTCTGAAGTAGGACTGGCTTCAGTCAATGGACAGGCATTTGGAGGTGACCTTGTTCAGTCTTCCCGACTGTTCTATACACAAGCCACATCCCTTTGTGTCCCGTTCTGCCTGAATGGTGAAGTCAAGAGCTTGAACTTGACTTATATATAGTTTAGAACTGTTTAAGCAGTCTTTAAGATTTTTCATCTTTGTCAACCATAGTGCATAAATATGATATTTTCCAATATAATTTCAAAGTTTAATTGAGGTATTTATAATTTACTTTGGCAGATGCTCTGTAAAGATCATAAAGCTGTTCTTCATTTGTGCATGAATTTATAAGTGGCTTTACCATTTGTTGGAAGAAACAGAAGTGATCTGTCTTGATTCCACTTCACTCTTTGCTATTCTGATTGACTTCTGTAGGACTTAAGTGACTTCTACAGAGCAATTTGGTAGAATTACATAATAGGTACAGCTCACCAACAAATGTTACTAACACAGAAGTAGCTCTAATTTTAAGATTTATCAAGATGACTTTAAAGATCTTCAACAAAATCTGTCATATACAAGTAGTCATTTCACACCATTAATATAAAGATACAAAAGATAATGACTAAATCTGGTGTGTAATTTTCACACTCAAATTTTCTATGAAGAATGTTCTAAGAATTGTCTTAATAGATAACTTCAAAAGGTATTTAATAAAATCCAGCACAAAAACTCTGCATATGTTAGGAAAAGAGGAGGGGCCAGCATTATGGCATAGCAGGATAAGCTGCCTCCTGCAGCACTGGAATCCCATATGGGAATCCAGCACTGCAGGTTGTAGCTTTACCCGCTACACCATAGCACTGGCCCTTCTACCTGTATTGAGGTATAATTTTCAAACAAAAATTATATGTATTCAAAGTTTATATGGTGATGATGATTTGATATAAACATATGAAATGATAACCACATAAAATTAATTCACACATACATCACAACCTAGTTAATATTTGAGAGAGAGAGAGAGAGAATGATGGTATCAATTTTGGAAATACTTCTGAATGCAGAATTAATTTTTACAGCAAAAAAAATGGTAAAATGGGATCATGTCCATGAATCCATTGATCTTACCAAGTGCCCATCTTCTAGAGACCCTTAGAGGCCCTTAGGCAAATACTGGAATAGTGCAGGGTTGGTGTTCTCTCCTATAGGATTTAGTACATTTTTTGATCCCCAGAGCTTATTAGTGACCAATGTTACCAACACGTGGTAATAGTATAATATGTAGTAATACCAGGTGTACGAATTAAGGTGTAGAGGTGGAAGACACTTCTCCTACTGTCACATGTAAAAGCCAATTTGTAAATATTTGTGCCATCCTGAAACTTTAGGCTCTTCTGGTCCAAAGTTATAGTTCTCAAAGTAGGAACCCTTCCTTTGAAGCCTACAATAATGCTTTTCCTATTGACCTAGAACTTGAGACTATCATCTGGGCATTTTGAGTTCCACTGAATTAACTTGTAAAGAAGAGAGAAACAATCTGGAATGATTCCTCTGTTCTTAGCCTACTAAAAGAACATATGGTATGTTTAAAAGTTCAACAGGAATAGAAAACAAAATCCTAAGAGAGATGGCTTAAAATTTAAAGCAATTTTTAAAAAATCCTATATAGTGTAGACTAATGAAAAAGATCTTTCCAATTCATTCTATGAATAATATTGCCAGAGAAAAAGAGAAGAAAGTTATCATAGAAAGCAAACTGACAGAAATCATTCAAAGCAATTGGTTCTCAATTAAGAACAACAGATCTTTCTTGAATATCTGTAGGTCTATTCTGGATATTTACTTGTCAAATTTTTGATCTAAGAAGACATGTGATATTTAATGGAAACAGATAAAGAGGAAAGACAGCTTTGATTCAAAGATTTGAAGACTAACAGATTTTTAACCTGAAATAAGGTAATACAACAAGCCCTTTGCATAAAATCATCGTAGATCTCTTAAAACATACTTGATTCTCATTGCAAATCCATCATACTGTCATTCTTTCGTTTTTTGGGGGGATGGTCCTTATTTATTTATTTATTTTTGGTTGGTTGTTGTGTTTAAGGTTTTTGTTTTGCATTGGCCAAAAACTGCAAAAGATTGAGACTATAGAGGGGCACAAGAAATTTGAATGATTTAGATGACTATTACAGCAAAGGTAGTGAAGTACTTTAAGTATTATTGTTACAAAATCTAAGACACAGAAAGATATAGTTTGATCAAGATAATTTCTAATCAATTTTTGAAAAATTTTCAATTTATTTGAAAGGTGAAGAGACAGATACAAGAAGACAGAGAACTCCCATCCTTTGGCTCATTTTCCAAATGCCTATAATTGCCAAGGCTGGGCTGGGGCCAAAGCCAGGAGCTGGGAACTCAGTCTCCCGCGTTGGTGGCGGGAATCCAATCACTTGAGTCATCACTACCACTTGACAGGGTCTGGGTCTGCATTAGCAGGAAGCTGGAGGCAGGAGTCAGAGCCAGGGACTGAACTGAGATACTTCAATATAAGATACTTCTTAACCTCTATGTTAAACATCTGCTCCCCTGAGTTTAAAAATACCACTAAAAGAGAATCATAATTTTAATCTATACTAAAATATGGTATAGAATAGGGAGAAGATTCCATAAGAAAATAAGGACAGATTGGAAAATTAGAAAGCAATTTCCGAACAGAAGAAACAGTTGGTTTCTTGTAGTAAGAAAATTGTTCGCCCACTAGCATACCTGGGCCCAAAGAGACAGAAAACAAACTTAAAAAGAGAAGATCTAAGATAAAGAGAGATCTGCAGCAACTATTATGAAAAACTGGTTAAAGACTGCCCTACATAATGCATATGTGTTAATTTTTAAACCTAAGTGAAAATTCCAAATATACAACTGACATATGAAGTAGGTGGCAATGCCTTAACCGTATGTGTGTTGTAACGCCTGAGGGCCTCTTCCATCCTTGTCAAGGGGAGTGCTAACCTTCTCTCCTTTCATACAACACTACTGACATATGACATAGAAAACAAAGTTTGAGAATTTTTCTATTGTTTCAAATCTCTGCACATCTTTCTCCCCCTATAAATTTGAGCAATAGTCAGCTATTGTTTTCTCTTTGTAATCTTAATTACATGGAGGCCTCCATCTGATTCATCAGAAACTTCAGCCTCATACAAAGCACTATTTGCTCTCCCAAAGATTTGAGGAATTCCTGGAAGGCACTTCTGCAAAGCCACGATGGTTCTGATGTATTGCCAGGTTCCACAGCCAGGACAGTCACACATCTCTGCCAGGCCGACGCTGTGCCGATGACAATGCTCTCGCCTTTCCAAGGAACACATCTTCTGGGAGCTCATGGCATTATGACAAATTGGCATTCTGGAGAAATGGCTGTCTTCCACATGAGCAACAGTCTGCTAGAGAGACACCACAGCAAAATTATCTGGGTATTGGGGTCCAGGGTTTATTCTGTTTGAGGTGACCCTAAGTAGTTACGATGCCACTTACATCTAGGGGTACCTATGTCCATCCTGGTTTGATTCTGATGCCAGCTTCCTACTAATGTGCACCCTGGGAAGCAGCCAGTGATGGCTCAAGTGTTTGGGTCCCTGCCAACTACAGGGGAGATCTGGATTGAGCTCTGGACTCCTGGCTTTGGCTTGGTCAGTCTCCAGCTGTTGTCGACATTTTAGAGTTGAACCAATGGATGGATAATCTCGCCACCCCAATCCCATTCCCTTCTCTCTCTCTTTCTCTCTGTCTCTCTCCCTTGGCTCTCAAAATAAATTTTTGAAGAGAGATTATGACATAAGCATTTTTTAAAAAAGATCCTTATTTTGCTTCATTTACAGCCTTTGGCCCTCAGTGTACAAACTAGCTGGCCTGGCTGAGATTAGCTCATGTATTGTGGCCGCCAGGCTAATGACCACAGTCTAGAACCTCTTTTCACTCTCACACCCCCATCACTGTTCCCAGTTCTTTCTGCAATGGTTGCCTCTCTGCCAGAGGGTCCATATTCCATCAGTAATCTGTCACTTCTTATCACAAACTCTACCCTTAAACTCCCACACACATCAGCTTTCCATATGTGCCCATTAAGGTCTACAACTCAGGAGGAGACAAGATTTCATCCCCACCCCCTCAGCCCCAACTGCCCCAGGAGGTTCCTGGCTGTTAGACAAAGTGATGACGGAAGTAAGGGTGGGCATAGATAGTAAGGATCACCTAACTCTGCTATCCAGGGAGTTTACACTTTAGTCACAACCTGGCGGACATGTCCTGTGTATCAGTGAACAGAGGGCATGTCGGGAACACAGCAATGACTCTGGGTACTTCAACAGATAGAATGCTAACATGGTGATAAAATGCATGGCAGCTGCTTTGTAAATTCTAAACCACTGTACACCATAGAAACCATGTTAACAAAGCACCAAGGAACTCCAGAAGGCCAAATCCACTGGACACTTAACACACCCAACTGCTCTGCAATGCTTCAAGCTTTTGAGCATTGGCTTACTCCTGAAAGCTTAGCTTCTGACACTGGTTCCCCTGCCTCTCCAATCACACCCTCATAAGCTCTCCTCAAGTTCTCTACTCCCATTTAACTTAACCCTTAACACGTATTTACTGAAAACATTATCATCGATTTGCAATTTGACATAAGCTCTACAATTTTCAATTAATTTTTTCTCAGATCTTTCACCAAATAAATGTTTAGACTGTCAACATTTGAGCCCTTTGTCCCAGAGAATTCATTCCATACGGTTATTCTTCTTTGTGTAAACAGGAAACTCAGGACTGAAAGAGAAGCCATGCGCTGAAGGCTACTCAGTGGAGTTAAAAATCAAAGATCCAGGATTTAATCCTGGTTCTTAGCTCTGCTCTCAGACAATGGTGCCTCTTCAAATAACCAGCAAATAAAAATTCCAGAGGAAGTGACAAAATGCCAGCAGGCATTGTTCTTGTCATTTCCTTGTTTCTGTTTCAATTTGCTTATTTGTTTGTTTGTTCTGAAAGAAAGAAGAAAAAAATCTATATATAACTTTACTTGCATGTTTCTGGCTTACCCATTTCTCTCCTCTACCCTTAATATTATGTTTAGAATTTTTGAAGAGTAGTAACAGAGTTAACACAGTATGGTTGATATAACATTATTCATTGAAGTTATAATTTATTGAATTATATTATACAAATGTATTTGAATTATATTTGTAATATAGAAAACATTCATCTGAATGCTTAGCTTACTGACTTTGTAACATAAATTAGGGGCCCGTGCTGTGGCGCAGCGGGTTAACGCCCTGACCTGAAGCACCAGCATCCCATGTGGGTGTCAGTTCAAGACCTGGCTGCTCCACTTCTGATCCAGCTCTCTGCTATGGCCTGGGAAAGCAGTATAAGATGGCCCAGGTCCTTGGGCCCCTGAACCCACATGGGAGACACAGAAGAAGCTCCTGACTCCTGGCTTCGGATTGGCGCAGCCCCAGCCATTGCGGCCAACTGGGGAGTGAACCAACGGATGGAAGACCTCTCTCTCTCTCTCTCTCTCTCTCTCTCTCTCTGCCTCCCCTCTCTCTGTGTAACTCTGACTTTCAAATAAATAAATAAAGCTTTTTAAAAATATAAATTATATCATATGTTATATGTTCACGGAAAAATGGAATTAAAAGACAAGTTTACTTTGATGCAAAAAATTCTGAAATTTATGTACTTTTTTTCATAATGTGCATTTCCATGAGCTTTTGGAAGAGACTTCATATGTACCTTTATTATGTATATTATATGCATATATGTGTTATACATGTGTGTGTGTATATATAGTCAACTCTCCAAATCAACTAACCATGGATCAAAAATATTTGGGAAAATATTGTACCTGTATGAAAATGTAGACATTTTTTCTGGTCATTATTTCTTAGCAAACAGAAATAGAAAAATAGAATTTTTATTGCATTAGGTATTATAAGGGTTCTAGAATGATTTAAAGCATACCAGATGGGGTGGGTGTTTGCCCTAGCAGTTAAATTGCCAGTTGAAAAGCCTGTGCCCCATATCCAAGTGCCTGGGTTCAATACCTGGTTCTGACTCCTAACTTCAGCTTTCTGCTTATGCAAATCATGGCAGATGGTAATGATCACTCAAATAATTGGGTCCTGACACCCATGTAGGAGACCTGGATTGAGTTCTTGCTTCCTGATCTCAGCCTGGATCAGTTCCAGCTGTTTTGGGCATTTGGGGAATGAACAGGTTGATAGAAATGTTCTATTGTGTGCATTCTCTCTCTCAAATAAATAAAATAATAATAAAATACCAATAAAAGAATTAAAAGGAAATGTTTTAAAAGATGAGTTGGATATTTGATGCCATTAGGATGCCCACATCTTATATTAGAGTGTGTGGGTTCAAGTCCAAGCTATGTTCCTGACTCCAGCTTTTGTTAAGGGGGACTCTGGGAGGCAGCAGGTGATGGAACAAGCAACTGGGTTCCTGCCACCCATGTGGGAGACCCAAACTGAGTTCTGGGTTCTTGGCTTGAGCCTGTTCCCGCCCCAGTCAGTGCAGGCATTTGGGGAGTGAGTCAGTGGATGGGATCTCCGTCTGTCTCTCTACCTCTCAAATAAATACATCTTTACAAAGAAATGCCTTACAATAAGTTAAAAACAAAGCATTGCACAGGTTATGTGCCCACACTGCACCACTTTATATAAGAGACTTGAGCAGCGTCAGATTTTGGTACCCACGGAAGGCAGGGCTCCAAGAACCAATCCTCACAGATCCTGGAAGACAACTGTATGTATAACTGTAGGTGACACTACAAGAGAGCTGATTTGTTTTGCTATAAATATCCCGCCTATTCCGTATTGGAAAACATTAATTTTCAATCTGTTTGCCTCTACACAAGTTATTTAAGTGAATCATTTTGTTGAAATTTGGATAGGTTTCTAGCATTTTGTCTCCTGGACCATGAAGGGAAAAACACAATGGCAGTGAGGGCTACATAGGTTGAAAGTAGACCTCTGAGTCCCACATGACCTGATTCCACCCGCACTCCCTACCTCTCTGGTCTTCCCCCCTTCTGCCTCTTCCTCATTCACCCTGCCCCCCTCACTGTCCCTGAGATATGCCAGGCACGCCGCACCTTGGAACCTCACACCAGCTGGTCCCTCTGGGCCTGGGATGCTCGGCATTCAGAAAGCTCAGGAGTCCTGCCCTCCCCTCTCCCATATCTTTGCTCCAAGGTCACCTTCAGGCAATGTGGGGAGGGGGAGCCCTACTTTGACTGCAGGGTCTAAAATTGTAACGGCACCCCCCACCAACCCCCAGTATTCCATTTCTCTTGCAGACCCTCTTCTGCTTGACCTCCCAGCACTTCCCACCTTCAAACGTTCCCTATAGCATTTATAGTCTTGTTGATTTTGTGGGTGCAGATTTTACTACAAAATGACTTTAAGCTGAGCTGGGGGCTCACTCCTACTCCTGAAAAGGGGCTGATAAACTCCACCACCTGCTTGTTTTCTTTGCAATGTGTCAGCAGAAGAGGAAGATATTAACCCACGGCAGGTTCAGGGCTCCAGTCTGCCAAAGGGGGAGGTTTTCTGCATTTCCAGAGCCAGCATCTTGGCTGTGACTTGCTCAAGGTTGTGACATCATGGAAGCCACACACTCTATAACAGCACAGCCTGCTGAGTCACTGCTAACATTTTCATTTTTCCTTGAGCACGAAGCTTGGAACTGCCATCAGAAATGGGGGGCTTCTATATGCTCGGCCTCCCTGGGTGGAGCTTCCACTCAATGGGCAGAAGGAGAGCCCCCGAGGGTCATTTGCATTGGTCTCCTCATCTCACTGGACCCACATAAAGGCAAACATACATACTTCGTGGAAGAAGTAACAATCAGAAATATTGGAGAAGAGAAGAAGAGAAGCCCCTGACCTGGATAATCCGCAAATTATTAATATGGGATCATACAACTACATTTAGTACCTTTGCATGAAAAGTACTCCATAGGAAGATGCAAAGGGTCATCCAAAAATTCATTGAAAGTGCATATTATGAAAAAAACTATCCATGGATTTCATCATTTTTTGCACCAAAATAAAATTACCCTTTAATCCCATTTTCCATGACCATTTTGAATACATGATATTCGATAGAATATAGTGAAATATTTGGGAAATAAATTTCCATATTTATTCTCCATTTTTAACTGCTTACATTATAAGCCCACTTTACCCTTGAATAAATTCCAATAGATTCACAACAATTCATTAAACATTGTATAAAGAATGAGGAGGAGTTGAAAGGTTCTTTTTTTTAAAGATTTATTTATTTATTTGAAAGGCAAAGTTAAAGAGAGAAAGGAAGAGACAGAGAGAGAGAGAGAGAGGTCTTCCATCCACTGGTTCACTCCCTAAATGGCCACCACAGCCGGGGCTGAGCCAGGCCAAAGCCAGAAGCCAGGGGCTTCATCTGGGTCTCCCACATGGGTGCAGGGCCCCAAGCACTTGGGTCATCCTCCCCTGCTTTCCCAGGCCATTAGCAGGGAGCTGGATAGGAAGTAGAGCAGCTAGGACTTGAACCAGTGCCCATATGGGGTGTTGGCACTGCAGGCTGTGACACAACCTACTATGCCACAGCACTGGCCCCATCTATAATTGTGTTGGGATGACCCTTTGAAGTGCGTCCTAAGTGTCCCCATATCCACCACCACAGTTGCCATCGCCTTTTCTACCCTTCCCACCCACTGCAGGAGCAAGCAGGGCGTCCCGAGCCTCAGGGGAGCAGGGCCACATGGAACAGAGAACAAAAGAATTAATTCTCAGCTTTTTAGTTTCAAAATAGACTTTTGAAACTCCTGGCAAGAGACAAGAGGTTAAACAATAGCTTTGCAAAGAATGAATGTTGATCTAAGAGCCAGTTTTCCTGCTTTAGATGACTTAAAAATATTCCAGGAGAGAGAGGAGAGTTACGGACAACAGTATCACACTGGGAATCAGCGTGCTGCCCTCCATGGGCTGAGGCACAGAGAGCACCAGAGTCCAAGACAATGAGGAACCATGCCCAGTTTCCTGTCCAGGGCCCCGTAAATTCTCCCTTGCTGTCATGGCGCAGGAGTATTGAGCAGAGACAGGGACAATACGTGCCAGGCAGATGGGCCTGGGGCAGCTTCTGCGGCTGGTACTGGGGAGCAGCCTCAGGTTTCAGGTGCAGAATCAACAGCCCTAGGCCAGCACAAGGTCACCCCTGCAGCAGCGACCTGCTCTGTACCAGATGTTAAAAGGGAGGTCAGTGGGCAGCAGAAGCCCAAATTCAGATGTGGTATTGGACACTGCGATAGATGGTAGCAGTTCAGATGTAGCTGAGCAGTTGTGGCAACCTCCACAACGCCCTTCCAGCCCCATGGGATCTAGAACAACAGCAGCAGCAACAATGGTTTAGTGTAGGAAAGCAGAGAGGAACCTCCTCCATTGACTGGGAACCCCTGAAATGCCTGCATTTCCTTTAAATTGACAAACATTATGTTTTCTGCCCCCTTGATATATCTGGAGCTCAAAACAGACACTGTTTATTTTTAAAAACTTAAAATTGGGACTGGTGCTGTGGCATAGTGGGTAAGGCTGCTACTTGCAGTGCCGACATCCCATACGGGCACCAGTTCAAGTCCCAGCTGCTCCACTTTCCATCCAGCTCTCTGCTGTGGCCTGGGAAAGCAGTGGAAGATGGCCCAAGTGCTTGGGCCCCTGCCCCAACGTGGGCAGGGAAGCTGCTGGCTCCTGGCTTCGGATCAGCACAGTTCCGGCCATTGCGGCCATCTGGGAGTGAACCAGCAGATGGAAGACCTCTCTATTTTTCTGCCTCTCCTTCTCTGTGTAACTCTGACTTTCAAGTAAATAAATAAATCTTTAAAAAAAAAAAAAACTTAAAATTTTGCCCTCCTGAATGTGGTGTCCTGAAAATGATCATGCCTGCAATGTGTGGATACTTGCTAGTTTAGTAAGTAGAGAAAATCAGGAAAATATTTCAAAAATTTAAAGGGGACACCTCTGGGGGTAAATGTGAAAGGTTGGAGGTATCATGGACCTTTTGCTTGTACGGTCTCAATTTTTCTGCATGGTCAATTTTATCATGATTTTTTTTTTTTTTAAAGACCCTGTCCTGGCCGGTGCCGCGGCTCACTAGGCTAATCCTCTGCCTGCGGCACCGGCACACCGGGTTCTAGTCCCGGTCGGGACGCCGGATTCTGTCCCAGTTGCCCCTCTTCCAGGCCAGCTCTCTGCTGTGGCCAGGGAGTGCAGTGGAGGATGGCCCAAGTGCTTGCGCCCTGCACCCCATGGGAGACCAGGAGGAAGCACCTGGCTCCTGCCATCGGATCAGCGCGATGGGCCGGCTGCGGCGGCCATTGGAGGGTGAACCAACGGCAAAGAAAGGAAGACCTTCCTCTGTCTCTCTCTCTCACTGTCCACTCTGCCTGGAAAAAAAAAAAAAAGACCTTATCCTTACAGAGCCCAGAGGATATGAGGTAATGCAGACAGGTTAGGTTGCAACTCTGCTGTTAGGTTGCAGCAGAGTGCGGTACACACCCCAGTGACACATCCAAAGAAGCACGATGAGACAGGATAGATGTTCCGCAGCAGCAATGATGCAAGAAATCAGGTGACCCCTTTGGGGACCCCAAAATACTGAGTAGACGCAGGACCTGCTGGGAGCACCCTCCATTCACTATTTCCATTGCCCCTTGAGGACTTGGTCCATAAGAAGAAGGTGACTCTTTTTCAGGAAGAAGCCTGAAAGTTAAAAATTGAATTTCTGAACCAGACCCAGGAAAAAGAGAAATAGACACTGAGAATCCAGTTGTATCCATGTACTCACTCCTTTATGTTAATTTATGCAAAGGTCTATAAATGTAACTTTTTACAAAATATTTATATTTTATTGTACTCATATTTTATATGTAACTTTATATATTTATATATTATATGTTTTATTTATTTATAACTTATTTATTTACTTTGAAAGTCAGAATTACCGAGAGAAAGGGACAGAGACATCTTCCATCTAATGGTTCACTCACCCAAATGGCCACAACAGTCAGTGCTCTGGAAGGCTAAAGCCAGGAGCCAGGAGCTTCATCTAGGTCTCCCATGTGTGTGGTGGGGGTCCAAACACTTGGGCCATCCTCTGCTACTTTTCCCAGGCATATCAGCAAGGAGCTGGACATGAACCAGCACCCATCCGGAAAGCTGGCCTTTTGTCAGCAGCATTACCCACAGTGACACAACACTGGTGCCTATAAATGTAACTTCTAAAAAGCTGATTAATGGCATTTGTAACAAAATGGATGAAACTGGAAAACATTATACTTAGTGAAATAACCCAGTCCGGAAAGGACAAATACCATATGTTCTCGAGGATCTGTGGTAGTTAACAGCACCTAAAAGGTAATATATAGATGTGAAATTGACACTTTGAGAGGCAACGACTTTGAACAGCCCTTGTCTCGATTGTTGAGGAACAGTTTTTTTTTTTTTCAGACTATTTGTTGAACTCTTTACTTAATATAGAGTTAATCATATGTGTATAAAGTTCATTGAAAATAGATCTTAGTAAAAAATAAGAATGGGAATAAGAGAGGGAGGAGGAAGAGAGGTGGAAGTGTGTGTGGGAGGGCAGGTGCAGTGGGAATATCACTATGTTCCTAAAGTTGTACTTATGAAATGCATTAAGTTTATATTCCTTAAATAAAAGTTTCTGGGGGGAAAAACAAACTGATTGAAACAGCTTTGTACATGAATGCCCACAAATTTATCAATATCTGTCTTAATTAATTTTCTGTTGCATCACAAAATACTTGAGATGGGGTAATTTATTAAGGCTAGAAATTTACTTGGCTCACAGATCTTGGCTTGGGAAGTCCAAGACCTGGCCAGGGTCAGGGAAAATGGGAAAATGGAAGGACCCCTTTTTATAAGAACCTGCTCTCGCGATAACTGACCCACTTTCTGTGAGAATTAACTCACTCCTAAGAGAAAGGCATTAATTAATTACCTCTTAAATGCCCTTACCTCCCAACATCTCCACTACAGCAATCAGAATTCAACACGAGTTTTCAAGGGGACAAACTACCACAGTAGTATCCTTTTTATTTTTTTAAATACATTTATTTATTTATTTATTTGAAAGTTATCCACTGGTTCATTCCCCAATTGGCTGCAATGGCCGGAGTTGCGCCCATCTGAAGCCAGGAGCCAGGAGCTTCTGTCAGGTCTCCCATATGGGTGCACATTGGGCCATCTTCTACTGCATTCCCAGGCCATAGCAGAGAGCTGGATTGGAGTTGGAGGGGCCGAGTTTTGTGGGGCCCCATGGGCTGGCCAGCCATGGGGTCCCCATGTCAGGGTTTGGTCTGATAGCTGTCATTGTGTCTTTATTGCAAGGCGGATGTTGCTAGTTTCAGTTAGGGCAATGCTTTCCAGCGGTCGGGACTTTCCAGAGAAGTTGAACCTGTCTCGTAAACAAGATGGTGCCGAGGACTGTGCAGTGAGCCCGCCTGCTGCGTGACACTTCATCTGATTGGCCCGAGGACGCGTGCACACCACGTGAACAAGCAGCGGATTGGAGTGTTCCGTGCATGGACTAGAGCCCGCTTGCAATTGGTTGAATTTCGTATATAAGCTGTGTGCCCAGGAAGGAGGGGGCTTTTTTCTCTCTCCTCTCTTCCTCCTTTCATGCTTTCTCTGTCGCTGTTATTTTCTCAATAAAAGTCTACAGAAGACCGATCAGCTGCGAGTATCGTCGTTCCTTTGCGGGCAAGGGAACGGCAGAGTTTCAAACCGGCACCCATATGGGATGCTGGCACTTCAGGCCAGGGTATTAACCTGCTGCGCCACAGCGCCGGCCCCAGTAGTATCCTTTCAATACGTTGTGTTCAGCATGCAAGTGACCTGGGTTTACGTGTGAGATTGGACAGAACATCTATGGCCACAACCACATTGTAAATCATGCTTCTGTCCAGAAACCTGAGTGGAGAGACCACTGGTTATACCCTAAACCATGGAGGGAACAACTATCTTTTTATTACAATTGCTTTTGTTACTGTCATCAATATTCTTCTCATTGGTGGGATTGGGAGAGGGTTGGAAAAAGGAAAAAATGTCATTAGAGCAAGGTTCAGACAGACACCTGAGGGGAAATGAACTCCAAGCTGAGGGAAGAACAAGACCAAAAGCCACCGTGGGAGCCCGAGGCATCTGAGGACAGCAGGAAGCACCTGAGGCAGTCAGTGTCCGGAGAGTCATGCCCAGGCCTGAAACTTTCCAAGGCATTGCCAGGACTCAGGTTTTGCCCTGAAGGATTGGGGGGTAGGAGGGTTGGAGGGGAGGGCTATGCAAATATGCAGTCCTCACTGGGCTGCTACGATTTAATGGGACTCCAGAGCGACAGGGGCAGAAGCACAGAGCCTGGTGAGGAAGCTAGTGCCACACACATGACGTACAAGGCAAAGGACTTGTGTTCCCACACAGTAGACCTACACCTCCCCTACGCACCTCCCCTATATCCTGTAGTTAGACACTACAGGGTGTGTCTTGCTCTGCTTTTAAAAGTCCAACTTTAGGGACCGGTACTGTGGCGCAGCAGGGTAAAGCCCTGGCCTGAAGCGCCGGCATCCCATATGGGCGCTGGTTCTAGTCCCGGCTGCTCCTCCCAATCCAGCTCTCTGCTATGGCCTGGAAAAGCAGTAGAAGATGGCCCAAGGCCTTGGGCCCCTGCACCCTCATGGGAGACCCGGAAGAAGCTCCTGGCTCCTGGCTTCAGATCGGCGCAGCTCTGGCTGTTGCAGTCATCTGGGGAGTGAACCAGCAGATGGAAGACCTCTCTCTCAGCCTCTACCTCTCATTGAAACTCTCTTTCAAATACATAAAATAAAATTTTTTTTTAAAAAAAAGTCCAACTTTAAACAAAATAAGTCTTTAAAAAATATATGAGGTCAACTTTATTGTTAACTTACTGTCTCCAAATAAAAATGGGATGGCGACAGGTGAGTGATGAGCCCAGAGCCTATTTGGTCCCTCCAGTGTTAATAATATGACCTCTTTCTGGTAACAATTACTCTAAGTTTTAAGCAGGAAAGCCAGCAAGGTAACAGTTAAGGCCACACAGAACAAACAAGTGAGGAAGGGAACAGTCAGGCTTGAAGGATGTGCTGGAGGCAAGAAGAGTCTGGGTTTAGCAAGGAAGTGTGCAAGAAGAGTGAAATAGTACCTAGAGGCACTGCCTGGCATGGAGTCATTTAAGCCATTTTTAAAAATGTATTTGTGTTATGATTTTACTTTGAAAACACTAGGCTTCTCTAGAGATGCGGGATAGCTCTCTATGCATCATGAAATTATTAAAATGATTGCAGGAAAGCCTAGCACAGAAGGAAACACTTTGCAAAGGGCCATCCTAAGTGGAATAGGCAGCAGACCTGGGCACATTCCCTGATGCTGAAGACTCTCAAGCGAAGTCTGGACCGACCCCTTGGAAGGGATGGAGTGGAGAGAATCCGCAGGTATGGGGCTGCCGTAACAGAATCTCACAGACGGGGGGCGGGGGCTTAAACTACAGAAGTCTATTTTCTCGCTGTTCTGGAGGTAAAGAAGCCAGGAGCTTTGATTTCTCCTGCAATTTCTCTCCTTGGCTTGCAGCCTGGACCACCTTCCCCTTGCATTCTCACGTGGTCTTTCCTCATTGTGCATTTGCTGGCTTGGTGTCTCCACGTGGCCAGATCATCTCTTCTTACAAGGACACCAGTCACTGGAGCCCACCTTAGCAGCCTTATTTTAACTTAACCACCTCTTTAAATGCCCTATCTGCAAATACAGTCACATTCTGGGCTACTAGAGGCTAAGAGCTTCCACATATGCATTTTGTGGGGTATAATTCAGCCCACAATTCAACGAGTCTAATGATTTTAACAATCACAAGACAAGTACCCCAAAATGGATTAGTATTAACAGAGAAGAATAGAGATGAAATTTAATGTGCTAAAATACAATGAAAGAGGGGGAAATGCTCAATAATAACTTAAAGAAAAGCATTTCCCCAAAGAGTTAAATCATTGTCAAATCATTTCAAGCCACTGGTAAGCTGGGTTAATTGTCAAATACTTCAGCAAGATCTAGTGGGGGAGTTAACAGCAGTTATTATCTCAAAAAGAACACATTTCTTTGAAATGCTATTATGTTTGAGAAGTGCATGAAAGGTTTCCAAGGAGAGTCCCTTTTGTGCAACGATGCAAATTGAACTAAGTAGTGTGCATCATTGCTGGGGGGACAATTGTGGGGAAAGGCAGAGAAATCCAAAGCCTGCACGTTCTGTTAAGGGAAATTTTCTCGAACCGGAACAGGTGAGATTGCTTCTGAAGATGGAACACAGAGAGAATTGTAAAACAGAGACAATGAGAGAAATAGCAGGTTTTAGCTGGCAGGTTCCCTGATGTGTACTGCTTACAGATCCAAATATAGTTGTGTTTTAAGTTTCTAAAACATTCATTTTGTGTGAAAATCCTTCTCTATAGTGAAATAGACTAGGAAAGGAATATCAGTAAGCACACTGATGTCTTTTAAAGGAGGTGATTTGCCCCGCAGATGCCTGGCTATCTGGATGTCCTGAGAATAAACAATGGAACTTCTGGGGGAAAAAAAAGAGCAGAATAAAAATCAAAAATGGGAGAAGAAAAGAAAAGAGAAACAAATTAAAAAGGAGATACAAGAGTCTGCGATGACTAATTTTTATTTCTCCTAAGTTACTGTTTTATTTCCCAGCACTGATCCCCAACAGAGCACAAGAATTTTGTAGCCCACTTACTTATGCACTATAACCGGTATTTATTTCCCCCTGAGATCGGTATTCACATTGCATGAAGAAATCAAACATTTGCAAGTGCTTTGACAGTGGGTTTTCTGCTTTATTTATTTTAACACGAATTCATTAGGCCTCTACCTTTATCACATTTGAATGCACCTAGAGTCTAATAAAGTTCTGGGTGCATCTAGGTCATACATCAAATGTCTCTGAAGTGTTTAGGTGCCACTGTGATAAGAACTTCATAAATAATTATGCACTAGGGCATCACATCATTCACCAGTGAGGCATGCTCTCGATTAAAGTTGTTTCAAAGAAATCATCTGTGAGGTTCCAGAAAAAGATCCGTCCGTTTTTTAGTACCCCTCAAACCCAGACAACTTTGATTCCCAGTTCCAAAACTCCATCTTGCCTACAAACTTTCTGAGGAAGCTGAAAGTTCAATGGCAGCACCTCTGTGACTCCATTGTTATTGTCTCCAACCCAGGTATTCGGTTCTGATGGCATCCTCCAAAGAACCAATGCCCTGCCATTTGTGCATGCATCATCTGAAACAGTGAAACATAACTACCATGTGAGGTAATTTCCAAAGTGATGCGACAGTATGATGTAGCTCAGTCACATAAGGACTGCATCATGAACAAACACATGAACAAAAAGCCCACCCTGGGGCTGTATCTACCTTATAGATTCTTTTCTTTTTTTTTTTTTAAGATTTTATTTATTTTATTTCAGAGGTAGAGTTACAGACAGTGAGAGGGAGAGACAGAGAGAAAGATCTTCCTTCTGTTGGTTCATTCCCCAAACAGCTGCAATGGCTGGAGCTGAGCTGATCCGAAGCCAGGAGCCAGGCGCTTCTTCTGGGGCTCCCACATAGGTGCAGGGGCCCAAGCACCTGGGCCATCTTCTACTGCTTTCCCAGGCCATAGCAGAGGGCTGGATTGAAAGTGGAGCAGCTGGGACTTGAACCGGCACCCATATGGGATGCTGGCACCGCAGGCGGAAGAATAACCTACTGCACCATGGCACTGGACCCCTTGTAGATTATTTTCTAATAATATTATACATTTGTACTGTGTTAATCAAATTTTGTACTTTCACAAAATGAAAAGTATAGCAGTAGGAATGGCCAGCACTAAGTGAGAGTGATGTTGGCCAAAAGTCTGTCTCCCCTCCCTCTCCCTGCCTCTCCTTTTCTCTCTCTCTCTTCTACCCGATTTTACATATTGTGTATTTTAACCTAGGTCCTACATCAGGGTACTGGGCACTAAAGATGCAAAGATGAATGTGATAACTCAACACAATAAACACGATTGCATCAGTAGAGACCAGAGATGCTCAGAGTGGAGGGCAAGGCAGAGGAGATGAACAGCTACCTAGGGATGTCAGTGAGCATGATGGGACACTCGGGCACCATCCCACTGCAGACCCCCTGCAGAACTGAACAGAATGAACCTCAGAATTATCCCACCAAAAAACCTACTAACTCTTTTCTCCTATTAATTCGCAGATTCCCCTGGGGACATTAGCTTCCTCTGGCTTCTGTGTTAATTTTCCCACCAAGCTAAGTAGCTCCCTGTGTATTTAGAGAAATCCCTAAGGCAGCAGAGCACAGAGACACTTCAGAAAGGCCTGCGGGACTCTTCACCTATGTGCCAACAAGCTGTGACCCAGCGCATTGTAAGCATTTACCACAGTGTGTGTCCAGGGGCTTCTCACTTGATCCTGGGGGAAGGAGAGGAGGTTACCTAGAGGAAATAAGCCCTCAGCTACTTCTCAAAGACAGAAGGAGTAGGCAAAGGAGAAAAGACATCGCTAACACATGAAGGAGCTTGAGCAAAAGAGGATGCTAGCACATTTACAGAAGTGCAAGTATTTAGGTTGGGATAATGTGAGGGAATAGACAGAAAGAGATGAATCCAAGAGGGACTTAGGAGATAGACCAATGCAACTTGTTAAGAACAGATGGCATTTTAGTGGGAGTAAAAGGGAGTAAGAAGTTTCTGGTTAGGGTGTCCAAGTAGAAGGATATAGGAGAAAGGATAGAGAACTCATATATGGGATAAGGAATCAAATGAGTTTGGCTTTGCACATGAAATTTCTGACATGTTTGTTGAAGAGGTGGACAAATCCCATAGATAACTGGATGTTTAAAATATGAAACTGTTAGCCACCTGCTTTTATTACATTTATCAAAGCATTCTGAGCCTATTTCAGCAATTGGGTGCATCCAGCTATAAGTTAAATATCCTTGAGCCTATGGAAAAGGTGAGCCCAGAAATAGAAATTTGTAGAACTCCTCCCCAAGGCTTAATCAAAGATGTGGTGTGGAAGAGATCTTGCAGGGCCACAATGTGGCATAAGGATCAACGAGAGCTGGGGATAGTGCCTCTATGTTTAAGTGATGGCAGAGAAAGAGAATCCCAGGGTGGACACTGGGAAGCTATGGTGAGTAGACCAGAATAAAAACCACAAGAAAGTAGTAAAATGATGAAAAAACATCAAGGATAGTGGTCAACAACATTGGCTGCTGGACAGAGGTTAAGGAAGACAGAGGTGAAAAGTACTTCCTGGATTTAGTGACAGGAAATTTATCAGAGACCAATGCTGAGTGAAAAGTTGCTGTTACTATTCCACATCAGGCTCAGGCTAGCTGCTTCCTTAATCCTCAAACCAATCCTCTGAGTCGTTACAACTATTTTACACTTAACTCTGATGCAGGAGGGATGTGAAACACAGAAAGATTATGTCACAGCCCAGGAAATGGCACAGCCATTTGGTTTCCAAGCCCAACATTATAGTAATACCTCAGTCTGTTCAGGATACTAAAACAAAATTCCATAAATTAGGTGAACTATAAACAGCAGAAATTTATTGATCTAGGTTCTGGAGGCTGGAGAAGCCCAGATCAAGGTGTGGTGAGGGCCTGATTCCTCACTCATACGTGGCTACTCTTCACTGTGCCCTCACATGGTAGAAGGCACTAGGAGAGTCTCAGGGGTCTCTCTAATAAGGGCCCTAATCACCTCCCCAGAGCCCCATCCTCATATGGGTAGTGCAGCTGTGGTCACAGAAAGAGGCTATGTGATAAATGGACTTGACTTTATGATCACAGGTATTTGGCCTACCAATGGCCACCTGACCCAAGCTTAGCCAATCTTATTTTCTTTCCTCTCTGGTCAGAGTATGCTAATTAGGGTTCTTCTTGAGAAATCTTGGGAGTGGAAGTAAAAAGAAAACTATCTCTCTTTGACTCTAAGGATTCTAAGATTTAAAGCTGGTGGATATTGGTGGCTGTGGATTTTAAGAGGGTTGATACATAAAACCTTTGCTGTATTTACAAATATATATTTATTTAAGACATACTAATATATGCCCAAGTTTGGAATCAAATAGGAGATAAGTGCAGGACTGAAACAACTAGATATCAATATGTCAGATTTATTACTGATGAATGCTAGCCTGAAGATCATAGCAGAAAATATGATATATGGACCTGCTGTTGTTCCACCTCTGAATTAAAGAGCATGACCCATCCAGTCAAAAGCATGGTGACACAAGGGCTGGCTTCCACCAATGGGATGTTGCTCTTCAAAACTTACTTTGTGGAGGAGTGGGAAATGTGTGCTTTCAGCAGCAGACTGATCCCCAGAAGAGAGGAGGACCTGAACACCCGAGCCACACACCTTCAGTCCCTTCCTCCAAACTTGCAAATCAGATCAATCACTCTTTCACTGGAGGGCAGCTGGGGAGTAGGGCTGCAGAGCCAAGCAGGCAGTATTCCTGAGTAGAAGTGCCTCCACATGGATCCATGAGAGCAAGGGCGTGACGGGCCTCTGCAAAACAAGGCACTTCCTTTCCGTGTGAACCAGAGAAGCAGATGAGACTGCTGCAGAGACAAAGAGAAACAGAGAAACACAGCAAGAAATATAGCAAAGGAGCAATATAGGGAAAGTCTGGATACATTCAAGTCCTCCAGTTCCAGTTATTCTCCCATCTTTGAATTTTCCCACTTTGCTCTATTCCATAAAATCTGGAACAGAAACATCCAGCTCAGGTCCTGGCCTGGTGATGATATTTTCAATGTGTTTTTCTCCTACCCATCATTGAACTAGACCTTCATTGGAACCACAGTATTGTATGTTGGAGACTATCCTAGCCTGGGCTTCCCCAGAAAGCAGAGCCTGAAACAAACACTTAAGTTCAAGTGCTTTGCCGAGGAGTGTGGTTCAGGATGGAGGAGGGAGGGTCAGGGAATTGAAGCCATAAGGGAGGAGAGCGACTGCACCGATGCCGTGCTACTTGCTCACTCCTGCTCACAGGACCTCCGAATGGCCTTGTAAAACTCCAGGCTTTCCAATCAGAGGAAAAACTGGGAAGAGCATCTATCCATAAGCTCCAACCCAGCAAGAGTTTGCCTCTGCCCATGAAGGTTGTTGCATGCATGTCTGCCTCCATGTCAGCAGAGAAGCCCTGTTCTGCAATGCCTGAGAATGTCGTGTGCAGAGGTAGGCACTGTCTGATTGTGTTTGCAGGAAACTGGAGCCCACACAGAGCTGGCTGAGATGGGAGGAGCTGACATCAGAGACATAGAAGGCCCCCAGGAGCTGAAGTGGTGCTCCAACCTCAGAGACCTTGTATCTTCAGAACAACACTGACTCCACTGACTCTTGAAGTTTTTGAGTGTCTTTTTAAAAAATATACTACACATTTTTATTTGAAAAGTTGATCCAGGGCCAGCACTGTGACACAGCAGGTTAAAACTGCAGCCTGCTGTGCCAGCTATACTGTATGGACACTGGTTCAAGTCCTTGCCGCTCCACTTCTGATCCAGCTCCCTGCTAATGCACTTGAGAAAGCAGCAGAGAATGGCCCAAGTCCTTGGGCTCTTGTACCCATGTGGGAGACCCAGAAGAAGCTCCTAGCTCCTGGCTTTAGCCTTGTCCAGCCCCAACCATTGTGGCCATTTGGGGAGTGAACCAGTGGATAGAAGATTTGTGTGTGTGTGTGTGTGTGTTACTCTGCCTTTCAAATAAATAAACCCTTTTTTTTTATAAAAAAAGGAAGATCATGGTAAGAATATGGAATATTTAGGATTTACCCTATCAGCTCCCCAGCCCTCAGTGCCACAGCAATTGTGAACTCAATTAAATAACTTCCTTTTGCTCCATGGCATGTTCTTGGTTTCCTGCAATTGCTTGACTTTTAGTGAAATTACCTTCCCCTTTCATTCTGCAATAATATTTAACCAATCCCCAGTTAAATCCTCTCTGTTTGAAATATTTTGAATATTTTTTGCTTTCTTGAATGGATACTGACAAATACACATATACCTGTGTGTGTGTGTGTGTGTGTGTTTTCCAGATAGAGGCTTTTTTATTGTATGGGTGTTATAAAACAGTTCACATTGTCCTATATCTCAATTTTTTAATTAATTGTACATTTTAGAAAGTAATACATACAAGCTTATTGATTTTAGAGCTGTGAAATATCCCCTTGGTTAGATATACCATCATTTATGTAACCAGGAGCCCCCTCAATGAACATTTACTTATTTCTAAGTTTTTCACTATTACCCACAGTACTGCAATTAGCAGCGTAACATGTATGTATTTACATACATGTGCATATATTTGTAGAAATGCATGAAAGTTCCAATTTTTTCTTTTCAAAATCTATTTATTTTATTTGAAAGTCAAGTTGCAGAGAGAGAGGAAGAGACAGAGAGAGATCTTCCATCCACTGCTTCACTACCCCATATGGCCAAAGCAAGGAGCCAGGAACTTCATCCGGGTCTCCTCTGTGGGTGCAGGGGCCCAAGCACCTGGGCCATCTTCTGCTGCTTTCCCAGCGCCTTGGCAGGACCTTGATCGGATGTGAGGAGCTGGGGTGCCCGCACTGCAGGCAGCAGTTTAACCTGCCATGCCACAGCTCCAACTCCTTGCTCCAGTTTTAAAAACTATTTTCAAGTCCCAAGCCCTGCCTTGTGGCCTACTTCTGGTAATTAGGTCACAGATTTGATTTTCTATGTGGCAGTGTTTCTCCTTTTTTTAACCAATGTTCTAATCTCTAAAGAATCTCTCCAGGGCTGCTCTGTCTCTTGCTACCTTGCTACCTCCTGGTAGGCTTCCCTGATGTCTGCCCGGATTTTGAAATATTTTCTTTACCTAAATGTAAGTTTTCATGTTCTGTCTGCCTACTGGGATATCTGTTAATAAATACTGAATCCCCTAGATGCTATTTATATCAACTTACATTTATTGGCTGAATTTATGAATACTGCTTTACCTACTGAACTGGATTATTTGGGATCTGCAGATGAATGTCTTGAAAACATAGACAGAATTGCATATTCTTCCTCTTTGTAGTTTCAGGGCCTGTCTTGTGATAGAGGCTCGAAACATGCTATGATGTACTCGTGTATCCGAGGATTATCAAACAAGAGGGGAGATAGTTCCTGGGAATGGAAAGGGTAGGCTGTAATTAGAGAAAGTACTTTAGAATTAGGACAGAAGAGGGAGGACAGCAGAGACAGAGTTTCTGCAATCCCAGGAGCCAGATAAATGAAATGATGGTATTCTTGCTTGGTTTTAGTGTTGCACTCAGGAAAGGAGAGCTTCCATGGCGACCAGGGGGAGCGCAGGAGGGCCTGTGGCTTGGTATGAAGCTATCAGGAAGGTTATATATCCTCTTCATACTAGGAAGTGGGCTGAGGGATTCCCACTCTGACAGCATGATGTCAGCTCCTGTCGCTCATGTTAGAAACCCAAGCTACAGAGTCTCTACGAGGCAGGGTCAAAACTCAGAGTTAAAAGTTATAAAAACCATGGAATATTTAGCTGAGATACCACACACATGGACATGCACATGCCTCCAGAAAAAAAAAAAAGACTTCAGGGGAAGAAACTCTTCCAAGTATCCACTTAGCAAAGAGTGATAAATATAAGAAGTAGTCTGAAGTTATTGCCAATATCATGTGTAGAATGTCATTGTTACTATCTTTACATGCTAAACAGCTTATATTATTTTAAGAAATATAAAAATATCAATGAGGACTTTTATACATCATTCCCGATTTCAGTCTTCATAATCTTGTTTTTCCATAAAAGTCTTAAAGTTGTACACTGTGAGCTGCCCCATCAGCGACATTTATCAGAGCAGAAGGGGCAAATACACTGGAAGTCTACCTGGGAGACGTCGTGGCATTTTTTTCTAGTAGCTTTAATGCCTGAGATGTGTCTTCGACACAAAGAGCAGAGTTTGTCCATGTGACCAGAGAAGAGGGGACTCCCTGGGCAAGGAAACAGCATGAACAAAAGTGCGCACACCTAAGAAAGCAAGCCATGTGCCAAACTGCAAGTATGGTATTGTTCCACGTATCTCTGGAACATAAAATAGAAGGGGCAGTGTACCCATGATCTACTGCTGCATGACAAATCACCACAAACTTAGTGGCTTCTGACAACTTAGTGGCTTGAGATTCTCTGACTCAGGGGTCTGGGTTGTCTTCACTGAGTCCCTGTGAAAATCTCATGAGGTTGAAATCAAGACGTTGGCTGGCTGCGTCCTCACCAGGAGCCTTGACCACGGAAAATCTGTTTCTAGGCTCCCTCGAGGGCAGTTGTAGGACTTGTGACTGTAGGACTGAGGTTGCCATTTTGTTGCTGGCCATCAGCTGAGGACTGGCCTTGGCTCCCAAGGCCACTCTGATGTCCCCACCTTATGCCCCACCCCCACCCAATCCATTTCAGCAGTGGAGAAGTTCCTTTTCTGTGGATCCCTGTCTTACCCTGAATCTCTCTGTCTTCTTCTAGAGCCAGCAGGAGGTCACTCTGACCTTTATAAGGGTATATGATTAGGTTAGAATAACCTAGTCAATCTTCCTTTCTCAATGTTGACCTATTAGCAGCCTGCATTCCATTTGCCTTCTTAGAATCCCGCCTACTACAGGCAGAACTGGGAATGATAGTGAGCAAGGAACAGTTCCAGATAACTCATTTTAAAGGGATGAAGACTATCTGTGGATGTTCAAAAGAGAGCAAACTGGAACTTAAGAGGCCATCTAAAAGGATAGGTTATCTGTAGAGCAACCAATGGTGGGTGGAGGTCACATATAGAGATGATGCAGCACAATACAAAGAACAATTTCTATTCTCTCCTTTTGTTGTGTTTCTTTTTTTTTTTTAATCTCTTTAAAAATATTGATTCTTGAACTCCACTCAGATCTGTGGATCTTGAATTTCTGGAAGTAAAGCAGAAGATCTTTAACTCAGAGTCAAAACTGCCTCCTCTTTTCATACCTCATCCTATTTATTAAACCCTTAACCCATCATTTCCACTACCATCTCCACCAGCACACACTTGTTCTTTTGAGTTTCTCATGAAGGGGAGTCAAATCACACCCTAAGCAAAGTTTCCAGAGTCCTTCTGAAGCAAATTGATGTGAAATATTATACAGATACAAGAAAGATTGACAGGCTCCTTTTTAGCTCATCCACTAAAATGGGAGATTATACACACATGCAGGCCACAACATGTGTGAACCTTGATGACATCACGCTAAGTGAAATAAGCCAGTCACAAAAGGAGAAATACCAGATGACTTCACTTACATGAGATACCTAACATAGTCAAGTTCATAGAAATGGAAAGTAGGAATGGGGGTTGCCAGGGACCAGAGGAACCTGGAATAGAGATTATTTTTTAATGAATACCAAGTGTCGGCTTTTCAAGATGCAGGGTTCTGCAGATGGACGATGGTGGTAATGAATATATTTAATACCATGGCACACAATTAAATATGGTAGAGATAGTAAATTTAGGTTAAGTATATTTTATCACAATTTTTTTTTAAAAGGACAGGTGTATCCATGAAAAGTTGTGAGAGCTCCCTAGCAATTGTCTTTCCTGGGGCTTCCTCCTGTGACCTCATAAAACTAAAGCACTTTCACAGAATGCAAAAGTCACAGAGCTTCAGCTTCAGTTGCAGGCCACATGTTGGAAGGGAGCACAGCTTTTAGAATGTGGTATACTTTTTTTTTTTTTTTGACAGGCAGAGTTAGACAGTGAGAGAGAGAGAAAGGTCCTCCTTCCGTTGGTTCACCCCCAAAATGGCCGCTACAGCTGGTGCACTGCACCAATCTAAAGCCAGGAGCCAGGTGCTTCCTCCTGGTCTCCCATGCGGGTGCAGGGCCCAAGCACTTGGGCCATCCTCCACTGATCTTCCCGGGCCACAGCAGAGAGCTGGCCTGGAAGAGGAGCAACTGGGACTAGAACTTGGGGTACCGGCGCTGCAGGTGGAGGATTAGCCAAGTGAGCCACAATGCTGGCCAGAACATGGTATACTTTAATGTTTATTTTATTTGTTACAGATTACTAAGTGGCCATTTGACTAGACTGTGATACAGAAACAAAACACCACCACCAGTTTTCAATAGAAAAGTCTTCACGGAGTGATAACAGGTTATCTGTAATAAGCCTCTTCTTCCTTTGAAATAAATGCATGAATGAATAGATATAAATTATCAGGTGACAAATGCCTCCTACCCCCATATTCATTCTAGGTGCTGAGTTTACCTTGCTCTAAATATAGAACCAGCAAGCACTGAATGTCAAATATCAAGACCCATCTAGAAACAAATACTGTTGCACCTACAATGCTGTTGTTTTTCCTCTTTGAGGACAGCTCCTATTTTTATAGTCTCTTCCAAAACTGTAGGGAAAACTCTCCTTTTCCTAAACCTTTCTTCCTTAAACTCTCATAGATCATATTAAACTTAACGTTTTCTATTTTGGAAGTAGTTTTAAAAATTGACACTATTATACTATTTGAGGTTTCATTCTTCCAAAATTACCAAAGTACATATAATGAAATTCCTCTTGGTCTGCTTCCCTTACTCATCATTTTTTGTTTGTTTTTAAAAATATTTATTTATTTATTTACTTGAAAGGCAGAGTTACAGAGAGGCAGAGAGAGAGAGAGAGAGAGAGAGAGAGAGAGAGAGAGGAGAGAGTCTATCTGCTGGTTTACTCCCCAAACAGCCACAATGGCTGGAGCTGGGTCAGTCCAGGAGCCAGGAGCCAAGCGCTTCTTCCCAGTCTCCCACTCGGGTGCAGAGGCCCAAGCACTTGGGCCATCTTCTGCTGCTTTCCCATGTGCATTAGCAGGGAGCTGGATAGGAAGTGGAACAGCCAGGACTTGAACCAGTGCCCGTATGGGATGCTGGCACTGCAGGCAGAAGCTTTACCCGTCATGCCACAGCACCGGCCCCTTCCTTACTCATCTTTACATTTTCATTATTTATTTATTTATTTATTTGAGAGAGAGAGAGAGAGAGAGAGAGAGATCTCCTAACTCCTAATCCTATGCACTGGTTCAATCCTCAAATGCCTGCAACAGATGGGGTTGGGCCAGGCCAAAGCCAGGAACTGGAAGCTCAGTCTGGATCTCCCACATGGATGGCAGGCACCCGGTTACTTGAGCTGCCACCTGCTTCCTTCCAGAACTCAGGCAGGTTTTCGGTAAAGCATCTCATTTCATTGGGATACGTGTTTTCTACAATAGCCTCAGTTTTTTTTTTATGCAATAGTAACAAAATAACACCAGTATTTTGCCACAATTAAGGAGCAAGTCTGATAATGAGCATAAGTAAAATTTTGTACTCTCTCCTAGGAATCTAGATGTAAAATATTGATTAAAAGCCAATAATCATCACACAAAATCAAATGCTTATATAAAAGATGACACGCATATGTTTCAGAGGCAGGCATTTAGAACCATGCATTTTGGGGCCTATGTTCTGGCGTAGCATGTTAAGCTGCTGCCTGTGACACAAGCATCCCTATGGGCACAAGTTCGAGTCCCGGCTGTTCCACTTCTGATCCAGTCTACTGCTAATGGCTTGGGAAAGGGAGGAGAATTTGAGCCAAGTGTTTGGGCCCCTGCAACTACATGGGAGACTCGGAGGAAGCTCCTAGTTCCTGACTTTGGCCTGGCCCAGCACTGGCTTTTGAGGCCATTTGGAGAGTGAAGCAGTGGATGGAAGACCTCTCTCTCTGTCTCTCTCTGTGTAACTCTTTCAAATAAAATAAATCTTAAAAAAAAAGAATCATACATTTTCTGATTAATTATTTGGGCTCATGTCTAACCCTGTTGAAGAAGCTACTGGTTTTCTACCCTTAAGTCAGAGAATCAACTTTCTGAGCGTTAAATATGAAACTGTAGATAATTGCAAAACGCTAACAGCATCGACAGAGGCATCCCCTTCACATGCCCTAATTGTTGCCACCCACAGGTTCACACTGTGGGCATCGAGGCCACAGTTTCTGCTGTTTCTCCATCATCATCATGAGGCCAGCCACAGTTGGCAGCTGTCTCTTCTGGGGCTGTCATCCCCGTGACTATGCACGTGTGTGTGGATGTGATAGCGAATCCGTCCAGGCCTGAGGCACTTGACAGTGTTCTTTCTGTTCACTGACCACAAATTGTAATGAAGCGTGCAATCTGAACTTGCGTTCTGTTCCACTGTCTGGCTCCTCAGAATTGTTTACCTTTGTAGAACGTTGTTAGCAGTTGCAGTCCAATAGTTTTTTTTTTTTTTTCTTATCCTTCTAAGCTACTGACTTCTTTTCAGTTCTTATTAATGGCCATCATATCACAGCCTAGTTATTTCTTGCCTGGTTAAAGCATGCTTTCCAAAAAAAAAGGAAAAAAAAAAGGAGTTCTTTTTCTCTTTAATATGTTCTATATGCTAAGTTTAACTTTTTTTCATGATATTATTTTCTTTCCTTAAATACATGCAGATATCTTCCTCTTTTTAAGGAAACCAAACTGTTCCTTACTTTCAACACTCTGCCATGTAATAAAACTAAAACATTTTTCTTAATCTAAATGAATAGGAAATTGCATTATGATCTTCTTGTTCAAGGGAAAAGGTTTCTATAAATAAATATCCCAGGGAAGAGGAAGCACTTGGAAGCACGCTAAGCTGCTTACATGGCGTTGTGTGCGTCTATGATGCTATCAGCCTCTCATTCTTGACGACTCAAGCTGATGTGCTGGGGTGGGAAGCAAAGATATGAGGGGTCTTCCAGATGTGAGAGGCCCTGAAAAAGTTTGTGGAAAATGTACATTATGAAAATATTGTGCATATATTTCAAATCTTTTGCACCAAAATAAACTTCTCTTCTAAGCCCATCCATTCCATGAACTTTTTGAAGTATTTTCATAGTTTGTCACAGAAATTGAGTAGTTAAGCATTTCCCAAAGTGCCCTCCACAGAACCCCAGTTCCATAAGGTGTTCATTGTTATCATGCCTCAGAGAGTTTTCTTTTTAATCCCCCCAACTGGGAAAATAGTAGTTGAATGAAGTAAACAAGTTTAGTTATAGCACGACTTCTAAAAATCTTTAGAATGCCAGCATGCATTGTAGGGCACTAAGAGTTGGATATTGAATGCAGCATTTCCAACATAGTGGTGCCTGTTCCAGAACACCTGTTAAGACCAAGGTTCTGTAAAACAGGAGAAATTCTGAAGTAGCGGGTAAACTCTTGACCCATAGAAGAGCTTGGCATGGTGTAAAGTTAGCTGAAGTCATGTCCTCAAATATTGTAGTGGCTTTCTAGGAGCCACACTGCAAAATCTGATAAAGCCTCAATGTTCAACTGCCTATTTAAATAGCCTCACATTCATGGGTGGGGAATCTTTTTTCTGGAGAGGGTCACTTGGATAGTTACATCATTTGTGGGCTATACAAAGCTATCAATTTAAAAATTAGCCTGCTACAGATTCATTGAATTTCTAGTCCTGCCTGCAGTTGCCTTGGCAGGACCAGAACAAATAATTTTGAGGTTGGCCCAAGGGCCAGATGTTCCCGACCTCTGATAGACAAAGACAGAATGAGACAAGAAGGTGAGGGGATCATTTTGGGGGTGGTACACAAAGCAAGTGGAGGCCACTCCTAAACACACATAGCACCCACGCTGATTGTGGCTGTGTGAGTGTAGGTGTCTGCTGAAGAGACAGTGGTAGTCTGCTGTCTGACCTTTCTCCTTTCTCTGCACACAGAAGATGTCTGGGAGATGCAGCAGCCCTCTGATGATCATAAGAAAAACTAGAGAATAAAACCTATTGGGCTAAGGAAGGCAGGGCATGAACACAGAGTGAGCATGGGACCTTGACAGCCATCCTCCTTGAGTCACCACTGGCCCTGGAGCACTACTCCTGCCTGCCTTGCTATCACACACAAATGAAACTATTTAAGCTCTCATTAGTCGGGCTTCATGTCATTTGCAACTGGAACACCTTTTTTTTCCTTTTTTTTAAATAATTATTTTATTTATTTGAAAGAGTTACAGAGAGAAGTAGATCCAGAGATAGAGAGGTCTTCCATTCTGCTGGTTCACTCCCCAAATGCCTGCAGTGGCTAGGGCTGAGCTGATCTGAAGCCAGGAGCCAGGAGCTTCTTCCGGGTCTCCCATGCAGGTACAGGGGCCCAAGGACTTGGGCCATCTTCTACTGTTTTGCCAGACCATAGCAGAGAGCTGGATCAGAAGTGGAGCATCCGGGACTCAAACCAGTGCCATAGGGGATGCCAGTGCTGCAGGCTGGGGCTTTAATGCACTGTGCCACAGCGCCAGCCCCGGAAGACCTTTTTACCAACTGACACTCAGTCTGGATTTAGAGAGAGCCACTGTGGACATAACACATCCATGTGGCAGGTAGACCAGAAATCAGATGTATCTGAACATATCTGATAAAACAGAGGGAGGAACCTTCTATAGAGGCAGTCTTGAGCCCTGAAAAGCCTCTCTGAGGAAACTCCTTCTGTAGAAAGCAGCTGCTACACATTGCAAGAACTGGAAACACTGAGAAAGCTTCAGTAGGAAAGCAGAAGTTATTACAGAAATGGTCTTGAAATTCCAATATCAGTCTCAAACAGCAAATACTCACATTCACTGGACTTACATTGGGTAAGCTGGAGGGAGGGGTACGTAAAGGAAAAACTAAAGGAAATATTTAACTGCATGACCTCACAGGACAAGCCTGACTTCTGGTCAACAGCATCACACAGAAGCAGACTCGAGCAATGCTCTGGCACCTCAAAAACTCTGTGTATCAGCTGCTTTAGCAGGTGTTGATGACCCAGGAAGCTGGCGGATGCCAGGTGTGAGATGGTGTTGATACTCCGTGCAGACAGATATATCATCAGAAGCATAGAAGATACTCCCTTGGGACTCCCTGAAATGTGTGGAGAAATCTTTGCAGGTGGACTCACAGGTAAGCTACATGGGGCAAAAGTCCATGTCCCCAAAGGCATGGGGGTGAATGCTATTAACATGACCCTCATCTACACCTGTAGGCCTAGGCTAATTCATGTTACAGAATGTGCAGAAGTGTGCGCCACACATTCAGCACTCAGCCCTTCATACTAGCCTCCCCGCAGAAGGGATCTTGGGGCCAAGGGCTGAAATACTTGGCTGGACAAATGACGAGGTTACAAAAGCCATCTTCCTCTCTTTGGGCTTGCTCTATGTGTTCTTTCTTGCAGAATCAGGCATGGGCTGTATGTGCCATCTTAGGTAACATCTTTGATTCTAGATTTTTAAGAGAAAATACAGTGAGGCCAAAGTTGGAATTGAGAAGGTGGTTCTTTAGAGCTGACCTCAGGCTTTGGAAGAGGATAGGCTGACAGGTAAGGTATCTGTGCTCTGCAGCCTTACTCTATAGGATGGGAAAGCAGAAAAAGAAGAGGGGAAGACACTCCAGAAAAGTACTTGGCTGGAATAATTCCCTGCATTTTACTTATAAACCATAGCACAACAATAGGCAATAGAATTCAGATTTACCCAAGCTGAGTTATTTGGGAAATAATAACATAAACTCAGAATCTAAATGAGAGCAAAACTGGAATTGTTGAATTTCTTCCTCCTCCAAAACTCTTCTCCTTACAAACACACACACACACACACACATACACAAACACACACACACACACATACACGTATACACCATCCCTGGACATCCCTCTGTCCTATCCAGTGGCTGAGCTTCTTTACAAGGAGGGAGCTGGAGTGGGATTTGGTACAGTGGGTTACACGCTGCTTGGGATGCCCGCCTTCCATGTCGGAGTGGCCAAGTTTGAGTCCCAGCTTCACTCTTGATTCCATCATCCTGCTATTGTGCATCCTGGGAGGTAGCAGGTGATGGCTCAAATAGCTGAGTGCCTGCTACCCACTAGGGAGACCTAGATTGATTTCCTGGCTCCTGGCTTTATTCTGGCCCAGGCTCAACTGTTGTAGGCATTTGGGGAGTGGAACAGTAGATGGCAGGTCTCTGTACCTCTCTGTGTGTATTTCTCTGCTTTTCAAATAAATGAGTAAAAGTTAAAAGGGGAGGCCGGTGCCGCGGCTCAACAGGCTAATCCTCCGCCTAGCGGCGCCGGCACACTGGGTTCTAGTCCCAGTTGGGGCGCCAGATTCTGTCCCGGTTGCCCCTCTTCCAGGCTAGCTCTCTGCTGTGGCCCAGGAAGGCAGTGGAGGATGGCCCAAGTGCTTGGGCCCTGCACCCCATGGGAGACCAGGAGAAGCACCTGGCTCCTGCCTTCGGATAAGCGCGGTGTGCTGGCCACAGCGCGCCAGCCGCGGCGGCCATTGGACGGTGAACCAACTGCAAAGGAAGGCCTTTCTTTCTGTCTCTCTCTCTCTCTCTCTCTCTCTCTCACTGTCCACTCTGTCAAAAAAAAAAAAAAAAAGTTAAAAGGGGAAAGAGAACAGACTCTGTGGTGAGAACAAAGAATTGTGCAGAGAAGCCTAAGACCTTAGTTCCAGGCTTGCTAGCCCTCTGAATGTTAGTGTGACATTCTAGTTTCTGTTATTAGTTTCTTCACATGATCTGCCTCAAAAGGATATTGTGAGAGGAAAATCAGGTACATACACAACAAAGCCTTTTGTAAATAATGAAATGCTACATGGATGCGTGTTGTCTCATGTGTGCAGGGTATGGTGGTGTCCAAGCAGAGTGTGCAGAGGGGCCAGAATGGGGAGTACCGCTAGGTGGCTCTGGCAGGTGTCCCAGTTGGAAAGGCCTTGGCTAAGGCCAGAAAGTCTCAGCACTGGAAGGAGGTTGAGCTGGGTGTTGAGAAGCAGTGGGGCAGGATGATTGAGTGCAGGGCAGGAGTAGCCAGGAAATTTTCAAATGTCTTAAGTAGGCTGGAATCATTCATTCTTTTATTCCAAAAGAAACTGATGCAACAAAAAGAAACACATAGTATGATTTAACATATGTGAGTACCTAGACCAGGTAAATTTAAAGAGACAGAAAATGGCTGCAGGAGGTACCAACACTTATGCAAGAGGGGAGAAAAATGAGTTGATGGTTGATGTCTGTGCTGATCCTTAAATAGATACGCAGCAGCCATGCTGAACTGAGTGTCATTTCTAAAGGGCAAACGGGTCCCACATGGACTCAAATTCAATGACTTTCTTAACCCTAGCACTGTTTAACTGACAGGAGCTTTCACAGGAGCTCTCCACAATGGAGGCATTCAGGTACAAACTAAACTCAAAAATTAAACTCCTATGTCAACAATGTGTTCAGAGAGAATTCATTATCTGATGTGACTTTAAACTAGACTATCTCTTGGTTTCCCTGTTTGAATTCTATGATTCTATGAAAGTCTGCATTTTCATTAAAAGATAGGGTTGGTTAATGTAATTTTTTATCTTAACCAAGCCACGTGAGGATTTTGCATTGTCATATTAAATTATATTTAAAAAGTAGCCATCTCAAAAAAAAATCCTTTGGTAGAAACCATGCTAGTAATACTGCTCAGAACCAAGAAAGTATAATGGTTTTAGCATCCCAGTAAAAACGATGTTATGTAATTAATAAAGAAGCATTTCCTAGTACATCTGTTCCTGTCATGTGTTAATAAATAACTCAGACAAAAATAAACATGAATTTTGCCCATTTGGCTTCCACTTTTTCCTCTTCCACTGTAGACGTCAGACCCAAGTACCTTCACAGAGCAATATTACTCCATTCTCCTTCTGTGGTCATGACAGGTAGAAGGAAATTGCTAAACTGTTCACACAGCATACAAGCCAAGAAATAAAAGTTCTAGAAGACATTGGTTAAAACTGTTCCTGGCTCTGGTACAGAGAATAAAAGGAAAATTCTCTCAGACACAGAGCTTAGTGTTAAGAGCATGAAGCACAATAAAGGTCAGTAAAAACCATTGTTCATTTCCCTTGGAAAACATGCAAAACCCAGAAATAAAGTCCAGGAGAAAATTGAGCATGAAAAAGAAACCCAAGGATAATTATTCTTACTGCCATGAAGCAGGCTTAGCAATAACCGCTTAGTTGCTTGCCCACGGCAGCTGAGAATTTGTACCAGATGAATGAATAATAAGGAATTTTGACTATTTTACTCTTATGGGAGAGCTTGATTCGTTGAAACAAAAGCAGAAATTGGAGAATGTTTTAAATTTGTTTTCATTTTTGTATAAGAAAGATGTGGGGATGGGAAAAATAAAAATCACAGGGGGATTTAAGAAAAAAGAAAAAAAAAGATACAATTTTTAAAAAACAAAAGACAGAGAGTGAGCTACTATAGTATGGACCATTTCCAAGGTTTAGAAGCAAGGAGAAGGACGGGTATTTGGTGTGGGGGTCAAGACTTCCATGGGACACCCTCATCTCATATCAGAGTACCTATCTTTGAGCCTCAGCTCTGCTTCTGATTCCAGCTTCCTGCTTACGTACATCCTGGAAGACAACTTGTTATGGCACAAGTACTGGAGTCCCTATCATCTATATGGGAAACCAGAATTGAGTTTCTGGCTCCTGGCTTCAACTTGGCCCATCTGTGGATGGTGTGGGCATTTATGGGTAAAGCAGCAGATGAATTATCTCTCTGTCACTGTTTCTCTGCCTTTCAAATAAAATGGAAATAAATATTTTTAAAGACTAAAAAAAGGAGAAATGAGGTGATTCACTATATGTGTTAGGATGCACAACAACACAAATGAGGATAGAAAGTGAATAAGCTAGAAAAGTTTGCATTGTCATGGGAAAGGAATAGAAAATGAGAGATAAATGACAACAGTACTCATAACAAATGGACCAGAGAAGAAAAAGGACTTAAGAATATTTATGTATAAGAGAATATTTGGATAAGAACCCAGATGCACAGGCAATAAAAGCAAAATTAACCAATGGGATTACCACACCCTAAGAAGATGCTGCACAGCAAGGCAAACAATCAACAGAGTGAAGAGGCAACCAACAAAATGGGAGAAAATATTTGCGAACTATGCATCCAATAAAGGTTGATACCCAGAATATATAAGGAGCTCAAAAAATTCAACAACAACAAAATGAACAACTCAGTTAAGAAATGGGCAAAGGATATGATTGGGCATTTTTCAAAGGAGAAAATATAAATACCAAACAGACACAAGAAAAATTGCTCAGGATCGCTAGCCATGAAGGAAATGGAAATAAAAGCCACAATACGGTTTCACTTCACCCCCGTTAGAATGACTAACACCCCAAAATAAAAACTAACAAATGTTGGTAAGGTTTAGGAGAAAAGGTACCTAGTATACTGTTTGGCCTAGTACCAAGAAGAACAATGGTGGCAATTTGGGAGAGTGAATCAGCAGGTAGGAGATCTCTCTCTCTCTATCTCCATAACTTCTTTTCAAGTAAAAATAAATAAATCTTTCTTTGAAAAAAAAAAGCACACAATTGGGAACAAAAAATTTAGAATTCATTGAAAAAATTATCCTAATCTTAAATCTCTTTCAAGATAATAATCAAATTATGAGAAAAATGTCTGTTAATTGAATTTTCAACCAGATATCCTGACATAAAATGGATGAGATTCAGAAATAAAATTAAGGGGAAATGTTACTTCAACAGTAACACAGAATTTCATATCCATAAGACTCATGTGATCTCATTTAAACAAACAACCGAACTTCCTGGTAATACTGGGAGTATCTGATGGTGACAGGGTGCTACATTCTTACTCTTTAGAGGAATGACTGCCATAGCTCAAGCATTACACTGCCCCTAAAATGCCTTTCTGCATGAGACTCCATTATTTAATGAGAAAGGTGACCCCGTAAGTACACTGGTTGAAAAGGCAGGGAGTAAGCGGTAGTCATGGACTAGCAGGAAGAAAACCTAATTAACGTCTAGAATAGTGCCTTGTTTCGCTGTAAAGTGGGGATAAAAAAAAATCTGTCTGTGTTTTGGGTTGCATGGTGCACATGCCGTGATCTGCAATCCAGTACTGACAGCACGAGCTACCTCTGAGATTGTTATCAGAAACAAGCTCAAGAGAGTGATCTGAGCTCTGCTAGAGAGGTGTCCAATCTGTCTCGGCTTACATGTGCTTGGGACCTACCTAGAGCCTCTGGCCCTCCACTCCAGGCTCTGCTGCTGCTGGGGACAAGGCTCTCCAGAGATGTCTTCTCTCTGCTCTCCCAGATGGTGGCTAGCTCCTGCTCACTTCTCCACAACATGGTGGATACCAGCATGGAACCTTCAGTGAGCTTCTCTGATGTTTCAGAGATATCAGATAGAAAGTGAGAGACAGAGAACAACCTTTAAATACTGTACTGATCCGTATTCATCCTAAGCCTCTTCCAGTTACTACTCTATCCCTCTCCTAGCCTGCCTCCTTGTGGCAGTGTATGTCATTTGGGCCCTGTGGAAAGCAGATGTGGGGACGGAGTCAGGAGTACAAAAAGGTTAGTTGCAGGGAATAAGACTTGGGATTGACTAAGATGCACACCTGACAAAGTCACTGCTATCTAATGGGTGTTGGAGAGCAAAGTCTGTCTTTAGAGGAGCCAATCTTCAGGTGGAAAGGGCTAGACTTGTACCACAGCCTTGCTCAGTCTTGGGGCTACTTGGAGAAGAGCAAGAAAAATGTAGGGGCTGGAGTTGTGGCACAGCAGGTTAAAGCCCTAGCTTGCAACACCGGCATCCCATATGAGTGCCAGTTCAAGTCCTGGCTGCTCCACTTCTGATCCAGCTCCCTGCTATGGCCTGGGAAAACAGTAGATGGCCCAAATCCTTGGGTCTCTACACCCTCATGGGAGACCCAGAAGAGCTCTAGGCTCCTAGCTTTGGATCGGCTCAACTCCGGCCATTGCACCCCTTTGTGGAGTGAACCAGTGGATGGAAGACCTCTCTCTCCCTCTGCCTCTTGCCTCTCTGTAATTCTGCCTTTCAAATAAATAAATAAATCTTTAAAAAAATGTGACCTTGACCCAAAAACTGAGGTGGACTTGAAGGACGCAGCAGCTGGAGGCTGTCAGCTAACCATATTCCTTGGAGCTGAGCCATGATCCTTTTCTGAAGGGTGCTCTGAGCAGTATACATGCCTATGTCGACCACACAGCTCTCGGCTTCCAGGCACTCAGTCCAGATCACTGGTCTCACCCTGCCTCCCCTCCATGCCAAACTGACCCCGCAGAAGAGAGAAAGTATGAAACCTGGGTCCTGTGTTCTCATGTCCCCTAACATGCATGACAGTGGGAATGTCCCTTCCACTCACAGGGAAGCCCATTGCCACCCACATAAATGTAACCTGCTATGGTCCTAATAAGACAATCCCACAGAAGCCAAATATCAACCTGGCTTAGTCTATTTTGAAAAGTACCACCTATGGCATATCAACAGCTAATGCAAATGGCCTCCTGCCAAACTCAGGAAAGATCCCATCAGCCTCCTCTTTTCAAGACTGTCACAATTTTGAAATCTAGCTACAACCTGGGGCAGATGATTAAAAGAACAATGAATGTAGAGGGACATTGAGATTCATCTTCTATGTGATTGCAAAAGATTATCTGGATAGTGCCAAATATTTATAGATGTATGAAAACATTCTTGACTGAGTTTCCCACTTTCCTTCTAAATATAACTATCACGTACATTCAAATAGTGAGTAATCAGCAGGAACAAGCCAGAGTTTAAGAAGAGCGCATTTAAAGCATTTTCTGATTTTCCACTTCACATTATACACTCAGTATGGTTAGTACTCAGCTCAATTACAGAGCTGTTTTTCCTTCCAAAAGTTAATTGAAGATGTTTGTTTGAAACTCAAAACATATTTCCCATAGACATTTCCCATGGCATTTACTTTCCTGGGTGAACCCATAATAGGTAAAGGACCTGGAACTGTAAGCACTTTTGTTTTTTCTATTATAAAATATACTGAGAGATATGCATATAAAAACATCTTTAAATAGACAGATTTTTCACTCCTTTCATAAAACAATCCAAGGTGGCTACTTAAGCATAAAAGTGACCCCAAAAATGGGAAGGGAAACTGTCAAAGAGAAAGAGAGGACCAGAGGTCTGGAGTATGGATATGAAGAGAAAGGTTGGGCAAGTTTCCCCCTCCTTTGCAATTTCAATTTTCCTATCTCTTAGCATTTCTTAGTGTCACCCCACTTTCAAATGCCTTGCAAGCACCAGGCTGGGGGAGGGGCAGGAAAGGGACTTTTCCCTCCAGCTCCATCTCCACATCCATTTCTTCCTCATCTTCCCCACCCTTCTCCCCTTCTTTCTAACACCTTCTCCACTCCATGAGCCACATGCCCCATCATTTATGTCCCATCATTTCCACATTCACATTCCTTTCTAGTTTATCTCCTTTTCCTAACCCAGTGTCAACCCCAGGATTCAGGACCTTACCCTCTCTCACCAGCACCCAAATGACTCCCCCTGCCTCCACCCTTAGGCTTCCCACCCATTCTCCAGCCTGTAAGTAGGACACATCTAACCCCATTGCTCTCCTAATTAAGAATGCCAATATTTTGGGGAATTAAATTGCAACTCCTTATGTCTGGTTTCTGCTGGCCTCTTGGGACTCACCCCTTGCCACAGCTCCATCTGTTTCACCTGACTGGTTCCATATCAGACCTTCCTCTGCCTGGCTTGGGCAGGCCTCCTTCAGCCCCCACCTCCAGGGGATTCCTCTCGCTTAGCATTTTTGGTTACTTTCTTCCTTTTCTGCCACCAGACCCTGAGCACTGAGAGAGCAGACACCAAGTCTGTTATCTGGAGGATAGGGCTGCAGAATTAAGTCCACTCCATTACCAGTGTTGAACGCAGTGACAAGTGGAGAGAGGCCCCCTCGGATTAAGGCAAGGAGTGACCAGGAGCTGAGGGGTAAGGAACAATCAGACATGTGAGAGAGATGTGTCATGGTGGGTGGTGGAGCTCTGTATTAGCATCAGAGAAAGGGACCCCTCCCTCATGAAGCAGGGAATGCTGTGCAGTTGCTGCAGGAGAGGGGGCACTTCTATAGGCAGGGGACCCTTCAGGGAAACAGGCGGGCTGAACTGTGCACAAGGAAGCCAGGAACTTCCTCTACTCTTCTTTTACTAGATCACAATGTAACCAAAAACAGACTGCAAATTGATGTCCTGGCTATAATGCATTCATCACATAAGCTCCATGGAAAATAAGCACTACATTCATAATTTGTTTTAAAAATTATTTGAGAGGAAATTCATGGTATTTAATGAAATCAAATGCATATATTTAGTGTACATTCTGAAACAAACCCCTGAATAGTGATTAACAAGGTGTATACATGAAGAGTACCTTTCGCACTGGGAGAGTTCCCTGTAATCCATGAAACCTTTCCTTTCAGTCTAACCTTGTCCTGAAAAAATAACATTTCTGGGGAACAGGCATTTGGGCAAAGCAGTTAAGATGCCACTTGGGGGCCGGTGTTGTGGTGTAATGGGTTAACTACCACATTCCACATCGCTGTTGGTTCAAGTCCCCTCTGCTCTACTTCCAGTCCAATTCCCTACTAAAGCACCTGGGAGAGCAGCTGAAGATGGCCCAGTACTTGGGACCCTGTACTCATGTGGGAGACCAGATGAAGCTCCCAGCACTGACCTGGCCCAGACCTGGCCATTGGATGGAAGGTCTCTCTCTCCCCCACCCTCTCTCTGTAACTCTGATTTCCAAATAAATAAATAAAATAAATATTTTTTTAAAGATGCCACTTTGACTATCTGTACCTCATATTGAAACGACTGGGTTAGAGTCCTGGCTCCACTTCTGGTCCTACTTTCCTGCTAACGTGTACTCTGGGAGGCAGCAGGTGATGGTTCAAGTGGTTGGGTCCTTACCACCCAAAGAGAGGCCCAGATTGAGTTCCTGGCTCCCGGCTTTGGCCTGGCTCAGCCCAGGCTACTGCGAGCATATGGTGAGCAAACCAGTGGATGTGAGATCTCTCTCTGTCTCTTTGTCTTTCAAACAAATTAAATAAATGAAAATTTCAAAAAGAATAATCATTTTGACAAGAGCTACAAAACTAAGATTGCTGCTAACGTGAACACTTGCCTGAGAATTTTTCTTCGTTAGGAGTTGGGAGTAGCCACGTGCTAACCATGTCAGGCAACAAGGGAAACACCAGCTTACTAATTCTGGTGCTTTCCCCTCTTCTATCCAAACCTTCTGGCCCATAGAAATGACACTAACAACAAAAATCAACCAAGGCCTGCAAAAATATGTAATTTAATATAGGTTTTAAAAATCAAGGTACAAAGTATAGCCTTTCATACTTTAGTACAATAAATAATAAATATAGCAAACAAAAAGTACTTCTGTTCTTTCTTTCAGTGCAAGGAAGGCAGAGGATAAGGAAGAATGAGGAAAGGGATAAAATTGGGAATAAAACCTAAGAGAAAGATCCAGAAACAGAGAGCCACAGGAAACTCAATATACAACTAGAAAGACAGAAAAAGGCAAAAGCAGAGTGCAGCCTGAAGGAGGATTAAGTGTGGGTAGTTGAGGGCACGTGAGGTATGAGCAGAGAGGAGTGCAGAGGCTCAGACCTCACAAGAGGTGTGGCCACTAAGATGAGGACCTTGGGGAAGGGAGAGGAAGGGGAGAGAAAGGAAGAGGAAGAGAAGGGAGGAGGCGAGGAGAGGGGAGGGCACCCCACTGGTTTGAACACACTGTAGTCTAAGGACCTGTAGAAGAACCAGGTAGAAGTTCTAAATCAATAGCTGGAAACACAAGCCACTGAACTTTGGAGGCCACCCACTTACAGAGAGCAGCTGAAGCTGTGAGTGACAGAAATGAAGTCTAGGCGGCCAGTGAAGAATGACTTCATTAAAATACTCTAAGAACTTTGTCCTGTCTTTCTTTTAGTGAAAGAGATGTTATGGAATATGCAACATTATTGTGCAATTTTGTTTTGATGTTTTGTGATACATTGATTTAAATGACTATTTCTAACTTGACTGATAGCTACCCTTTGTTTTAATGGTAAAATCTCTCACAAAGATATAAGGAATCGAATGGAAGAGGTGCATCATTGGAGGCACTTACTTAATAATGATGCTCATGTTTCTATCCCAGACATTAATTATGCAAAAGTTTTTATTGAAACCCACATGAGCAATTTCTGTCTTTCCCGGTATTCATTGGTTGTTCTGGCACATTAATTGAAAGGTGTTGTTTTTAAAATTTTTTTTAAACAAATGGATTCAAATTCCACTGAAAGTCCTCATTTGGAAGATGTTAATGTTGGTTAGAAAGAAAAGTGTTTTTTTTTTTTTCCTCCAGTTGTGTAGGTATGCAAGTTTTAGTTACATTGATTAGGCAATGAAATCACTTAAGGGTGGAAACACTGCCAAATCTTTTTTTTCTTAAATATTCCTATAACATAGTTTCTTTTATAAAGTAATGAAGCCATTTCTCACTCACTAGCTGACTTCATTTCAGATCTGATTAAACCAATATCGCTTTCCACATTGTACGGCTGATGACAAAGCTCTTACTAGAAAGTCACTTCTGTCATTTAATGGACTTTAGGTTGGCATTCATTATTTGTATCATCTTCAATCAGTGGCTCCTTTACAGAGGTCTTTTTTTTTAAAACCATTTCTCCATTTTTTGAGTTAGTTTATTTAAAACTAGATATTATAATCCATAAGTCCATGTCAGTTGCAGTCTGCTGAAAGCAAGTGAATTAATGAGATCATAAGCTCAATCAATTCATTATGCAATGCCCAGTCTTCCCCCTGGGACATGTTGTGTACCTAATGTGACACAGATAGAGTGGGACAACAATGCCATTTTATATATAGATATTAGTAAAGCCTTTCAAGTAGATTTTCAGATGTTAGGAAAATATAATTTCCTTCTTATCTTTACATTTTAAAAAATGTACATAGGGGAGGGTGGGAGGTTGAGGCCTAGAGAAATCTGTATACCTGGATTAAACTAACCTACGGCCCCACCCAGTTAAATACTCTAGCACAAACCCTGGCCTTGTCACAGCTTCACAATTTACTGCTCTTTGGCCAACTCGTGTGTGTGTGTGTGTGTGTGTGTGTGTGACTCTAACCGCATCTTTGGGTGTTCATTTCCTTGTGAGAAATAAATTTGCATGATTTCTTCCTGTTAAAAAAATGCTATGTACTTTCAAGGGGGAAGAAAGAAGTTGGAAGAAACACCTCCAAAGGATGATATTTCAAATCAGTACTTATTGAGATAACTATTGCTACTTTAAATTTAGAGATAATTGGGTAAGGTACCAAAATCTGAAAAAAATCTTTGATTCTAGGATCAGATAGAACACATTTATTCTTAGTCAATATACTTTAATATTCTCATTTGCGTAATGATATTTTTTACTTTTTGCTTCTTGATTTTTCTCTCTTCCAGAATCATTTGTTTTTATTTCTTCAGTGAGTCTTTCCTAATCAAGCTTTACTTCTAATCTATGTTTTCTTTTTTATTAATACTTATAATATTCATTTTTATTTTTATAATATATTTTCATCTTTTTCTCTTTGAAAGCTCATACTTAAATAAAGTACATATGTTTAAAAAGCAAAAAAAAAAAAAAAAAAGAAAGTGTAACTAGGATTTCTATTACTTTCTTCCTATGCCCCAGTGATTTGTCCTCTAGAACCTGAAGATGTGGTATCTCCTTGCTTTGGAGACCCCCAATTTAGAGCAATGGTTCTCAGATTTTAGAGAGTCTAAACATCTCTTGGAGATTATGGATGTTTGTATTTATGTATGAAATCAGATTTATTGAGGAATAACTTATATGCAATACAATCTACCTTTTTAGGTATACTGTTCAATAAGTTTTGGCCACTGTGTGTACAGCCATTGCCACAATCAAGATATAGAAAATCTCCATCATCCCCCCCAAATTATCTTCTGATCCTTTATCATCCATCCCTTCCCCCATTTGCAGCTCTGGCAACCACTAATATGATTTCTGTACCCCCTTTTTAATTTAGATAAAATCCATATAACTTAAAATTGACTCTTTTTTTTTTAAACAAAATCTATTTGTTTGAAAGGCAGAGTTAGAGAGAGAGGGAAGGATGGGGACTGGAGGGAAAGAGATTTTCCATCTGCTGGTTCACTCCCCAAATGGCTACAACAGTGAGGGCTGGAACAGGCTAAAGCCAGGAGCCTGGAACTTCATCCCTCCCATGTGAGTGGCAAGGGCCCAAGCACTGGGCCATCATCTTCTGCTTTCTCAGATGAATTAGCAGGGAACTAGATTGGAAGTGGAGCAGTGGGACTTCAACCAGTGGCCATATGGGATGCCAGGTTGCAGGCGGTGGCTTAAACATCTGTGCTACAATGTCAGCCCCAGAATTGACTATCTGAACCATTCTAAAGTACACAATGCAGTATTTTTCAGCATATTCACCATGCCTTACAACCATTACTACTACCTAGTAGCAGGAGATCTTCATCACCTGAAAAAAAATCTCCTACCCATTTAAAAGCCTGAAAATACTTATTTTAAAGGCTTATTTGGGGGCTGACATTGTGGCACAGTGGGTTAAGCTTCAGCCTGCTATGCCAACATCCCATAAAGGCCCTGGTTCAAGTCCCAGCTGCTCCATTTCTGATCCAGCTCCTTGCTAATGTGCCTGGGAAAGCAGTGGAAGATGACCCAAGTGTGTGGGCCCCGGCCACCCACTGGGAGACCCAGAGGAAGCTCCCGGTTCCTATCTTTGCCCTGGCTCATCTCTGGCTGTTGTGGCCATCTGGGGGAGTGAACTATCAGATGGAAGATCTGTGTGTGTTTGTGTGTGTGTGTGGGGGGGTGTGGGTGTGGGTGTGCATGTCTTTCTGACTTTGAAATATATAGACAAACTTTAAAAACAAAACAAAACAAAACAAAACAAAACAAAACAAAAAAAAAAAAAAACCAACTTCCCAAGCATGCAGAATCCCAAGTTCCAGAGATTCTGATTCAATAAAGGTGAGGCTGGGCCCTAAAGTCTGCACCTTTAACAAGCTCCCAGGGGTTTGATACTGGGGTCTCCAAATCACATTTTGAGAAGCTCTCCTCTAAAGACAAAGCTATTTCAATAGAGTACAAGATGGTCTAATTTTAGAAGAGGCACACATGAAGAAATTAGGTGACTTCCTTAGAAGGGTAACCTAGATTTCCCTGAGATTCTATCATCTTCCAACAAATAAGGTCTCATTAACATTAACCATTAAACATTTCCATGTCTTAAGCCTACTGCCTATTCAGCACCTTAACTCCTTGGGGGGCTGGGTGGGGGACCCTTCAGCTGTTTCTGAGAGTCCCTGGGGAGGCATAACACTGCTTTGTCCTTGCCCTCTATTCAGTCTCTTGGTGACTCCTCTTCAAGGGGCCATACCAAGAATGTCAAGGTTCTGCTGCATTCCAACTCTCCCTATCTTCGAAGGCTGGAAACAAACTCTGAGATGGAGATTTGCATATGGAAGGTTGTATGGAGAGTGTTCTCAGGAGACATACCTGAAGAGAAGTAAGGAAGGCAGCGCCCATAACCTCACCTAATCCTGGGGCCAAATCTGGAGGAAAGATGGCCTTTAAGTGTGGTCCATGCTGAGGTCAGCTGGCTGATTCTTTGGTTCCTGCAGAAGCCAGTCCCTGGCCATAAGATACTCTCCAGGAAGGCAGGGAAGCAGGAGTGAGTTCCCTGTGGAGAAGAATGTGTTCCTGTGATCACAGTTGTGAGCCACCAGCTGCCTACCTCACCAACATTTCAGATACGGTGTGAAAGCCCTGAAGAGGGTGTATGAGCAGAGCACTACAGAATTCACTACAGGTCACTGTTTGTACCATTCACATCCAAGTGCCTTTTTAGAGGAATTTACTTGGTTGAAAAACAGCTTCTCCAGCATTCTGATTGGTCTTATTTCCTAGGGAACTTGGAAGGAAAGGTCATTGGAAGGAACTAAAACCTCCATCGTTGAACAGTTGATTTGGTGGCTATGACTGATACTCAATACCTACCTTTTCCTTTACCCATTCTAGAGTCCCCTTACCCTCAGCTGTGACCTAAGGTAGTCTAGGTGGTATGTGTAGTACGACAGCCTAGAACCTCATTCCTGTAGTGTTTGAGCCTGTGGTTACCACGGGCATGCAGCTTCTGTATTCTGCCATTAATATTGGGCAGCTGAGAACCAGGAGATTTTTAATTAAAAAAAAAAAAAAAGTCTACCCTGGGACAGGAGCTATGCTTTAGTGAGTAAAGCCGCTGCCTGTGCCTGCAGTGCCAGCATCCCATATGGGCAACAGTTTGAGTCCCGGCTGCTCCACTTCTAATTCAGCTCTCTGCTACGGCCTGAGAAAGCAGTAGAAGATAGCCAAAGTCTTTGGGCCCTTGCACCCACATGGGAGACCTGGAAGAAACTCCTGGCTCCTAGCTTTGGGTCAGCCCAGCTCTGTTGCAGCCGTTTGGGAAGTGAACCAGTGGATGGAAGATCTCTCTGTCTCTTGCTCTCTCTCTCTTTCTCTCTCTCTCTGCTTCTTTGTAACTCTATCTTTCGAATAAATAAATAAATAAATATATTTTTTAAAAAGTCTATCCTTCCCTCATTGTGTAGCAGCAACTCTAAATGATTAGGGTCAACTACCCAGACCCATTTCTAGTGGGGAGGGGATTTTGACAGAAACTATCATGACATTCCTGAAGCCAAAGGAAATTTAAGGCACTGTAAATTGCCTTTCAGATGCTATCAAGTTTAACTTGCTTATAACCTAAATATAAAGGAAATAATCTGGTGAACTATTTCTGAGCTGTCCCATCCTGATATTCTTGAGCCAAGACAATTATCCTGAGCAACTGATCCCTGGTAACATACCAACATTTTGAGATTCCATTGCCAGTAGACCTGAATTAAGAGAAATGAAAAATGACATTCTTCACGTTGAAGGAAGATATTACCAGACAGAAATTCATACCCATAGAATGTACTGGAACACATTGAGAGTGGTAAACATGTGGCAAATATAAATATATGTTCTAATATCATTCTTCAATTTTTGAGTAAGTATGCTGGATTGTGTGTGGTCAGTGTGATGCCACAACTCCCAATGGAGGCTACATTTTTCTGGATTCCCTTCCCACGTGTGGTTCTAGGTTACAATTGGTCGCAAGAAGAATTTTTCTGAGATCTGAAAAGCAGAAATAATACATAACTCACTGTTCATTTGAGACTGTGGCAGTTACACATACAAAAAGGTGAAAACTTCACTCACGATGCTCATTCTCCTTCTGTTCTGTGTCAAGATAATATTCCCAACTGCTGGTCCTGTTGACAATAATGACCCCAAACCCAGCACCAAGTACTTGACTGTAGGCCCAGAGAGCACTAAAATGACTTTGATAAAGACTGCAAGTGACTGTCATATTTTCCAATCCCTTTTACTATTTTTAGTTTTCTTCTTAATTGATTCCTCCTTATGGTATTTGATGACCCTCCTCCCCCCTTTTAGTGATATACACTACTCTTCATCTGTCTATTCTAAAAGTGTGTGTTCATGAATGCACACTCTCTCAGAAGGATCTTCATTAGTTCAACAAAGAAGTTGGAAATGCTCTGGTTTCTGGCGATTTTCAGAGATAGGACACTGATGCTGCCACTGGGGTGCCCATACTCTACTGGATGAGATAGAAGATTAACAGAAGGCTACTTATAATTTAATTGAGTGGGATAGCAGGAGAGCACTAGATCATGAAGAGGCTTATATAATTGAGAAAGAGTTTTAAATTAATCTTCAGGGTAAAACAAATCAGATTCCATGTGATGAAGTGATGTGATTATGTTACCAGAGAATGGCAGGGTTCTTGTCATCATGCAAGAAAGAATTCAGGCGTGAAACAGAGAGTAGTGGGAGGTAAAATAGCAAAGTTTATTAGGGAAGGGACATCTGTAAGAACGGATGGGCACCTCTCCAGACAGGACCTGAGAGAGAGTGCGCAGTCGTTTGGACTGGGTGGGGGAGTGAGGTTACATGGTTGAGTAGAGAGATTACACCTGGCAAGGTGAGGCAGGCGGCTCTGTAGAGGGGCAGAGGGCTGAGCACGTAGTCCGGTTGAAGCCGGGGGATTTTAAGGAGATGGGTCTTGCTTCCCCACCTCTGCTCCTCTTGGAACAAAGGGCTTTTTGGATGTAAATAGAAAAACTTCTATCTGAGTTTTCCCCTGAAGGTATCAGACAGGAGTTTAGAGGAAGGGTGAGCAGGACCCCCTAGAGAATCCAGAGCAGGGTGTTTGAAATGCAGATACTGTGCTGCATCTGGGAGATTGTGGAAGATTTGTCAGGCAGAAGGGGGCGGGGACCCCCCCCACCAGGCAGGATATCAGGTAGAAGGGGGCAGGGCAGGATGCGAATACCGGACTGCCCCTGGGACTGCCCCTGAAACATGACTTTGAGATGCAGATGCATATGCTGGACATAGACATCTTCTCTTTAGGCCTGTCACACATACATAAGCTCATATCTGACTTCCTACCTAACAATTAGATTGGAATTTTAGAAAGATCATGATAGAGCTAATGTTGGGACTGGATTAGAAGTTGACAAGATTGGAGACATAATCTCTCTAGGAAGTTCCTGCAGCAATACAAGTTAAAAAGTCTGAATCAGGGCAGTGGCAGAGAGATTATGAGAAGAAAGCATCAGATAGATATGGAAGAGGTAAATTTGATGGAGTCTGGTTATCATTTGGTTATGAGAAGTAAAGGTATGAAAGGTTTAGGAGGACCTAGGTTTCTAATTTGGTTAACAAATTAAAAAGGGTTACTAATGACTAGGATAGGTGTTAGCCCTCACAAAACACACTGAACACCGGAGTAAGGGAAAGAGTTTATTGGGGAAAATGCAGCAGACCGGAGGGGAGGTACAAAGAAGGATAAGAGAGAGAAAGAGAGTAAGAGAGAGAGAGAGAGAGAAGAAGAGATAGTGAGGAGAGGAGGAGAGGAGAGAGCAGGAGAAGAGAGCCAAGAGAGCCACGTGTTCAGGAACAGGTCCTTGTAAAACTTTGCTGGAGGGCAGCCAGGGAAGCAGGAGCATCCCAAGAGGATGGGGGTGGAGCTTGGAACAGGTAGTTGGGCCATGTGGCCACCTGGCTTTCAGTAATGGTGGTGGGAAGGGGGGGGTATAGAATGTAAATCAAGGTGCAGATCATGCCACAGATAAGACTGCCAGTTTCCTAACAATAGGGACATAGGAGGAGATTCCCATTTTGAGGGAGAAAAGATTAGTTTGGTTTTGAATTGAAAGTACCTGTGAGTACTTTAGATAAGGGTTATCCAATTTCAGCACAACTGACACTCTGGGTCAAATCATCCTTTATTGTCCTGTTATAGAATGTTTAGCAACATCCCTGACCTTGTCCCACCAGGTGCCAGTAACACTCTGCCCCCAGATATGAAAATCAGACATGTCTCCATCCATCACCAAATGTTCCCTGTGGGACACTCTGGGGAAGCACGGATTTAAATGAAGGCTGCTCCCATAGTTTCTAACATCACTCATACGAATATGGTAATGATATTCATGTTCGCATCTCAGCCCACACCTCCTGGTCTCTAGACTCATGTAATAAACATTCCCAGACATTTCCAGATTGGCTGGACAGGCTGTGGACCATTTCAGCTCAGGGTGATATTTACATTCCATCTGCGCAAGTGCTATTCGGAATCCCATTCAAGGTGCCAGTTCTTTAACTGCCTTTGGGGCGCAAACTGTTGTCAAATTCTTTTATGGATAGAGCAGTTTCTCTCAAGAAAGAGAGACAAATGAGAAGGAAAAAAATCTGACCCCTACTCCTGGGAGTAGTTGTCTTGGGCAGTTAAATAGGTACATCTTTTAGGACCTTGGGGAAATACATGAATTCAGAAACTGACTACTCAATTACCTGACTTCGGTTAGATAATAGACCGCCCTAAATTCATGGATTTAAATGTGTCAAGGATAATTCATTCTCTCTGTGTGGAAATATAGCTGATTTCCCCCCTTTCATTTAATTATTTTCTTCAATAAGAAAATGAATATAGGTTTTAGTAAATATATTTCAAAACATGCAAAGAATAAACACATTTATAATTATTCAGCAACTTGTTATATATATATATATATTGACAGGCAGAGTAGACAGTGAGAGAGAGAGACAGAGAGAAAGGTCTTCCTTTTGCCATTGGTTCACCCTCCAATGGCCGCCGCGGCCGGCGCACTGAGGCCGGCGCACCGAGGCCGGCACACCGTGCTGATCCGATGGCAGGAGCCAGGTACTTCTCCTGGTCTTCCATGGGGTGCAGGGCCCAAGCACTTGGGCCATCCTCCACTGCACTCCCTGGCCACAGCAGAGAGCTGGCCTGGAAGAGGGGCAACCGGGACAGAATCCAGCGCCCCGACCGGGACTAGAACCCGGTGTGCTGGCGCCGCAAGGCGGAGGATTAGCCTAGTGAGCCACGGCGCCGGCCAGGAACTTGTTATATATTAATGTTAGCCATCGCAAAACACACCGAACACCAGAGTAAGGGAAAGGGTTTATTCTGGAATACCCAACAGACCGGAGAGAAGGGGTGGTGAAGGAAAAAAAGATAAAAAGTATAAGAGAGAGAGCCAGAGGAGAGGAGCTAGAGAGGAGAGAAGATAGAGCAGAGCAGAGAGGAGGAGAGGAGAGCAGAGAGCAGGAGAGGAGAGCTAAGAGACCAGAGGAGGAGGCTAGAGAGAAGAACTGAGAGAGCACGTGTTCAGGAACAGGGTGGGCAGGTAAGCAGGAGCAGCAAATCCCATTAGGATGGGGGTGGAGCCTGGCTCAGATAGCTGGGCCATGTGGCCACCTGGCTAGAACCGCGCCAGTTTCCTAACAGAACTTACCACTCAAGTATAACCTACTTTTTGTCATTAATATACGTTTTCTTAAAAATTTGAATCATGCTGGAGAATTGGCTTTGTTGCTTTGTTTTTTAGTCTGTTAAATATTATAGAGTGAAGATTTTATGAATGCATAAATTATTATTGTAAAATAGTTAGCCATGCCTATTGAACACTTGGCTGTCCATATTTTGGTATTATAAATACTTGCTGAAAAAACATTCTGATGTCAAATCTTTTTTTTTTTTTTTTTTTTTTTGACAGGCAGAGCGGACAGTGAGAGAGACAGAGAGAAAGGTCTTCCTTTTGCCATTGGTTCACCCTCCAATGGCCGCTGTGGCCGGTGCGCTGAGGCCGGCGCAACGCGCTGATCCGATGGCAGGAGCCAGGTGCTTCTCCTGGTCTCCCATGGGGTGTAGGGCCCAAGCACTTGAGCCATCCTCCACTGCACTCCCTGGCCACAGCAGAGAGCTGGCCTGGAAGAGGGGCAACCGGGACAGAATCTGGCGCCCCGACCGGGACTAGAACCTGGTGTGCCGGCGCTGCAAGGCGGAGGATTAGCCTAGTGAGCTGCGGCGCCGGCCCCTGATGTCAAATCTTTGATAATAACGTCTCTATTTCCTCAAACTAGCATCCTGGAGGAGAGTAAAATGTGTCTAGGTCTCTGATCCATGTTTTCATATTGCATCCCAGAATAACTGTACGGCTTTGCACACCCACTAGCAATATGTCAATATATAAGATGCTTCTCTTACCTCATTCTCAGCTTTATTAGCAAGGCATGTTTTTAAAATTGTTTCCTATCTGATATGCATAAGCATTTATTGTTTTCACATCAAGTCGAGCAATAAGATTTGTGTTTTTAGGCATTTTCTAAGGGGTGTGATGCCCATTGTTTTGATGGGAAAGGAAAAGTACTGGGCAGATTGGAATCAGCAAATTCCAGGCCAGGGCACCCCAGGGAAGGCTGCATGGTGGATTCACATTCCCACCCTGCCTTATACTCAGGCACCTCCTATAACCCCCTCTGTACTGGGGCACGCAGCTACTTGATGCTTTTTTGCACTCTCAAGATTTTCTCTCAGAGAGGCTTGGTACTACTAGATTTCCTTAGCTGTCTCTGGGCACTTGAATTTTTTTTTTTTTTTTTTTTTTTTTTTTGCTTACAGATACAATGTGTCTCTTCTAAAACATAGGCTCCCCAAGTCTCTGAAGTTTCAAGGAAGACCCCTGAGCTGGTCCTAAGAGAGTGCTATCAACACAGTGTGTTCTGAAATCCAACTTCAGAACAGAGGGAGGGAGTGATGGGCCTCGGGGTGCTGGGCAAATCTGTACATCAGGGCTGTGTGTCTGTTCTGCTGATCTGTTTGTTGGGCCTGTGATCATGGTGGTATAAGATGTACTTTCTTTTCTTCTAGCTTCTCTCCCTTCGCTTCCTTCCTTTTTCAAGTTACAGAAATAACATACACTTGTTTGAACCTGCACGGGCTACAACAAGCTTGTGCTATTTCTGGAATTTAGGAGAATAGCAAAGAAAATGAAAGTGTTTCTCCTAGCCTGTCATTTCTCCTACCTCCCTGAGGTAGCGTGTTAACAGACTGGTATGTGACCCTCACACCTTTCCTCACACTTATGCAACACACACCAACCTACCCATATTCTGGGGAGGGGGGACAGGCATTTCTTTAACTGTTGTGACCATTTATACCCATAATTTGCAACATGCTTTGAAAACTGTACCATATGTACATCCTTCTCTTTTGTGCATTTTATTTGAAAGAGAGGAGAGGGGGAGGGGGAGAGAAGGAGGAAGGGAGTGAAGGTCAGAAGAGAGGAGGAGAGAGAGAGATTAATTAATTGATTGATTTTCCATCTACTGGTTAATTCCCCAAATGCCTGTAACACCTAGGGCTTTACCAAGCTAAAGCCAGGATCCTGGAACTCATTCTAGGTCTCCCATGTGGGTGGCAGGGACCCAAGTACTTCAATCATCTCTTGCTGTCTCCCAGGGTGTGCATTAGCAGGAAGCTAGATTGGAAGTAGAGGAGCCAGTATTTGAATCACATTTTCCAATATGGGATGCAAGCATCCCAAGCTGTCTTAACTGCTCCATCAAAAGTCAGCTCCGTGTACATTATTTCAAGTCAATCCACACAGACTAACTTATTCCCTTCTGTTTTAAAATAGATGACTGTAAATTGAATGAAGTGATGCACATGATGCGAAGTCAAGCATCTCACAGGGGTATGTGGTGAAATGTTCCTGTGCCTCCCACCCCAGACCCTCAGTCCTTCTCCCAGAGGCAACTGAGTATCCATCACAACAGGATGGTAGAAAGGATCATTCCCTCCTCCCTGGTACTGAGAAGTAGGGCCCAGAGCCAAGGACAAAGAGGCACAATGAGTCTTCATTCTAAAGTGTCTTTCAACATTTGGGACTGGACATCTCCTCAGAGTTTACTAGAGTGGGTAGAATTGGGTTTCTACCATCAGCAGGTGCCCATGGAGCCCTGGGAGGCAAGAGAGGAAATGAAGGCATCACTGTTATTGTGGTCTTTTAAGCCACAAAGCCAAGTCAGAAGGAAGATTCCAAGGGAAGCACAAACATTGGGGTTGGCAGTGGCAGATCTTCCCTAAGACTTACTGAGCGAGGATGCTGGAGTTTCCTGTTAGTCAAGGGCAGTCTGTCCTACGTGGCTGAACTAGAGCCACTAGACTGCTACACTCCAGAGAACAATTCCAAATTTAAGGAGAAGCAGTGACAAACAACAGAGAAAGGCCCATAACTAAATACAGGTAAATAAAGAGACCTTGCTCTTTGCCCTTCACTCCTCTTCTGCTCATTTATATAAGGGGAAAACCTGCAAATAATTACCAGATCCCCGGACCTAACTGTGTCTTAAATAGAACTCTTTTTATAATTTTAAGTACAAAGATCTGTTGTTCTAATTTCCCCTTCATTTTACTATACAATGATTATGGGCTGTGATTTGGCATGGCCTTCCCTAGCAATCCTAAACTTTTAGCTGGGGGCATGGAACACATTGTGCTATTTTTGCTCTATTTGCAGGATGCTCTTGAGTTTGTAAAAGGGTCTCAATAACTGGTACAGATTTTGAGCAGGCAAATATGGATGAGTTTCTGTTGGGGGAGGGTACCTGATTATAGTTTGCTCTTGCTCAAACAGTGGACACTAAGAGGAGGGAAAGGGAATTACTATTTGCTGAAGACCTGAAATATCCCACAGATGATCTCACACAGATAACTGCTCCTGGGGTCTTCATGATCACTAGTTCTCGCAGATATCATTATCCCCATTTTATGATGAGGAAGGTAAGGCTTTACCTAAAATTAGGTTAATCTGGGGATGGTGCTGTGTAGCAGAATGTTAATCTTCCACCTGCAGTGTCAGCATCCAAAATGGATGCCGGTTCCAGTCCTGCCTGCTCCACTTCCGATCCAACTCCCTGTTAATGCACCTGGGAAAGTAACAGAAGATGGCCCAAGTACTTGGGCCCCTTTACCCACGTGGAAGACCGAGAAGAAGCTCTTAACTCTGGCTTTGGCCTGACTCAGCCTTGGCTGTAGGAGTCGTTTGGGGAGTGAAAAAAGCAGATGGTAGACTTCTCTGTCTCTCCTTCTGTCTCTGAAACTCTGACTTTCAAATAAATAAAAATGAATCTTTTAAAGAAATTAATTTAAGCTTCCTGGATTATCCATCTATTTTTACTCCTTCTTTTCCATTCACATCTTGAGCTTCAAATACTTTTGTTTCTCTATAAAAGTTATCACCTTTTCTCAAAGTGGCATCCCTTTTTTTGCAATTACTGATATGTCCAAATTCTTCCTATGGGACACAATCTCAAGTTTGCTTTGGATCTTCTTTCTCTTCTGATTTTCACATATAATTAGTCATTTGACATTTATTCTGCAAAGGCTCTTGAATTTAACCTTTGCTTCATAATAGTTAAGTTCCTCAACACTTTATATTTACATATATATATTTACATATTCTCCCATTTATAAAACAGAAATAACTGTCCCTGATAGTTAATAAGCATTCAATAAGGGTTACTGAGGAAGCCAATCTGGAAAACAGATTTTACAATCATATGATGCCTTCCTCCCCTCTCTTTCCTTTGCAGACTCTAGAAGGGCTCTATTTTGACACCAGCTGGTAGACTGCAATTCTATTCTGGTGCTAACCACCTGAAGTTAGTGCAGACCCCACAAATTTAAGGGCCTGTTCCACAACAAGGCTACCCTCACTTTAGACCAATGACCTACAAAACCGAGAGGGTCCCATGAACCCCTCCCACCCAGGTTTGATAAATTCACTAGAATATCTCACACATCTCAGGTAAGTGCTATATTTACCCCTACAGCTATAAAATATATAGCCAGGAGCAGCCAAATGAAGACTCAGGTCTAAGAAGGACCCAAATGCACAAATTCTACATATTCTTTCCCCAACTGAATCAGGGTAAGCTACCCTTCAGGCATATCAATGTGTTCACCAAACAGGAAGCACCTCTTAGCTTTATGGAGCTCAATCTTCAGATTCCCCCACCTCCCTGGAGGTCAAGAAGTTGGGCTGATATCCTATGGTTTAAACCCTGACCCTCTAGGCATATGGTTAGTGCTTCTGGTGTGGTCAGTCTCCATCCTAGGGGCCCTCCATGAGTCACCTCATTAACATACACTCAAGTACGACTCAAGGGGATCATGAGTAACGTTGACACCCCCACCTGAGTGAGAAAACTGGGACAAGGACCAGATACGTTCATTTGTATTATTACACGTCCAGCCCAAAGCATAGACTGTCTTCCATAGTGGCTTTACCAGTTTGCATTCCCACCAACAGTGGATTAGTGTCCCTTTTTCCCCACATCCTCGCCAGCATCTGTTGTTGGTTGATTTCTGTATGTAAGCCAATCTAACTGGAGTGAGGTAAAACCTCATTGTGGTTTTGATCTGCATTTCCCTGATGGCTAGGGATCCTGAGCATTTTTTCAGCACAGACTTTATAGTTGAGACTCTCTATTCTGGGAATCTGAAATGCCTTGAAACCCAAAAATTTTGAAGGTAAAGATTTCAGATTTTGGGATTACGGATGCTCAACCTACACAGAATAGCTCCTAAGGGTCATGAGAGTAAGAAGCTGCCTTATTTACTACCATTACCCCAGTGAACAGTGGAGTGCATGGTATTCAGTAATGTTGTATGGAACAGTTTACATTACATTTAATCAGGTGTTGTCTAGTGACCGTCAGCATGAATATGAATTTTTCCTTCCCCATATCTAGCCTGTTAGCTCTTGCAGGCCTTCACCTATCCTGACTAAAGATTTGATCAATGCTCACTGAAGAACAAATCCTTCTTTAGGAACGACTTACTTCAAGTGGTATAATAATTAAAAAGAAAACAGTTATGCTCAATTTGGTCATAACACAAACTAATCGCAATGGCAATTCTAAATAATTATTTACACTTAAATTTTGGGGTCTTTTGCTGAATTGAGAGAAGTCTATAAAAGACTAGGGTATGTGGAGAATTGATAGTTTGGAATAAGGGTTAAGAATCACCTGTAAGGGCCGGCACTGTGGCATAGAAGTTTAAACCTCTGTCTGTAGTGCCAGCATCCCATATGGGTGCTGGGTGGTGTCTCAGCTGCTCTACTTCCAATCTAGCTCCATGCTAATGGCTTGGGAAAGCAGTGGAGGATGGCCCAAAACCTTGAGCCCCTGCACCCACATGGAAGACCCACAAGTTCTGACTCCTGGCTTTAGCCTGGCCCCGCCCCCACTGTTGTGGCCATTTGGGAGTGAACCAACCAATGGAAGATCTCTCCCCCCCACCAAAAAAAAGAGAATCATGTGTTCAGATATAGTTTTGCAGCTGTTAGTAAATTTACGTTTTAATACTAAATATACTTGGTAACATTTCTGTCACTCCACTTACAGTCAATGTGTTTGATATAAAGTCATTTCACATGATGAAGAACTACTTTCTTTTCTTCCATCTTGCTTCCCCTCCCAAATATAATATATATATATATATTTTTTTTTTGGACAGGCAGAGTGGACAGTGAGAGAGAGACAGAGGTCTTCGTTTGCCATTGGCTCACCTTCCAGTGGCCGCCGCGGCCAGCGTGCTGCAGCCGGCGCACCGCACTGATCCGATGGCAGGAGCCAGGTACTTCTCCTGGTTTCCCATGGGGTGCAGGGCCCAAGCACTTGGGCCATCCTCCACTGCACTCCCTGGCCACAGCAGGGAGCTGGCCTGGAAGAGGGGCAACCGGGACAGAATCCGGCACCCTGACTGGGACTAGAACCTGGTGTGCCGGTGCCGCAAGGCAGAGGATTAGCCTAGTGAGCCGCAGCGCCGGCCCAAATATAAATTTAAATGACCACTATAACCATTTGGTTCTGAGAAAAAAAGATTTCTCCATATCATACCGCCCACATTGCCCTATTTCCTCTTTGTCATCTATTTTGGGTCTGCTTTGCCTAAGCCTAGCCACTTCCTATTTCTTCTTTAGACTTTGTTTACCATATCTTTTGAAAATTATCAATATGAGTACATATTCATCATCTATGGTATCAAGCATTGTCTCTGACACTTGTGTCTTCAGTATTAAGTAGATAATGTCAAAGAACCTAGTAAAAGTGACAAAAGTTGACAGAGGCAGAAATGACTAAAATTTAAGTATAAAAGAAACTAAAGACTACCTCACATTTCTTAGGAAGGCTGTGATCAAAACAAACAAAAATCTAGAAAATAACAAGTGTTGGAGAGGATGAAGGAATTCAACTCAGATCATCCACAATACTTGAGCCATTACCTGCGACTTCCCAGGGTACATATTAGCAGGGATGTGGAATCAGAAGTGAAGCTGCCACTCAAACCCAGCTACTTGAATACTAGATACATATGTCTTAACTCCTAGGTCAAACACCCACCTCAATTTTAAAAGTTGTCATGAAGTAGAATTGTGTTCTCCAGTCTCTGATTGCTGTTGAAACATGCTTTGGCTTTTTAATAGAATCCATTTAAGTGTTTGTTTATTTATCTATTTGATTTGAAGGGCAGAGAGACAGACAGATTTTGCATCCATCGATTCACTTCCTAAATGCCTGCAATGGCTGGGCCTGGGCTGGACTGAAGCCAGGAGCCAGGAACTCAGTTGGGTCTCCCACGTGAGCGGCAGGGACCCAAGTACTTGAGTTATCACCAGCTGCCTTGGGTGCATTTTGGCAGGAAGCTGGTCTCAGGAGCAGAACCAGGACTCAAACCCAGGCACTCTAATATGGGATGTAGGAGTTTCAAGTGGTAGCTTATTCACTAGGCAAATGCTATTTTAATACAACCCACTTTTTAATGTCACATATGTTCTTCAAATAATGTGTACTCTCCAACTGATGCTTGTTGATTTTTTGTATGTTCATCCAATAATACTTGGCAATTGTGCTGGTCAAATATCCCATGTATTTATTGAATCCACGTTTGATGTTATCAGCTTATATTTTCCTTCATAACAAGGAGATACTATGAATTAAAGACACACACCTTAGTTTCAGATAGAATTACAAATTCTTAGAGGAAAAAAATCAAGCAGACAGAAATGACTTCTTGTTGTCTACCTCTGCAATTTCTTCCCTCTAGTCCAATACTTAGCTAATTGTGGGCCTTTTTCAGTCCAGGCTTTATGTAGGAAAATTCAACCCACTCCCTGGCCTGTCTGGGTCCCTGTAGCTGAAGGCACCAGGGATGGTCAATGTCCCCAGAGCATCCAGTATCTTCAGTGATGTCTTGCCTTCCCAGACTCCCTCTTTCCAACTACATTCATGATCTTAGAAAATTTTCCCTACTTTCTCATAAGCTTACAAATCCATTTCAAATAATGTTTCAGGGGCAGGCGCTGTGGTATAGTGGGTAAAGCCGCTGTCTTCAGTGCCGGCATCCTGTATGGCTGGTTTGAGTCCTGGCTGCTCTACTTCCTATCCAGCTCCCTGCTAATGTGCCTGGGAGAGCAGTGGAATATGGTCCAAATCCTTGGATCCCAGCACCCACATGAGAGACCCAGAAGTTCCTGGTTCCTGTCTTCAGATAGCCCCAGCTCAGGTCATTGTGGCCATTATGGAAAGTGACCCAGCAGATGGAAGATCTCTCTGCTTCTGCCTCTCTGTATCTCTGCCTTTCAAACAAATAAATACATCTTTTAAAAAATGTTTCAAAAATATTTTATCCAGCATTATTAGGTGTTTTATGGTAGGAGAGTTTTAGCTGAAAATCCCATTTATTTAACTCTCATAGTATATCGTTTCTCCCATTTTCTCTGTCTCTCTCTACCCAAACCTGTCAAGACTTTGATGCTTCTTATTTCATAAATGCTACATATTCTAACATTCCTTTTAAGCAGGGTAAACATGTTTTCTCTACTTACTATAATAAATTTTCAATTATTTACAGACCCCAGAACTGACAAGATGTTATACTATTTTCTTTATTTAATATTGTTAAATCGATTCTATTTCCTCCCTTTTAGCTTATTCTTGAATTTAGAATGATCTATGCAGACCCTGTCTACTTATTCATGAATGTAGAGTGGTACGTTCAGACCTAGTGTTACCCAACGTATCAATAGGCCAAAATTTTTTTTTTTTTTTTTTTTTTGCCCTCTGTCTGTCCACTTGGGTGTTGGTCAAGTTTCCTTCACAGATCTTAAGTTAAGGTCTAGAGGGCTTTGGTTCTCATGGCTCTGATGGACTTGGATAGGGTATTTTCATATATTATCACATTCACAGTAGATGAAGTTTAAGTAAAACTATAGTTCCTGGTCTTCCCATGGCTGCTTTTCCCACCCATGTCCTTGTTCAAAAACATTTCATGCTGCAAAACGGCCATCATCTGTTCTCCTGCCTCTGATCTTTGCTCCAACTTCCTGCTCATTTTTTTTTTTTATTATGGTTTTGGTTGTTTGTGGATGGAGGGATTGCTTACAAATTGTTTTACAAAGAAGTTCTGGGGAGGGATGAAAAGGTGAGGCAGGCTTAGTGGCCAAACAGCATCAGAGAGAATTTCTGTCTAGCTTCATGACTGAAACATGTAGCATGTAAGTACATGTAGCATGTAAATTATCTCTTATAGATATTGCTAACAATTCATATTTCTGGACTCTTGCAGACCTACTGACACAGAATCTCTGGTTGGGGATGTGGGATGAAACCTGAGAATCTGCATTTTAACAAGTGGCACATCAATTTAAGCCCTGCTTGCAATGCAGGAATACTATATCGAAGTGCCAGTTCAAGTTCTGGCCGCTCCACTTCCTATCCAGATCCCTGCCAATATTCCTTGGAGGCAGCAGATGATGGCCCAGGGCTTGAGCCCCTGCCACCCAGGTGGGAGACCCAGATGGAATTCCTGGTCCTGGCTTGAGCCTGGCCTAGACCTGGATGTTGCAGCCATTTGGAGATTGAGCCAGCCAACTAAAGGGCTCTCTCTCTCTGTCTCCTTCTGCCATTCAAAATAAAGAAATAGGAACAGGCAAATCAGAATGCTGGTTCAAGTTTCATCTGCTTTGATTCTGATCTAACTCCCTGTTAATGTGCCTGGGAGGACAGCAGGGGATGGCTGAAATACTCGGGCCCCTGTTGCCCACATGGGAGACTCAAATGGCGGTCCAGGCTCCTGGCTCTAGCCCAGATCAGGCCTGGCCATTTTGGCCACTTGGGGAATGAGCCAGTGGAGGGTCTCTTTCTCTCTGCTTCCTTCTCTATCACTCTGCCTTCCAGATAAATAAATCTTATATATATATTAAAATCTTTTTTAAAAGTTCTCTAGGTGATTGGGATGCATTCTAAAGTCTGGGAATCATGGTTTTGGGCCTTTGATAGTAGGAGGAATAGAGCACTTAACCTTTTCCAACTCAATATGGTATAGATGGATTAGTAATAGCACTTTCCATCAGGTTACATTAATGTGGTATGTAATAGGGGCCGGTGTTGTGGTGTAGTGGATTAAGTGGTTGCCTGCAAGGCCTGCATCCCATATGGGCACCAGTTCAAGTCCCAGCTGCTCCACTTCTGACCCAGCTCCCTGCTAATGTGCCTGAGAAAGCAGTGGAAGATGGTTCAAGAGCTTGGGCCCCTGCTACCCACGTAGGAGACCTGGAGGAAGCTCCTGACTCTGGCATGGTCCAGCCCTAGTTGTGGTCATTTGAAGAATGAACCAATAGATGGAGGACCTCTCTCTGTACTCTACCTTTCAAATAAATAAACAAATAAATCTTTATAAAAAACGTGGTATGTAACAAATATTCCTCTTACATTCTAGGGAAGCTTAACGGTCAATACCAGTTTTTCATTGTGTGATTGTTTTAAAGTATGTGATCAGATATTTTTATGTTTTTTTTTTTCTGTCTTTTTAAAGAAGATTTATTTATTTTGAAAGTCAGTTAGAGGCCGGTGCCACGGCTCACTACGCTAATCCTCCGCCTGTGGCGCCAGCACCCCAGGTTCTAGTCCCGGTTGGGGCGCCAGATTCTGTCCCGGTTGCTCCTCTTCCAGTCCAGCTCTCTGCTGTGGCCCAGGGAGGCAGTGGAGGATGGCCCAAGTCCTTGGGCCCTGCACCCGTTTGGGAGACCAGGAGGAAGCACCTGGCTCCTGGCTTCGGATGGGCACAGCATGCCGGCCAGAACGCGCCAGCCGTAGTGGCCACTTGGGGGGTGAACCAATGGAAAAAGGAAGACTTTTCTCTCTGTCTCTCTCTCTTTCACTGTCTAACTCTGCCTGTCAAAAACTAAAAAAGAAAAAAAAAGTCAGTTAGAGAGAGGGACAGACAGAGAAAAAGAGAAATCTTTCATCTGCTGGTTCACTCCACAGATGGACACAATGGCCAAGGTTGTGCCAGGGTGCAGCCAGGAACCAGGAGCTTCTTCCAGATCTCCCATGTGGGTGGCAGAGCTCCAAGCACTTGGGCCCTCTTCCGATGTTTTTCCCAGGTCATCAGCAGAGAGCTGGATTGGAAGTGTAGCAGCTAGGACTCAAACCTGCACCCATATGGGATGCCAGCATTGCGGGTGGCAGCTTTACCTGCACAGCCACAACACTGGCCCCAGTCAGATACTTTAGTGAGAATTTGAGAAAAGTTCTGTAGAGATTGTGATGGACATCTTTTAAAACCAATCTCCTTTGATTCACCATTATACCCATTGCTAAAGTCCATTCTTTCTCATCAGCCTCATTGCACCCAGCAGGGGTTTACTGTTGCAAGCAGAGACTGTTTCGACTGTAATGTAGCTAGTACTTGATGCTTCCTGTCTTCCTAAATTAATCCATAGTACTTGAGACCACCTCCACAGGATAAAAATGTCCAGTGGCTGCCTACTTTCCTGAAAGATGAAGTCCAACTTCATCCAGCCATTCAAGATCCCTCACTCTATAATCCTTTTCTTCCTATCTGACAACACCTTCTACTCCTTCCTGAAGATTGTCCTTTCTCAGGACTCCAAGCCTCTATCCATACTGGTTTCTCCTCTTTTTTTTTTTTTTTGACAGGCAGAATTAGACAGTGAAAGAGAGACAGAGAGAAAGGTCTTCCTTCCGTTTGTTCACCCTCCAAATAGCTGCTACGGCCAGCGCGCTGTGCCGATCTGAAGCCAGGAGCCAGGTGCTTCTTCCTGGCCTCCCATGTGGATGCAGGGCCCAAGCACTTGAGTCATCTTCCACTGCCTTCCCGGGCCACAGCAGAGAGCTGGACTGGAAGAGGAGCAACCGGGACTAGTACCCGGTGCCCCAACTGGGACTAGAACCTGGGGTGCCAGCGCCGCAGGTGGAGGATTAGCCAAGTGAGTCACGGCACCGGTCACTGGTTACTCCTCTTTTATCTAACTCACCCTATCATTCAAATAAAGCTTGGGTGTTACCTTTGTTTGGTTCAAAACTTCCTTCCACATTGTGACACTGTGGATTTGTCACTTTACTCAGTCTTCACAATTTTTCCAATTCCTGGAGGCCAAGGTGCAAACTCTTTCTCCCGGCATATAATAAGGCCTCAGTTTCTCTTTCTGGTGTTGTCTCTGCAACCCATTTTCTGTACAAGGCCTCTGGACACATCACATCTCTCTGTTTTCCAGTCTTGTTCTGTACTTTGAAGTTTGTGCACACTCTTACCACTGCCAGATTTCACATGTCCTTTCCTCAGCCTGACAAACTGATATTTCCTGTAAGAACCAGTTCAAACATTACCTTCTCCTGGGAGCAGTGTTACACCCAAGGACCTGGAGCCCAAGTCTCCTGCACTTGTCTCGCTGGGTTGCATGTCTTCGCATGTCTTCTGTGCTGGATGCAAGTCCATTGTTTCATAGGACCTAGAACACTGTTTATGCAATAGTTGCTCCATGAATGTTATTGAATGCTGTAACCTCTGTTGCTCTCCCCATTGTCTGAACTCCAAGCGCTCTTAGTATATCAGCCATTGTGCTAAATTGTCTTATATTGTTCTTCCATTCTGTCAGATGTGTACAGAGTTCCAATGAGATTAAATAGAGATACTCTGAACAGTTTAACACTTCCAGACATGGTTTCTTCATTTGTAATAGGCATCAATCAAAGCACTGTTATATGAAATGGGACAGTTCATTAAAGTGTTTATCACAGTGCTTGGCATAACGTGCTCAAAGTGGGGGAAAATTATGTTATAAACTTAAACCCTATATTTATGTCATCTTCTACTCAGCTTATAGGGATGCTGTGGGGGTGAAATCAGAAGATACATGTGACAGCATATTATCATGCACTGTATAAGTACTTAGCACCTTATTTTCTCCCCAACTAGGTTAGATGCCTGTCCCAGTTTTCATTTCTCAAGTTCAAGTCTAGCAGGATGCAGAGAGCCTTCCTTACCCAGCCCAGCTTCTCTTTTACAGCCTCCATTTTTTCTTAAGATTTATGTATTTGAAAGGTAGTGTCAGGGGCAAGAGAAGAGGGGGAATCTTCCATCCACTGGTTCACTCCCCCAGATGGCCCCAACTACCAGGTCTAGGCAGGCCCAAGTTAGGACCAGGAACTGCATCCTGGGTTCCCACATGGGTGGCAAAGGGCCAGAATACGTGGGCCATCATCTGCTGCCTTCCACGGAAGCTCGATCTGAAGCAGAGCAGCCGGGACTCAAACTGGTGCTCAGATAGGGGACGCTGGCAATGACACAGGGGTCGGCCAAACTTGTTGGGCCACAATGCAAGGTCCCCTCCATCATCTTCTCCTTGGCACCTATCACAGCGACATTTGAACAAAACAGATGCATGTATTTCAAGATGTCGGCAGCTCTACAATTATTAGCAATGAGTTCTTCTGTATCCTTTGTGCTTGATTTTGAGTTGTCAACTCGATTCAACCTTTCGCATGGGTCCATTTCACTCCTGACGTGCGCAAGGCGCGGTATAACTACATCAGGCTTCCTTTGCGTTGTGGCAGGATGGCTTCCTCTTAAAAGAAAAGGAGGTGCCCTTAGCCATAATCCTACATTTTTCTCTGACCGAAGACATGAGCTTATGTTTCTATGACTCTTGCACTGCAGCACGACTGAAGAAATACTCGGTTTGGGTCCCTTCTGGTAGTTCAGCAACTTCTACGTATCACGAAGATGTGAATGAAAAATCCAGGATTCAGGAAGCAGTCACAAAACACGGAGAAAAAAAAAAAAATAAACTGCCTCGAGGTGCTGCAAAGCCACACTAGCTTGGTTACAGTGAATGAAGAAAGGTGAAAGTTCCCATCTCAGTTTCCGAAAAGGATGCGAAACAGCGGCCAGGGCCCAGAGGTAAGACTGGGCCATTAACGAACAAAGAAGACAATGTAGCCGCCCCGACGGCCGCGCCTCAGACCCGCGGGCAATTCCTGAGCTCGCGTTCAGGCGACTACAGGCAAGGGCCGGAGCAGCCGCAGAAGCCAGGTGAACGGCCGCACGGACGGGAGCCAGGGCCCGCCCGGCCGCTCTCAAGCGCGCCTGCTCCGCAGACCGCCCGCGCCAGTGCGGGCCCCGTGGGTTCGCCCTCCGCAGGTTCCCTCCGCCCAGTGGGCCGGGTCGGCCCGACACAGCGGAGCCGGCCGCGCCGGGGGAAGGAGTTTCCGGCGGACTCGCCTTGGAGCCGCTTCCTGTCCCCTTCGCCGCGCCGCCTCACGCTGCTGCCAGACCCCCTCGCTAGGCGCCCGACCTCCTGGCCGTCCCCACAGCGCCCCAGCTCCATGCAGTCCCGGCTCCTGCTGCTCGGGGCGCCCGGCGGCCACGGCGGCTCGGCCTCCCGGCGTGTGCGGCTGCTCCTGCGGCAGGTGGTGCGCGGCAGGCCGGGCGCCGACCGACAGCGTCCGGAGGTCAGACTGCTGCACTCCGGGGCGGGGGCCGACACAGGTAACCCGGGGCGCCCCCCGCCGTCCCTGTGCTCGCGGAGCCCAGAGACAGGTTCTAGTCTTGATCTCGCTGCTCATTGCTGTGCGACTTGGGGCTAAGTTCTTGCACTCTCTGGGCCAAATGGTGCTTTCTTTCCTCACTGCTGCTTCTACCTTCAGCATTCTGACTTGGATTATAGTTCACGCCGAGGTTAATGCAGCTCTCCAGGGGGAGCGTGAAACCGGACTTGACCTTGCCCTCTGAGTCCCAAAGGCCTGGAAGCCAGTCTGTGCCATGTTCCAGCCACCGCTCTCTGAAGAGCCGTAACTCACGATGTTTTAGAAGTGTCCAAGAGCCTTTCCAACAGGAGTTCCTCAAATGTCACAGAGTCTTAGAGCTGAAAGTCACAAGAGAATTTAGTTAAAACCCTTGACTCTACAACTGGTGATTGAGACCCTAAAGGAAGAGTGACTTGCTGGAGATCATAATTAATTAGTGACCACACTAGAATCACGTGCTCCGACGTCTGTGCTCAGTGTGTATGTGTGTGTGCGTATATATATATATATATATATATTTATATATATATATAAATATATTTTGGTGTGTATGTTTTGTTTGCTTATTGCTCCTTTTTCTTAGTAGGCAGAGGTTAAGGGTAGCATAATCTAGACCTTGGACTTTGGAATCTTGGTTGGCATCCACTTCTACACTGACTAGCTATGGGGACTTGAGGGTACGTTAGTTGGCTTTATGTCTCAGTTTTCTTAACTATAAAATGAGAGTGTTAAGAGTACCTCTGCTAGGGTTACCATGAGGCTTCAAAATGAGCATCTTTTATTATTCTTAGTGTGTATGCTATCAGCTGTGTATGAGTTATTCTGTTTTTGTGGCTTTAGAAAAAAATGGAACCAGTTCCTTTCAGGTTCAGAACTGTCAGGATAAGCAGAGCAGTTAATTGAGACGAAAATTTTTTTAGAAATAAAGATTTTTTTATACATGAATAGTACATGTGGATTATAGCAACAGTAGAAATGAATTTAGATGTGAAGGTTTTTTTTTGATTTTTGTTTTTTGACAGGCAGAGTGGACAGTGAGAGACAGAGAGAAAGGTCTTCCTTTGCCATTGGTTCACCCTCCAGTGGCCACCGCGGCCGGCGCACCGCACTGATCCGATGGCAGGAGCCAGGTACTTCTCCTGGTCTCGCATGGGGTGCAGGGCCCAAGCACTTGGGTCATCCTCCACTGCCTTCCCGGGCCACAGCAGAGAGCTGGCCTGGAAGAGGGGCAACCGGGACAGAATCCGGCGCCCCAACTGGGACTAGAACTTGGTGTGCCGGCGCTGCAGGCGGAGGATTAGCCTAGTGAGCCGTGGTGCCTGCCTAGATGTGAAGTTTTAAAGTCTGTATTGTGCAGGTTTTGGCAGATTAGTTTTAAATGTCCTCAAAATTTGTGTATGATAGGAAATCAAAGCAGCAGGTGCATTTCAAGTGTGAGAGTCATGGACGTATTACACACAACATATTAACTTCTTAGATTCAGCCATTGACTCTGGCAGAATCAGACCAGAAGTACACTGATGTGCCTTGCTACTGCAAAGATTCACAAGTTTGAAGGTGTGAGGATTGTGGATAAATACAGCTGGGAGCTCACCAGAGATCTGGACCCAAATAAGAACAGCTGTGAGCTAGGTAAATAGAAGGCAAGCTCTTGGCCACTCTGAGACATAAGGGTAAGGCCATCAAGGTTGGAATGTGCCAGAGGTCATACACAGACAAATATAAAACCGCAGATAGCTTCGGGCTGTAATGGGTTATGGTTTGTGTTGGAAGATGCTCTCAGCAGCACTCATACATCAATTACTCATTATGCCTTCTCTGCCTGTAATTGACATTGTGTTTTAGTAGTTTGAAAAAAGAGCAACAAAGTATACAAATAATAGATTCAAGTTATATATTGCTCTCATTTCTGCTGGACTGGACTCTGTGTCTTACTCATCTCTGTGTTCCTTTGATGCCTGCCAACACTTTGTACCCGGTAAGCATTCAGTGGCTTACTGTGTTAAAGTTCATACAGTGAATGACTGACAGGCTGGAGCTGCCTTCTTGGCTCTCAGCTTAGTCTTTTATTAAGCCTGATAAGCTTAAGATGAGAGGTCGTTTAAGTTAAAATGGCCAGGAAAAAAATAAAATAAAAAAATCACTGCTTTTTATTATTTGTTATCGGGTAGTGTAAGTATCAGTAATATCTCTTGGTTTTAGGTAGAAAGAATTAAACAGGAGATTACCTCCTGCAAAGGCTTTTCAGTAGAGATTATTGTAGTGTTTTCACAAGTGCAGCCAAGTAAGTTGGTTCAGTAGGACACAGATATTAATGGACTCAAATATACCATTGAGTAATTGGTAAACTTCAAACAGAACTCTGTAAATTCTTAGTGCTGTCCTTTAACAGAATCATTATTGAAAGGATCCACTTATTTTCCCTTGTGACTCTTGTGTATGAAGTAAATTTCTTTATATAAATGCTCTAAAAATAACTCTGCACAATCTATGTTTATTGTAGAAAAATGAGAATACAAATCACCTACAACATCATCCTCTCATTCATGTTCATAATTTTTTTTAAAGATTTATTTTATTTATTTGAAAGACAGAGTTACAGAGAGGGGTCTCCAGCCTCTGGTTCACTCCCCAGATGACTGCAATGGCCACAGCTGTGCCGATCCAAAGCCAGGAGCCAGGAGATTCTTCCGGGTCTCCCATGTGGGTGCAGGGGCCCAAGGACTTGGGCCTGCTTTCCCAGGCCATAGCAGAGAGCTGGATTGGAAGAGGAGCAGCCAGGACTAGAACCTGCACCCATATGGGATGCCGGCACTTCAGGCCAGGGCTTTCACCTGCTCCCCATGTTCATAATTATTAACTTATAATTCCATATTTTAAAATAATGGGATCATGTATGTTTTATAATTTATCACATATGTTATTGGCAACATACAGTGATAAATGTTGTGTATATGATCATTTAAAATAGGTATGAAGTTCATATTTATCCATATAATTGATTTTTACCAATTTCTCATTGTTAGGCATGCACATTTTCTACTTTTTATAAAGATTTATTTATTTATTTATTGAAAGGGAGAGTTAACAGAGAGCGAGCTTCCATCTGCTGGTCACTCCCCTAAATGGCTGCAATGGCTAGGACTGTGTCAGGCCAAAGCCAGGAGCTGCTTCAAGGTCTTCCATGTGGGTTAAGGGGTCAAAGCACTTGGGCCATCTTCTGCTGCTTTTCCAGGCTCATTAGCAGGGAGCTGGATTGGAAGTAGAGCATCCAGGTCTTGAACCAGTGCCCATATGGGATGCTACACCACAACACCAGCCCCAAATTGCCTATTTTTAACTATATAACCAGTGTAGTAAATATGTACATGGATATTTTGTGATTTTAAGGTTATGTTTTGGGCTGCAGTAGAAAAAGTGATCAGTGACTTTGGAGAGAAGAAATACAGATTTCTGTCTTCAACTGAGAAATAAATTATAAATGGAAAATAACTGTATTGTGGTTTAATTAAGTTTTAGCTCTGTATTTACTTGGAATTGAGCCTTGGGGAAATTATTAACTAATTTGAACTGCTGCATGCTATTTTGACCATGAAGATATCCTGACCCTGTGTGTATTAAAGAATTTTTTCAAAGATTTATTTGAAAGGCAGAGTTACAGAGAGGCGGAGGCAGAGGCAGAGGAAGAGGCAAAGAGAGAGAGAGAGAGAGAGAGAGAGAGTGAGTGAGTCTGTTTTCCATCTGCTGGTTTACTCTCCCAAATGATCTCAACAGCCAGAGCTGGACCAATCTGAAGCTAGCACCCATAAGCTTCTTCCCAGTCTCCCACATGGGTGCAGGGGCCTAAGGACTTAGGCCTTCTTCCACTGCTTTCCCAGGCCATTGCAGAGAGCTGGATCGGAAGTGGAACAGCTGGGACTTGAACCAGCACTCATATGAGATGCTGCAACTGCAGGCAGCGGCTTTACCCAGTACGCCACAGCACTGACCCCATCTATTAAAGAATTTTAAAAGTAAACACCCAGAGTAGTTAAAACCTTATCAGTTATTGGGAGGACCCATGTTGGGAGCACGCTGACTAATGTGAGAATTGCTGATTCATTTGATTTTCTCTTGGATGTATGTTTTGTATATTTAAAAAATGGTGACACTAAACCAGTAGTTTTTATTCCGGTGATTCCCATCCTTCATGGGATCAGTTGGTAATGTCTGAAGACATTTTACATGATCAGAATCAGGAGGGATAGGTGCTTCTGGCCTCTAGTGGGCAGAGACTACCAGTACTGCTAAACATTTTGTAATTCCCAAGACAGTCCCTCACACCAAAGAAAGCCCAAAGTGGCTCTGTTGAGAAACTCGAGCTAAGCCAACTTCTTTGTCAAAGCTATTGTTAAAATAGGAACTTGAGACGCATAAACCCCAACAGTTTACTTGAGTGAATCTGGCAGCCTTCAGCCCCAGAAGAGGTTCAGAGCCTTGTGCTCTTCAGTGTTTATGGACAGAAAATGGGAAGAAGGCACAGAAATAGCTTGATTGGGTATAGCTTGGATGTTTGGCTCTTTCGAGCATGGTCTGATTGAATGGCAGCCTGTGACTGACTCAAGTTCAGTTGCAATGATTGGCTGAAACTCAGCTATTTCTTGGAAAAGTACACTCCCAAGTTAAGCTGTTAGTTTGTATGCTAAGACTGTGGTTACCTTAGGTTACTTTAGATTACCTAAGGTACAGAGGAATCCTCAGGATACTTTAACACTGAAAACAAACAAACAAAACCATTGTATTATGAGTATATTTCATAGAGCTGAATGTCTTAAAAATATATACATTTATTATCAGAATCTGAGTTTGGAGGGGATTAAAAGCACATTTTAGGAGCTGCAGTACTACAGATGTTCTTGAAATATATGATTGAAAACATTTTTTAAAACTGCTAAAGATCTTAATCATAGAATAGCCTCTAAATATCTTAGTATTCAAATTTCTCAGGGATTGGCCAGGAATTAAATAAGAAATAACAACTATGGGTCATATCAAAATTATAAGCAATAATTAGAAATTATCCATCCAAAATATACTGTGACAAAAATGTTTACTTCAAAATTTGTTACTGATGGCCGGCGCCGCGGCTCACTAGGCTAATCCTCCGCCTTGCAGCGCCGGCACCCCGAGTTCCAGTCCCGGTTGGGCGCCGGATTCTGTCCCGGTTGCCCCTCTTCCAGGCCAGCTCTCTGCTATGGCCAGGGAGTGCAGTGGAGGATGGCCCAAGTGCTTGGGCCCTGCACCCCATGGAAGACCAGGATAAGTACCTGGCTCCTGCCATCGGATCAGCACGGTGCACCGGCTGCAGCACGCCGGCCGCGGTGGCCATTGGAGGGTGAACCAACGGCAAAGGAAGACCTTTCTCTCTCTCTCTCTCACTGTCCACTCTGCCTGTAAAAAAAAAAAGAAAAAAAAAAATTGTTACTGATGAAACATCAAGGGAAAATGTTGCTAGTATTTGCCCCAGGCTAATGGCCTCAAAGGAGAGAATACAATCTTAGATGGTATACTTGGTAAAATTCTATAGGGACAAAAAAAGGAGATGAATAGTTTTTTAAATAAAAGAGAAATGAATCTCTGCTGTATAGATTGATCAGTGAGTTTTTTTAGCTTCTTGAATTTTGCTCTGAAAATGACTGATGTGATGAAAATTTATGAGTGTTAGTATTGTTCTGATTAAAAGATTTGTTTTCTGAATGTCATCAGGTTTAAAATGTCCTGTCTTCTTCCCTGAGCTTTCATCTTCATCCACAAAATGGGGATTGTTGCACTTCTGTCTGCCATTAACTTACGAGAATTGCTATGTTATTTGGCAGTGATTAGATTTTAAGTGGAAGAAATGTACAAAGAAAAACCATGTGGATTCCTTGACATTGAGGGGAGGCCCAGTGACTTCAGGCTGGGCTGGATGCACAGTGCTCAAGTAACATCTTTAGGACTTGGGCTCTCCTTGCTTTTCCTTTGAACCCTCCACTTTCCACTCTGATAGCCCTAGGTTTTCACTGTCCTTACAGTTCAATGTGAAAAGGAGATCATCTTTTTGTGCAGCACTGACAAAAATCCTGGAGAGAACTCTCATTAGCTAAGCTTGGGTCATGTGTGCCTCTCTGAAGCAACCACTGTGGCCGAAGGCTGGAAGAAATGTTCTGGTTAGGTTTGTGCAGGGTGTTTACCTGTGGGGATTTTGGTCAAAGGGTAAAGTTTGGGATTGGGATGAATGTTATAAACCTTAAGCCAGATGTGATAGGTTGTCCATTGAAGAGAGGGATTCTATTGTCTAAAGAAAGGGGAAAGGAATGTTGGACATGTAAAACACAACAGCTGCTCACTGAAAAAGACCTAACACTCAAGTGAGTAATGTCCAAAGGATTTATATTGTGACTAGGTATTATGTAAAATGTACTGTTGATTTTTAACTGGAGTATAGGGCCAGCACTTTGGTGTAACGAGTAGGGGTGCCAGTTGGAGTCCTGGCTGCTCCATTTCCTATCCAGCTCCTGGCTGGTGAGCCTGGGAAAGCAGCAGAGGATGTTGTTTTGGCCCCTGCACCCACCTGGGAGATGAGGAAGAAGCTTCTGGCTCCTGGTTTTGGATCAGCCCAGTTCCAGTCCTTGTAACCATTTGGGGAGTGAACCAACAGATGGAAGATCTCTATCTCTGTCTCTCGCTCTTTTTTACTCCACCTTTCAAATAAATAAAAATAAACCTTATTAAATGATTTTTTATTTGAAAGGCAGAGTTACAGAGAGAGAGACACACACACAGAGATCTTTCATCTGCTGGTTCACTACCCAAATGGCCATAATGGTGGGGGCTGGGCCAGGCTGAATCCAAGAACCTGGAAGTCCATACAGTTCTCACACATGGGTGGCAGCGGCCTAGGTACTTGGGTGTCTAACACTGTTTTCTTAGGTACATTAGTAGGGAGCTGGATCCAAAGCAAAGGCACTAGGACTAACCAGCACTTGATGTGGGATGCTGTTACAAGCAACAGCTTAACCCACTGTACCATGTAGGGCCCCAGTATACTTTTTATTTAACTCATTCCAGTTATTCTAGTAATTTCTGCTAAAAGTATCTTATGTTGTTAGCAATTCTTTTTTTTTTTTTTTAAAGATTTTTGTATGTAATTAAAATAGCTCATTTGAAGAAATTCACTCATTAGCTTCTGCCTAAATTATGTTACCTGTTTGTCTTATAAGTATTCTCATGTCCCTTTGGAGAATACTTAATCTACCTTATTTAAATAAATCTATTACAGATGGCTTGATATATGAGCATATTGGGAGATAGGATGTGACCAAAGAATGTGTAAAATCAATCAAGGTTCAAAAATATTAATTAAAAATGATATTAAAAACTGTAATCACTAATTTATCCATTTGTCAGACACTTATTGGTACCTGGTGAGTCTGAGATATGCTTTTGGCACTAGAGGTGGAAGGGTGAATAAAACACAGGCCCTGTACCAAAAAAAGTCTTGTAGACTAAACAGTAGTCTTTAAACATTTCTCTCATCTGTTTGTTGAAAGGATTTTGTAAATATATAGTCCTTTGCACATTTTTAGATTGATAGCTAGAAGTTTGCCTGATAAGTATAAATAGTTGCAAAGGATGGCATTTCTAATGTGTTGTAAATGTTGACATTTAGAAGAAAAATTGTTACAAACTGTTAAGTGTATCTTTTAAGTGGGAACAGAAAATCCTGGTAATTTGCCACTATCTCTATTTTCAAAGTAGATAAATTCTTAAATTACAGAAAATGTACACGATTGCTTTATCTCCTTGAATTTGTATTTAAGTTATAGTCTTTGCAATTTTAATTGGTTTTTAAGTTCTTGAAAGTTTTATTTTCATCAGACTTCTCTGCAATAAAAAAAGTCTAAATGACATTTCCAGCCCGTTGTAAATGTTGACATTTAGGAGAAAAATTGTTACAAACTGTTAAGTGTATCTTTTAAGTGGAAGCATTTAAAACATTTCTATCATAACCAGTGCACGGTTGTTCAGAACTTCTATATGTTATACATTTTGAAAAAAACTAAAATTTAATGAAAATATACTTTTTAATGACATGAGTGGCATTTTATCCCAGTTGAATATTAAATAACATTAATTTATTAATACAGTTAATGCCCCCAATCATTATAGCAGTAATTCTAGTGATAGCTAGAAAGTGAAGAATTTTTATATAGCAATATAAATAACATTCTAAGATTTTTGCCAGAAAATAATATGCAGAGTTGTGATCAAAAGCTTTGTTTTTAATGATCTGTTATCAGCTTACAACTTGATTGGAGCCTTTTTCAATTTTGATGGTAGCAAAGAATAAAAAAACCACATGACTTGCCAAAATATGGTGTGTATGCAGCTAGTAGTCATTGGTGCCTTAGTTCCTGAGAGGGTCACTAAAGAGGCTTTACCAAAATTTGTCAGGTGGCTTTGTCTGTTACTTTCTTGCGTAGCAGCTGCTTGTTTTATCTATTTACTCAGAATGAGTTGGTAAAATGATGCTATTAGCCTCAGCATACTTTTATCAGTATCATATTTTTTGTGATATAGCTTTCCCCCATCACATGTTTAAATACTTTTTTGAGGCGAAATCTTAAAAAGTTTTTATAATTCACAAATGTCTATACTCAACCTGTCAGTTAAATTAAACTTTGACATAAAATCATTTGTACCTTTCAGTTAAAATGAATGTATTAATATACATATTTTAAGGAATGCTATAAAAACACTGAAAAATACAAATTAGAGGGCATATTCTGTAAGCTAGATTACTAAAACTAGCAAAGCTACGAGTAAAGGAATTTAGTGGTTACATTTTTATGTTTGAATTATTTCATAATATATGATTGTATAGTTTTGCTCTTTTTATATGCTTTCTAGTAAAGTAATATAGTATTATTTTTTTATGTAATGAGAAGGCATGATGTTCATTTATTAAATGTGCCATAAATTTTGCTGAAGGGCTTTAGAGAATAATTAAAATCATGTATAAAAATTGTTTCTGTTAATTTCCTTAGTCCTTATGATTAAACTTTAAAAATATTTTAATTAATTTTTCAAGATTTATTTATTTGAGAGGCAGAGTTACAGGGAGAGGGAGAGATAGAGAGGGGTCTTCCATCTACTGGTTCACTTCCCAGATGGCTGCAATGGCTGGAGCTGAGCCCATCGAAGCCAGGGTCTCCCATATGGGTTCAGGGGCCCAAGCACTTGGGCCATCATCCACTGCTTTCTTAGGCTATCAGCAGAGAGCTGGATTGGAAGAGGAGCAGCTGGGACACAAACCAGTGCCCATATGGGATGCTGGCACTGTAGACAGAGGCTTAACCTGCTATGCCACAGCATGGGCCCCATGATGAAACTTTTGCCATTATATTTAGTAGAACAACTAATTGGTTTAGAAACTAATGTATAATCTTTTCATAATATGAATTTGAAAATAGTGCTTTATAAGATGAGAAATCACAGTAAGTAGATTATACATTTCATGAAATTATTTAGAAATAAGTTTTAACTATCTTAATGAAAGTTGCACATTTGAACTGAAGGGAACAGCTTAAAACATGTATGCATTTTGGGGGTCAAAGCTTTCGTAAAACTTTACTTGAAAGGCAGAGAGAGAAAGAGAGAGAGAAAGAAAGTAAGTGTACTTCCATCTGCTGGTTTACTTCCCAAGTGCTCACAACAGCCAGGAATGAGCCAGGCAGAAGCTAGGGATCCACAGCTCAATCTAGGTCTTCTACATAAGTAGCAGGGATACAAGATTGATTTATTTGATAGGCACAGTGATAGAGAGTGGGAGAGATGTCTTCCATCTGCTGTTTCACTTCCCAAATGGTCTCAATGGCTAAGGCTGGTACAAGCCAATGCCAGGAGTCCAGAACTCCATCTGGGTCTCCCGCATGGGTACCAGCAGCCCATATATTTAGGCCATCCTCTGCTGTCTTCCCAGGTACATTATCAGGAAGCCAGATTGGAAGCAGAGCAACCTGGAGCTCAAACTGATGTTCCTTATGGGATGTCAGCATCACAAGCCATGGCTTAACCCACTGTATCACAACTTTTACCCCTGGACTTAAGTATTTGAGCCATCACGTGCTGCCTCCTCAGGTGTCCGTTAGCAAGAAGCCAGAATGTACAGTGGATCTGGAACTCTGCCTCTATCAGGCATTCTGATATGGGATGGGGGCGTCCCAAGAGGCGTCTTAACCACTGCATCAAATGTGCACTCCCCCTCCATCCCGCTAAGCAATGTTTAATAGTTTTCTCTCTGATATTTACCTGTGTGTTATAAAAAACTTGGTTGTACTAAGAACTATGTCAGTTACATTAAAGGAGATCAGCATCAATAATATGCCTTGCTTCAGATGTTCAGAGGTGCTTATTTCCTGCAGCAATAGCTTTAAGTTAAGGATTGAGAAAAGCTGAACAAATTATCTTTATGAGAAAAGCTAATTTTTAAGCTTTCTTTACTTTGCTCTCTGAGCTTTCCCATCTTGGCTTATTTGACAATACTCACTTTTAATTCCCCACTCTGCAATATACTTTATCTGACACAAGCCAGCGCAGACCAAAATACTCCTCAGTTCCAAAGCAACTCATCACTTTTCTTAGAAATATTAAAAGTCCTTAGGCAAATTTGTATTGATTTGCATAATTTTAAAGGGAGACTTGCCTCAAATCATAATCGTTTAAAAATTTTTTCATTTACTTATTTGAAAGGGAGAATGACAGAGAGACAGAGACATCTCCCAACCACTGATTCATTCCCCAGATAGCCTCCATGGCTGATGCCACACATAAGACAGGAGCCCGGAATTCCATCCAGGTCTGCCATGGGAGTGGCAGAAGCCCAAGCAATTAGGCAGACACTTTAGTAGGGAACTGGATTGGAAGTGGAACATCTGGGACTTGGAATGGCACTCCAACATGGGATACCAACATCACAGGTGGCAGCTTACCCCACCGTTGAGCCACAGTGCTGGCTCTTCCATTGATAATCTTATATGTCCTCTTGTTTAGCATTAATATAGTGAAATAAGTGGGAGAAGGGCCGTTTTCAAAGAGCTTATGGCAGTGGAGAACCTACAGAACCAGTTCTTAGTCAGGTTCATGTTAGGAAAGAACAGATGAAAGTGAAGATCATGAGACTGCCATGTGCGGCACCCTTGAAAAATGTTTGTACATTAGTTCAAAGGCCACTGTTGTGGAAGAGACATAAACAGTAATTTCATCAGTGTGAGAAAAGCATTTAGAAAGTATGAATCTGATCCTATGCCAGTAGAAAGGAACAGAGTGACTTTTTTTTTTTTTTTTTTTTTTTTTGATTTGAGAGGCAGAGAGCATGCATGAGTGCTAGCTCTCTCATCTGCTGGTTCACTCCTTAAATGCCCTCAACGTTGGCCAGGGCAAGACCAGGCTGAAGCTGGGAGCCAGGAACTGAATCTGGGTCTCCTATATGGGTGCAGAGTACAGGTGCCCAATTGCTTGAACCATCACAGCTGCCTTCTATACATGAGCAGGAAGCTAGAATCCTGAACAGGATACTGAGTCCAGGTGCTTGCATATGGGAAACGGGTGTTTGAGCCAGTGTCTTCACTGCTAGGCTAAACTCCTACCCATGAAATGATCAATTTTTGAGAGAGGTGGAGATCATGCTACAGGAAACATCAGGGGTGTCAGGGGAGACATGAAGATATTTGAGGACTCATTGTGTAAGGGAAAGCAGTGTGAGAAACAGGGGGGGATGTTTAAGCTGAGGGGATAAAGTATCAGTCCCTGAAAAAGTTAGAGCTGGCTGGAGATGGTTGGGCACACAGAATATAGTGTTTTGTTTTTCTTGTATTGAAGTTGAGGTGTCTCTGGAATATCTAGGTAAAGTGTCCAGCAAGCTACTGGCAGATATGAAACTCAAAGATCTGAGCCAAGATAGACATGTAAGAGTTTTATGAAGGTCAAGAGTTGGACTACTAGTGTGGTTTATGTGACTCAGAAAAGAATAGTATAGTAACAGAAGATGGCCAAGAACATCAACATTTAAAGCAAAGATGGCTAATATGAATGTCATAACCCATCTCCTTTGTCCAGAGCAGATACGGTTCATTGACCACACCCTATTTCTTAATGAGTCTAATTTGCATCTTGATTTCCTTTTTGGAGATGTTAGAAGCCTGTTGCCTGGTTTCCAAATGTTTGGGGAATTTCGCAGTTAACTTTTTTTTTTGTTAGTGATTTCTAGTTTAATTCCATTGTGGTTAGAAAACATGCTCTGTATGATTTCAGTCCTTTGAATTTATTAAGTCTTGCTCTATGGTCAGGTCTGTGATCTATTTGGGCGATTATTCCATGTACACTTAAAAAGAATAGGTGTTGTGTTATTGGGTGTTGTGCTCTGCAGAGGTCACTTAGGTGGAGTGGGTAAAGATGTTTTCAGATCTTCTTTAACCTTCTGCATTTGATAGACTGAGAGTCAATGATTCTTATTCCTGTATCCTCACCCCATGTCCCCTGCTGCTCCCCTCAGTCACTGAGAGGGATATAATAAGCAATCTAGATACAACGGTGGTTTTGCCTATTTCTACTTTTTAGTTCTGCCACTTTTTGCTTCATGCTTATTCCCCAGCCCTCTCCTTGTCAGGTCACCACTACAGGCTTGCCATGTTTTTCCACAAAGATCCACAGCTCCTGTTAGGAGGGCTACACAGATATGCTCTTTGCTGACTCTCTCCTTCTTCCCCTTTAGGCCAGGGTTTGGTAACAGCTTTCTGTTACTGCTAGTTCTAAGGTCTCTTGTTGCTTTTCCTAAAGTCTGCCCACTTCTTCATAAATGATTCCCTGATTATCCTCAGTTTAAATGTACCATTTGTTTCTTGCTGGGTGTGGGGAGCAACTCGGACTAGACTGTTACTGGAATTAAGACTTATTCTATGCATCTGCTCTCCCACAATATGGCGCTGAGAAGGGAGTAACAACTTCTACGCAGCTGCCTCTCGCCAACTTGAGTGATGACCTGCAGGAGCTGATCCTGCTCCTGATTGGAGGAGAGCAGCGTACTCGGCGTGTGGGTAGCAGAGTTGGGATTGGCGGAAGAGGACTATAAAGGAGGAGAGAGACAACATGCACCAAGAACACCTGAGGAACATCTGAGCAGCCCCCGAGAGAGCCGGCCGGTGGTGTGCCGCTCCCCCGCGGAATTGGGAAAGTGGCAGGGGGAACCGCCCTTCCACGGAGGTGGAAGGGACGGTAGCCAACCCGGGAAGGACCAGCAGCAAACCCGGGAAGGGCCGAGCAGACAAAAGAACAGCGCAGGGTCCTGTGTCGTTCCGTTCCTCCACGAAGAGGGGGAGCGACATAATGGTGCCGTGACTCGGATAGGAAGCCTAGGAGCAACACTGGGAGCCTGATTGATGAATGGAAAAGCATTGTAGTTAGTAAGAAAAGCTTGAAATGGAGCTGATGTTTTCAAGGAACAGTGAGGAGACACTTGTGGCTTGAGTGCAGTAAGAAGAGGGGAAACCAGCAGGAGATGAGGCCAGAGAGAAAAAAAGGGAGCCAGATCCACCCCCCCCCAAAAAAAAAAAAAAAAAAACCTTATGAGCCATTGCAGACTGAGGATTGAGTAAAGAATTGACTTGACTTTATTCTGATTTTGTTAGGGTCACCGTGGCTGCTCTGTTGACACTAGACTGTAGGGAAACAGGGGCTGCAAGAGGAGATCTCTTAGGGAGTGAGAGTGAATGTTGTCTTGGACTAGCACAGATTGGGGTAGAGGGAGAAAATTTAAGAATGACTCCATGCATTTTGGTCTGAACAACTGGGAGGATTTAGGAGAGCTGGGAAATACTGTGAATGGGGCACATTTTGGTAGAAAAATCAGAAGTTCAATTGAAGAAAAATATCCCTCTTTGTGTTTTTTTTTGAAAACCTCAGCAAAGAAGTTATAGTACAGATGTACTATGGTTTGTTATTGCCCTATTAATGAGTATTTAAGATTTTTTCTATTTTTTTTTTTTTTGACAGGCAGAGTGGACAGTGAGAAAGAGAGACAGAGAGAAAGGTCTTCCTTTTGCCTTTGGTTCACCCTCCAATGGCCGCCGCGGCCGGCGCGCTGCGGCCTGCGCACCGCACTGATCCGATGGCAGGAGCCAGGAGCCAGGTGCTTTTCCTGGTCTCCCATGGGGTGCAGGGCCCAAGCACCTGGGCCATCCTCCACTGCACTCCCTGGCCACAGCAGAGGGCTGGCCTGGAAGAGGGGCAACCGGGACAGAATCCGGCGCCCCGACCGGAACTAGAACCCGGTGTGCCGGCGCCGCAAGGCGGAGGATTAGCCTAGTGAGCCGGGGCGCCGGCCCTAAGATTTTTTCTATTTTTAAAAATATTTAAAGCTGTCATAATCTGTGTAGGTTGCTGTAACAAAATGTCATAAACTGAATAGTTTGCAAACAACAGAAATATTTCTTACGGTGCTGGAGGCAGGGAATTCCAAGATCAAGATTATTTGCTGTCTGGTAAGGGCTGCTTCTGGTTCATAGAAACCTTCTATCTGCACCTTGGATGGTGAAAGGGGCATATGGGCTGCCTAGAAACCTTTAGAAAGATTTCACCTTTATGACCTAATCACCTCCCAAAGCCCTACCTCTTTTTTTTTTTTTTTTAATAGAAAGCTTTTATTTAATGAATACAAATTTCATAGGTGCAGCTTTAGGAATATAGCAGTTCTTCCCCCCCGTACCCACCCTCCCACCCCCACTCCCGTCCCACCTCTTATTCCCTCTCCCATTCCATTCTTCATTAAGAGTCATCTTTAATTATCTTTTTATATAGAAGATCAGCTCTGTACTAAGTAAAGATTTCCACAGTTTGCACCCACACAGACACACAAAGTATAAAGTATTGTTTGAAGACAAGTTTTACCATTAATTCTCATAGTACAACTCATTAAGGACAGAGGTCCTACCTGAGGAGCAGATGCACAGTGACTCCTGTTGTTGATTTAACAATTGACACTCTTATTTATGATGTCAGTGATCACCTGAGACTCTTGTCATGAGCTGTCAAGACCATGGAAGCCTCTTGAGTTCACAGACTCCATCATTATTTAGACAGGGCCATAAGTAAAGTAGAAGTTCTCCTCTCCCTTCAGAGAAAGATACCTCCTTCTCTGATGGTGTCTTCTTTTCACTGGTATCTCACTCACAGAGATCTTTCATCTAGGCCATTTTTTGCCACAGTGTCTTGGCTTTCCATGCCTGAAATGTGCTCATAAAGCCCTACCTCTTAATATCATTACCTACGGGTTAGGATTTTAGCATAACAATTTTATTGGAAAACAAATATTCATACCATAGCATAAAGAATGCTATGGTAGCACATCCTTGTTTGTGCCTTGTGGGAGATGTAAATGAATGGCTACAGCAGCTGGGGCTGGGCAAAGATAAAGCCAGGAGCCTGGAACTCCATCAGAATTTCCCATGTGGGTGCAGGGGACCAAGCACTTGGGCCGTTTTCTACTGCTTTTCCAGGTTCATTAGCAGGGAGCTGCATCAGAAATTCAGCAGCTGGGACTTGAACCGAGGCCCGTAAGGGATGCTGGCATCACAGGCAACAACCTAACCAACTATGCACCAATGACAGCCACAATTTTATTTTACTTAATGTAAAATATTTTGTCTTTTCCTTTCCTTTTTTTTTAAGTTCTTACATAAGAAGTGTTTTTCTAGGTCATGATTGTGCCTGCATGTTTTTCTAATTATATATAAGCATATTTCAAACATAGAGAGTGAGTGAGAGAGAGAGAGAGAGAGAATCTTCCATCAGCTGGTTTACTCCCCAAATGTTTGCAGATTCAGGGTTGGGCCAGGCCGAAGCCAGGAGCCAGGAGCTTCATCCGGTCTCCCATGTCGGTGGCAGGGGCCCAAACATGTAAGTCATCTTGTGAGGCTTTCCCAGGCTCATTAACAGGGTCGTGGATGGGAAGTGGAGCTGCTGGAACTTTAACCAGCACCCACATGGGATGCCAGTATTGCAGGCAGTAGCTTAACCTACTATGCCACATTGCTGGCCCAATATTTTTGTTTTTAATGTTTGTATCTTTAGTCTATTTTGAATTTCCTTTTTATGAGAAGCCTGAGGTGAGAATCTTACCTCGATTTATTTGTAAACAAATTGACATCAAATTTTGAAGTTCCTGTGATTTTGTATAATCTGTTCTTTCCCTAGGTTTGTTTTTAGAATGATTTGGTCAGACTGAAGCCAAGATTTGTAATGAGACCTGGTACCTAAAAGTATTCTCATATTCAGGTTAATTACCTGGCACCTATTTTGTCAGGAGACGAAAAATTAGTCTTTTCAGGATGTGAAATGACATTTAAAAGGCATCTCATTTGAAACTACTGAACCTGAAATTCTTTACAACTACTTCTTATTAAATGCCAATAGGTACCACTCATATTTGCAAGCAAACTTATCCTTTAAAAATATACTTTAAAATGTGGCTAATTTATATATTTTTTCCTGCCTCAGGTAAAGTAGGGTGGCATGGCCTGTCAGACAATACCTGGAAGCAATTAAGGTTGTATGTGAGACTCTGATGATCACTTAGTTAGAGGATGTTAGAATTTCAAAGATCAGTGATTCACAAATTTGTATTGTAATTGTCCTGCAGAGCTTGTTGAAATACAGGTTGGGGGCAGGGGGGAATAGTACTGAAAAAGTACATTTCTCTCGACTTCCTAGGATATGTGCTGCTCATCCTAGGTGAGGTGGATGCTTGGAGCATCTCTGATAGACTAAGGACAGAGTGAATTGAGGGAGCAGGAGAGGGTCCTGATATATTATGGAAGACATTTGCAGTCCCTAGGATTTTTCTTCTCACTGTGTTTTGCCTTTCTGCCTTCTGGCTGCTAATTTTGGATCTAGCAAGTACTTGATTTTACATGTAATCCTTATCTTTCTCTTCCAATTTACCATGTATCTGTAATAAATGTCTTCATCTATAAGACTTTCACAGATCAGCAGATTTTCTCATTTGTAAAGTCTGTGTCTCAGAGGGTTATTTTTAGATGTATAAAGTTCTTAGAAGGTAGTAAGCATTCAACAAGTATTGGCTTTTGTTTTAATTGCCACAACTTATGATCTTAGCTCTGAACTGGCAATACTGAATGATGTGTTTTGTATAGCTACTTTTTCTAAGTATCTTTATTAAGGATATATTTTATTTATTTGAAAGACAGAGTTACAGAGAGAGGTAGAAGCATAGAGACAGAGAGAGGTCCACTGGTTCACTCTCCAAATGGCCACAAAGCCAGAAGCCAGGAGCTTCTTCTAGATCTCCCATGTGTGTGTGATGTGGGAAAGCTTACATAGATAATTTTAAATTCATGAGCTGGAAGCCACACCTCCTTTGACCTGTGTTGCCATGTTCACCTACCTGTCAGTCAGGGGACCCCTCCCCAGAAATTACTTCCTCTTACCTGGGATGTGGGGGTGATACCATGTAAACACTTCAATTTCTTTTCCTTTTTTTTTTTAAAAGATTTATTTATTTATTTGAGAGTGAGAGTTATAGAGAGAGAGAGAGAGAGAAAGAGGCAGAGAGAGAGAGAGAGAGAGAAAAAGAGGCAGAGAGAGACAGAGAGAGGTCCTCCATCTACTGGTTCACTCCCCAGATGGCTGTAATGGCCAGAGCTGTGCTGATTTGAAGCCAGGAGCCAGGAGCTTCCTCCGGGTCTCCCACATGGGTGCAGGAACCCAAGCACCTGGTCCATCTTCCACTGCTTTCCCAGGCCATAGCAGAGAGCTGGATCAGAAGTGGAGCAGTTGGGTCTTGAACTGGCATCCATATGGGATGCCTGCACTGCAGGCAGCAGCTTCACCTGTTATGCCACAGAGCTGGCCCCAGCACTTCAATTTTTCTAAGCTCATAAAAAGCTAGGAAGAATGGAAGTACTTGCTTTCCTCCTTGTGGACTCACGACTCATAGAGCAGGTAGAATAATTCCCATTTGGCCCACTTCCCCAAAATAAAGCCCTAATGAGCCTGTGTATTTTTCTGACTTTGTAAATAAAGTTTATCACACTGCATGCCATGTTTGGGCCTGTATTTAGAATTCCTCTCTAAGTAAAAGGCAAGAGGCTGGAAAATTGATTTAGGCCCAACCCAGCCCATAACATTTGGCGAGCCAGCCAGGAGAAAAATTTATTTTCAAACAAGGCAATGCGCAGTGTTTTCACCTCAGCAAATACACAGTTTGTTTTTTTTTTTTTTTTTTTTTTTTTTTTTTTTTTTTTTTTAATTCCCCTCAGGAAATGCACCTAAGCAAATGTGCTTGGCTTTCGCCTCAGGCCGGTTCGGTTTCATTTTCTCTTTTCTCAGCTTTTGAGGCTTGAACTAAAATGCAGATTTTAATGTCTTTTGTGTTCCTAATCTTGATAGCTTCAGGAAGCATAAGCCAATGGAATTAGGGAGAAGAGTTGAGAAGAAAAGGAGGCCAGTTTACCAGTGCTTGCTGATATTTAAATTCTTCCAAGTTGTTTGTGATGTGTTTTTAAGGATAATTATATATTTAGAAAAGCTAAAACTTAAGCCTTTAAGTTGTATGGAAGGATTTCATGGTTATCAACAATGGGTTTACCTCAGGATTTGTTTTGAAAAATCAGGCATGCTAGAGTGACATTTGTTGGTTTTGAGTGGTACAATCTGGAAAAAAACAGTTCTGTTGCCTAGTAACCACATAGTCTCAGGAAACGGGAGTCCAAACATGGCTGAAGGTCCACTTCTTGTGTTGGAGTGTGGAACTTCCACCACAAAATGGCGGTTTCCAGTAAAACACGTGGTTGCCAAGTGGGCAGACACCATGAGGACTTCTGTTTTTATTGGAAGATGGGCAACAGACTCCATCACCAAGATGGTGGCCACTGTGACTGGCTACCACTGCATGCCTGATTAGCATAGTGACTTTTTTATTTTTTATTTATTTTTTTTTAGTCTGCTATTTTCTTGGCTATGCACCATAAGGTAGAATTCATGTAATTGGATTCCCAATCTTTTCTTATTTCGTGGCTCTGTGGCAGTCACCATTTGGATTTCCCCCCTTTTTCCCCCTTTATCCTTTTGCCTATGTGCTGGTCCCCTCTTGGTTTCCGGTTTTTTATTTAAAAAACCTTTTTTTTTTTTTTTTTTTTTTTTTTAACAGGCAGAGTTAGGGAGAGACAGAGAGAAAGGTCTTCCTTCCATTGGTTCACCCCCCAAATGGCTGCTATGGCCCGTGCGCTGCACCGATCTGAAGCCAGGAGCCAGGTGCTTCCTCCTGGTCTCCCATATGGGTGCAGGGCCCAAAGACCTGGGCAATCCTCCACTGCCCTCCTGGGCCACAGAGGAGAGCTGGACTGGAAGAGGGGCAACTGGGACAGAATCCAGCGCCCAACCGGCACTAGAACCCGGGGTGCCAGTGCCGTAGGCGGAGGATTAGCCTAGTGAGCCGCGGAGCCGGCCTATTTTAACTTTTTATTTTAGCTTTACGCTGGTTCTCTTTGGCCTCCTGGGGTTTCATTCCCCAGGTATGGCACTGGCCTCCTGGGAATCAGTATCTCAGACATGATGGGCCTTCTGAGATTTCATCTCAGACCAGAAAGCTTTCTCTTTGGCCTTCCGGAATGATGTTTTCCAGACCAGGCAGTGTTTTGTTTTTCTTTTTTATTTTGGTATGGTGTTTTGGCTTTATGCTTGTTTAAAGAAAAAAAGGGGAAATAATTGGGAGCCCCCTCAGTGGGCTTTGGAAAATAATGGACCTCATTTTGCATACAAATGCAGACTCTTAGGTGTCAAAATTATAGCTAATGTGTTGTATTCAAGTCACATGCTTAAGGATAATTAAGCTAGCAAAGAGCTGTGTCTATTTTTATCTTCTCAGGTCCTACAAAGAGATTGTTCAGCTGTGTAGTTCTACATACATTCCTATGGATTTACTTCTAAGCGTATAGTTTGAAAACTTATGGGATCCTAAGTCCCCATGAGCTGGATGGTAAAAGTAGCATTGTAAGTGTTTAGTGATAATAGGAGAGAACACTCCAACATGAGAAGCAGTATATACAGCAGACTCATTGAATGACAATTGCTATGAATAACACTCAGTGACCTCAGAATCAGCCCATGAGGCATTCTGGTTTGGCTAAAAATCCCACAAGAGCATTTCAGTTGTGGAAAGAGGACATGGTTGCAAAAAGTGTCCCTACATAAAGAACCTCTGTGGATTAGACCCCAGTGGAAAGAAGTGGTTGTCAAATAAGGATGTACTCTGCTCTGAAGGAAGAACTCCCACTTTGCTCATTGCCTTATCTGAAAACTAATGGTGTGTGTGGATTCAGGAGGCTTCCACAGCTTAGGCAACTCATGTCAAGAGCCTTGGGTGATCATTGATATCATACATAACAGCGTTAATTGTTAAATTAACAGAGTCAGTGTGTACTAACTTCCCATGCAGGACCTCTATCCTCCAAGAGTTGTATTATTAGAGTAAATGGTAAAATTTGCTCTGAAAGATTTACTTTGGTTTAGTGTGCTAAGTAGAGGATATTCCTATGTCTTAAGTTTTAGTTATGTCTAAGTGTCCAACTCCATTTCTTATAAGATTTATTAGCTTCCTGGTGCTTCTTTAAAGTTAAGTTTTTCAGACATGGACTCTTGGTTCCATGTCTTTCTCTCTGTAACACTTCCCTGTTTCAAAGTCAAATGGAGAGTACAAAATGGTTAAAGGCCTCAGTGCTGTTAGTGATGCAGTTGTTTCTTTTTTTTTTTCTTTTAAAGATTTTATTTATTTGAGAGGTAGAGTTACAGACAGTGAGTGGGAGAGACAGAGAGGAAAGGTCTTCCTTCTGTTGGTTCACTCCCCAAATGGCTGCAACAGCCAGAGCTACGAGAATCTGAAGCCAGGAGTCAGGTGCTTCTTCTTGGTCTCCCATGTGGGTGCAGGGGCCAGAGGACTTGGGCCATCTTCAACTGCTTTCCCAGGCCACAGCAGAGAGCTGGAATGGAAGAGGAGCAGGCAGGACTAGAACTGGCACCCATATGGGATGCTGGCACTGCAGGTGGAGGATTAACGTATTGTGCTGCAGAGCTGGGGGGGTGGGTGCTTCTTTAAAGAGTTTATTTATTTATTTGAGAGGTAGAGTTACAGATAGAGGGAGACACAGAAGAAGCAGTTGTTTCAATATATTCTATTGTGTACTAAACCCTTGCCTGAGGGATACTTTTTTCTGCATTCCATTAAACCCAGAATCTGGGAAAAGCAAGGATACAGAGTTTCTTCAATAAAAGCTCAGGTTTCTAAACAAGAGGTAGATTAACTGAAGTATATTCTTTTATTTTTTTTCTTTTTATTATTGTTTATAGGTTTATTATCATTTTTTTCATTGAATCTATTTTATAAGGTATACGAATTTCATGAATACAGCTTTAGGAGCATAGGGATAGTGATTCTTCCCACCCTTCATCCTCCTCCCTCTCCTATTCCCATTATTTTTTTTAATAAGATCTATTTTTCCCATGTTTTTCAATTTTTTTAGAAAGCTTTTATTTAATGAATACAAATTTCATAGGTGCAGCTTTAGGAATATAACAGTTCTTCCCCCCGTACCCACCCTCCCACCCCCTACTCCTGTCCCACCTCTTACTCCCTCTCCCATCCCATTCTTCATTAAGAGTCATCTTTAATTATCTTTTTATATAGAAGATCAGCTCTGTACTAAGTAAAGATTTCCACAGTTTGCACCCACACAGACACACAAAGTATAAAGTACTGTTTGAAGACAAGTTTTACCATTAATTCTCATAGTACAACTCATTAAGGACAGAGGTCCTACCTGAGGAGCAGATGCACAGTGACTCCTGTTGTTGATTTAACAATTGACACTCTTATTTATGATGTCAGTGATCACCTGAGACTCTTGTCATGAGCTGTCAAGACTATGGAAGCCTCTTGAGTTCACAGACTCCATCATTACTTAGTCAGGGCCATAAGTGAAGTAGAAGTTCTCCTCTCCCTTCAAAGAAAGATACTTCCTCCTCCTCCTCCTCCTCCTCCTCCTCCTCCTCCTCCTCCTCCTCCTCCTCCTCCTCCTCCTCCTCCTCCTCCTCCTTCTTCTTCTTCTTCTTCTTCTTCTTCTTCTTTTTTTTTTGGACAGGCAGAGTTAGACAGTGAGATAGAGAAAGACAGAAAGGTCTTCCTTTTTCTGTTGGTTCACCCCCGAAATGGCCGCTATGGCTGGCGTGCTGCGCTGATCCAAAGCTGGGAGCCAGGTGCTTCCTCCTGGTCGCCCATGTGGGTGCAGGACCCAAGCACTTGGGCCATCCTCCACTGCCCTCCCGGGCCACAGCAGAGAGCTGAACAGGAAGAGGAGCAACCGGGGCAGAATCCGGTGCCCCAGCTGGGACTTGAACCCAGGGTGCTGGCGCCGCAGGCGGAGGATTAGCCTAGTGAGCCGTTGCACTGGCCAATACCTCCTTCTTTGATGGTCTCTTCACTGGTATCTCACTCACAGAGCTCTTTCATCTAGGCCATTTTTTGCTACAGTGTCTTAGCTTTCCATGCTTGAAATGCTCTCATGGACTTTTTAGCCAGATCTGAATGCCGTATTAAGGGTTGATTCTGAGGCCATTAGGGCGTTTTTCATTCTATGAGTCTGCTATGTGGCCTGTTTCCCATGTTGGATCATTCTCTCCTTTTTAATTCTATCTATTGTTGTTAGCAGACATTTGTTTAATAAGATCTATTTTCAATTAACTTTATACACAGAAGATTATAATAGGTAAAGCTCAACAAATAGTATGGAAAGAAAATTTGTTCCTCAACAGTTTCCTTATTTCCCTTTTGATTTATTGTATGACCCAGTGTTCATTCAGGAACATGTTGTTCAGTTTCCATATGTTTGCATATGTTCTAGAGAATCTTGAGTTGTTGATTTCTAGCTTCATTCCATTGTGGTCAGTGAAGGTGCAAGCATGGTATCATTTAGATTTTTTTGAATTTGCTGAAAATTGCTTTATGGCCGGCCTGCAGTCTATCCTAGACAGAGTTCCATTAATTGGTGAGAAGAATGTGTAATCTGCAACTTTAGGATGAAAAGTTCTATAGATATACATTAGGTCCATTTGGTCTACAGTGCCAATTAACTTTTGTTTTTTTGCTGATTTTCTGCCTGATTGATCTATCCATTGCTGTAATTGTGGTATTGAAGTCCCCCATTACTGTTGTATGGGAGTCTATGTCTCCCTTTAGATCCATTGACATTTCTTTTAAATAGCCAGGTGCCGTATAATTAGGTGTGTATACATTCATCATAGTAACATCTTCCTGTTGAATTGATCCCTTAGTCATTACATAATGCCCTTCTTTGTCTCTCTTAACAGTTTTTGCGTTAAAGTCTATTTTGTCTGATATTAGGACGGCTACACCAGCTCTTTTTTGCTTTCTGTTAGTATGGCATATCTTTTTCCATCCTTTCACTTTCAGTCTGCTTGTATCCTTGTTGGTGAGATGTGTTTTTTTGCAGGCAGTAAATAGAGGAAAAAAATTTTTTTTTTCCATTTAGCCCATCTGTGCCTTTTAACTGGGGAGTTGAGGCTATTTACATTCAGGATGATTATTGATAAGTAACCACTTGGACCTACCATTTTTCCATAAATATTACTGTTGTTTACTTTGGATTTCTTTTGTACTTTTACTGGGAGATTTTCTGCTTTCACATTCATTACTATATTTTCTGTGTGTAGCACGTCCTTAAGCATCTTTTGTAAGGTTGGACGAGTTTTGACAAATTCTTTTGATTTCTATTTGTTATGGAAGATCTTTATTTCACCTTCATTCATAAATGAGAGCTTTGCAGGATACAGTATTCTGGTTGAAAGGTTTTTTTCTCTTAAGACTTGGACTGTATCTTGCCATTCTCTCCTAGCCTATAGGGTTTCTGATGAGAAGTCGGCTGTCAGTCTAATTGGAGATCTTCTGAATGTAATCTGTCGTTTCTTTCATGCATATTTTGGAATCTTCTCTTTGTGTTTTACTGTGAAGAGTTTGACTAGGTTGTGTCATAGTAAAGATCTCTTTTTGTATATTAGGAGTTCTATGTGCTTCCTGTACTTGGATGTCCCTTTCTTTCTTCAAATTAGGGAAGTTTTCTGTGATTATTTCACTAAAAAGGCCTTCTAACGCATTCTCTTTCCATGCCTTCAGGAACTCTTAAGACCCATATGTTGGGTTGTTTGATAGTATCACATAGCTCTCTGACACTGTTTTTTAGTTTTCTAATTTCTTGTTTTTTTTTTTGTTTTTTTTTTCTTTATCTGACTGTAAAATTTCCAGAGATTTATCTTCTAAGTCGAGTATTCTTTGTTTTGCTTCACTGATTCTGTTGCTAAATATTTCCACTGCATTTTTTATTTGTTCTTCATTTCCAATATTTCATTTTGATTTCTCTTTAAAATCTCAATTTATTAGATAAATTTTTTTCATGTCATGTATGGATTTCTTTAATTCATGTATTTGTTTCTGATTATTTCTAAGTGATCTTATGGTCAATTTTTTGAAGTCCGTTTCTGGCATTTCTTCAATCTCTTCATTTTCACATTCTTATATTGAAGTGTTGTGTTCCTTTGGGGGCATCATGTTGTATTCTTTATTCTTGTTTCTTGAATTGCTGCATTTATTTTTAGGCTTTTGTGGGGATACTTGTTGGTTTATTTTTCCCCCCCTGTGATGGATTTTGTCTTTGTGCTATGCTTCTGTGTGTTAGTGGAGTGTCTGCTCTTTCAGTGAATACCCTGAGGCATGTTCTCATTGTTGACAGGGAGCTCTGTTCGGTGCTCCAGGGTGAGGGGAGTATCCAAGTTAACTGCCAAATTAGGTGTGGTTAATCTCCTTTTTTTATTTTTATATGAGGGGAGGTTTGTTAATTTCTGTTCTTATAGTCTCATGCTCACCTCCTCTCCTCCAAGGAGATCAATGCCTGGCGCTAGCCCCAGTGGGTACATTATTCATTCAGGCTGTCACAATATTCACACAAAGGATTCATGCAGTCCTTGGCGTGAGCACAGATCCTGCAGGAATGACCCTCACTAGGGAACCAGGGAGCCCTGAGCATATGGACCCACCACAGTGACTGCCCGAAGACTAACCACACCCTGTGTCCTCACATGCAGCCTCAGTGTTTTCATAGTCCTGGCACACAAGTGTCCCACAGTCACGAGCACCCAGCCTCCTTTCAGTTCTCCTAGTGAGACTCAGGCGTTGCCTCTCAGCTGGTTGCTAGGTGTTCGGACTTGAGCTGGCACAGCCGTGACATATGTCCAAAATGGCACCTGCCCACACTCTACTAGTTACAGGACACCAGTGCCAGATAGTCAGGGAGGGAGAAATATGCCCCCTAATTTTTCCTCTTGGTTGGCAGATATACTGTCCTCCACAGTGCTCCAAGCCAGACTCATGCCAGGCTCTTACTGGAGCTTTATTGCCAGTGGCTTGGGCTGCTGAAGTGTGGTCTCACCTCACTCTCCAAAGCTGGTGCTGAGGCTCTTGGCTGCTGGTGTCCTGAGTTCTGTGCATCTGCACCCTCCACGTAGTTCCGTGGTGTCCCTCTAATTTGTGAGGAGTTTCCTCTACAGTTTTCTCCCTAACTCTTCCATGAGATTGCACTCACCACATTTTTTTTTTTTTTTAAGTTATCTTCCCCTAGACTAGAGTAAGCTCCCTTCTTATTCCACCATCTTGGTGCCTTGGCATATATTCTAACCTTAGGAAAGTGGGCTCTTTCTTTCAAGAGAAATGAAGGTATTCTATGTATAAGATCACCAAAGATGAAAAAGCAGCTAAGGACATTTCTGGGAATGACAGGATTCTGTAGAATATGGATTCCAGGATTTGGGTTAATAGCCAAGCCTATGTATGAAGTGCCCACGTGGGAATGCCGGCCCCACAGGGTGGGGGTTCACCTGCCATGCCACAGAGCCAGCCCCATGATGCTGCTTTAAAAAACAGACCCCTGTATAACTTACTTAGAACTTGTGCCCTCTTTCATTAGTTTCATGTAGGAATTCTTGGCATCTATGACCCTGGGACATTGTTCTTTTTATGCATTTAGAAGTATTGAATTTTGAGGGTCATTTTGCTTGAAAACTTGAAATTATGTGTGGTAAAATTAGCACTGTATGGAAATAGAAAAAAGATGAAGATATGCATGGAAGATTCTACCCTATTGTGCTTTGATTGATCTTAAAAAGCTTTTTTGTATATTGTTATCTACATTAGCATTGCTATAGTGAAAATATGAAGCTGGTTACTATACTTTATTGTACTTTGTCTAATAGCATTTAGATTTGTATTTAAAAATTTTTTATTTTATTAGAGAAAAACAGTGCTCTGTCCGTGGGTTTATTCTCCTCAGGCCTGGAAGGGCTTGCCTGGTGGAAGCTGGGAGCTGGGAATGTATTCAGGTCTCCTGTGTGAATAACAAGGACTCAGCTACTAGAGTCATCAATGCCTTCCTCCCAGGGTATGCATTAGCAAAAGATTGGAATTGGAGTGGAACTAAATCCTGGGTGCTCCAGTGTGGGGTGTGGATATCTCACCAGTAGCTTAACCATTAGGTGAAAAGCCCACCTCCTACTTAGCATTTAAGATATGGGTTTCCCTGATTTCTCTTGTTTCCTATGTATAATGTATACTTTGGATGGAAGTTTTAGAGCAGAGCATAGTGTTGCTGTCTCCGACTTAGGTATGGTATATTTCTATTATATCCCTCTCTGTAGGTGAGGACCTTGTTGCCAAAGACAAAGTGTGTGGTTTTCTAACTTGTCATTGTAACAGTTCTGTTTCTTTCTTTTCTTTTCAGGGGATACAGTTAATATTGGAGATGTATCCTACAAATTGAAAACACCTAAGAACCCAGAACTTGTGCCACAGAATTACAGTAAGAAATATTCTTTTATTTATGAATGAATAACTTTGAACTTTTCATCTTGGGAACTTTCCAAATTATACAAGACTCAGGAGAATAATATGAACCTTATGTGCTTATCATCCACATTTATCAGTACTGTGCCAATCTTCTTTGAGCAGAGCCCTATTTTTTGTGCATGAGTGTTTTTTAAAGCTTAACCCAGATAACCTGTCACTTCATCCATGACTGTTTCAATAAAACATGTATTTTTTTCACATGCTGCTCTTTCCTTTCTACTTGGAATAAAATTTATATATACGAAAATGCATAGATTATGAGTGTTTGTTTCAATGAATTTTGACAATATTACAAACCTGTTAACCACTAAAATATTTTTGTCACCTGAATCTTCTCTTTTGTCCCTTGCCCTGTTAACCTGCTTTGCAAATGGCTGTTTTCTTTTCTACCATGAGAGGTTAGTTTTGCTGGTCTCTAGCTTTATATAACTAGAATCATATGGTATAGTTTGTGTGTGTAATTGTGTATCTGGCTTTTTTCTATCAAGATCATGATTTTAAAGTTTGTCCATATTGCTGCACCAGTTTTTCATTTTTAATTATTGATTAGTATTCCATCAAGTGTGTATATGTGTTGCTGTGGATTTGTTCTGAGAGGAGGAGCATAGTGGGGGCAAGAGGCACGGAGTCACCACACAGACACCGGGAGTCAGGTGAAAGCGGGCCAGAGGTGAACAGCCAGCAGACTCATTTATTTCAGTTGGTACAGCAGCTTATATAGCTGAGGCAGCCAATCCAGTTAAGGGGCAGTTTATGCCCTAGCCAATCACTGCCTGTTGCCAGGCAGGCTCCATTGCCAGGTGGGTTTTGAAGCCATTCCTGAGTAACTAATGCTCGCTTGCCAGCGGTCATCTTGGCATGGCCTTCTCATTCCACCACATTTCCCCCTTTTCGTTTATTTTTGAGCAACGGGAGGCATGATCCTTAGCCATACCATTGTTGACCCCATTTCCATGTGGTCTCCGTACGTGGCTGTGCCTGTCTAGGTTGTTCCCCAGGGGATCTTACCCGTCATTGACTAACCAGCCCTCAAAACGGGAGACCACAGGAGTGCTTGCTCAGATGGGGGTAGGAATGAGGAACAATGGTAATCAGGAATGGTGAGACTGCACGCAGGCTGTTGGCTGTTCGAATGGCTGACCAGAGCTAAGTGGGGTATAAAGCAGTAGCAGATGTGGCTATGGGCAGTTTCTCAGGGTAGGATGTTAGGGCAGGTGCGTCCACTAACAAAGCAGACTCTCAGTCTTGTTCAGCTGGTTCTGGTTGACCGTCAGTTGCAGGCTTGTTGTTTCTGGATGGTACCCAAATGGGCTGTCCCGCATTCTCTGGAAAGACATAAGCATATCTTCGGCCCTTGGTTAGCAGAGGTTGTGGTCCCTTCCATTCTCCTGTCAGGGGGTTTTTCCAGCTAGTCATAGGGGCTGGAGTCTGGAATGGAAAGGATTCCCAGTGTTTATAAGCTGGGCTGACCCCTTGGGAATCAAAAGTAAGAAAATTTATAGTGAAAAGGACCTCAGTCAAAGCAAGCTGTGGGTCTGGGGGCATATGACTGTTTTTCTGTCTTTGAAAGAGATCTTTAATCTTCCTATGAGTTCTTTCAGTGATTGCCTGTCCCTGTGGGTTGTATGGGATACCTGTGGCAAACTGTATGTTTCAGGACCTTAGGAAAGAATTAAATTCCTGTGATGTATACACTGGCCCGTTATCAGTCTTTATCGTCCAGAGGACAACGAGGGCCAGCATGGCTGACTTAACCACATTACTAGCCTTTTCTCCAGATTGGGCTGTTGCAAATACAGCCTTTGGATAAGTATCTACCACCACGTGGACAAACTTAAGTTTACCAAAGGTTAATGTGGGTGACGTCCACTTGCCAGAGCTTATTAGGAGCAAGGCCTCGTAGGTTCACTCCTGCTTGTTGCAGTGGGCCTAACGGGGTGAAGGGGGCACAGTTCTTGCAATAGTGTACTAGGTGTTTGCATTGGCTCATTGTTAGCTCCGGGCTTGCTTACATATGAAATTTTTGGTGTAGAATATAGGCTTACTCTAGGTGTCCGATGAAAGCTGTGTTGTAGAAGACGATCAACCTTTCTGTTGCCTTGGAAAATAAAGCCAGATAACCCAGTATGTGATCTTATATGTGAGATATACCATGGGTGTTTTCTATTCTCAGTTAGCTCTTTAAGTGTTGTGAACATCTGGTCAATTGGCTTATTGGTCGGGTTAAAGACTGCAAAAGGGATTGTCTTTGCTACCTATACTGAGTATTTACTGTCCGAAAATATATTTACCAGCCCATCCTGGCTAAGAAGTAGAACCTTGACTATTGCCCTTAATTCTCCCAACTGTACTGATCCCCCATGGGGTTCTACATGGATCTTATCTTTTTGAGGATTTGACCACTATTCCAAACAGTGACTTGTTGGTGTCCATAAATGCACACAGTGCCATGGGTATAGGTTGATTAGCAGGGGAAACATGTTTTGGATAGTCTGTTTCTAAGGTTTGTAATGTCTAGAGTAGCCTGTGCACCAGCAGGTGATTGTCAACCTGTCCTGGGAAACTGATCATTAAAGTTTGAAAGAGCGTGCTATTCTGCATCAATGTGGACAGTTCTAATTGTGATAAGGGTAGGACCACTATGTCTGGCTCTGTGTTAAATATCTTACTGGCATAACATCTTAATTTAAGTCCCATCATAAGGATGGCATCTACTTTGTTAACTATTTTACGACACTCGCTCCAAGCTATATGCACACGAAAAAGTGGTCCGTATTGTTGCCAAATAACTCCTAAGGGGGCCTTGAGGGTAGATATGGTTATGGCAAATAGAGGCACCTGAAATTCATATCTAAAGGTTTTTAAATTTGGCAACTGGGTGTTGATCTTTTCTATAGTGGATTTGGTTGCTGATGTACTCATATATCAATATATATACACATACACATATCACATATACATATACATATATCTCCATATCCCATAGTTTGTTTACCTGTTTTCTTGTTGATGGATATTTGGCTGGCTTCCATTTTTGGATTGTTATGAATAAGATGCTATGAACATTCCTATAAGAGTAATAAGCTATTACTTCTCTTGAATAAAGAACCTAAGAGTTGAGTTGATGTGTCTCAGGTTAAATGCCTATCTAACCTTATAACACCACTGCCAAACAATTCTCCAAAGGAGTTGTACCATTTTACCCTTTGATCAACAGTGATGTTCTACATCCTTGCCAAAAATTGCTCTTTAGGTTTTTTTTTTACGATTTTTAAAAAAATTTATTTGAGGCTGGTGCCCAGCTCAATAGGCTAATCCTCTGCCTGCGGCGCTGGCACACCGGGTTCTAGTTCCGGTTGGGGCGCCAGATTCTGTCCCGGTTGACCCTCTTCCAGGCTAGCTCTCTGCTGTGGCCTGGGAGTGCAGTGGAGGATTGCCCAGGTCCTTGGGCCCTGCACCCCATGGGAGACCAGGAGAAGCCCCTGGCTCCTGGCTTCAGATCACCTTGGTGCGCTGGCTGCAGCACGCCGGCCACGGCGGCCATTGGAGGGTGAACCAACGGCAAAGGAAGACGTTTTCTCTCTGTCTCTCTCTCTCACTGTCCACTCTGCCTGTCCAAAAAACAAAAAAATTTACTTGAAACTACTAATGTACTCTCTGTTATTTGGAGTTATCTGTTCTGGACATTCCATATAAATGGGATCATATGTGACGTTCTTTCATTTTTTTTTTTTTAATTTATTTTTTTTTTGACAGGCAGAGGCAGAGTGGACAGTGAGAGAGAGAGACAGAGAGAGAAAGGTCTTCCTTTGCCGTTGGTTCACCCTCCAATGGCCGCCGCTGCAGCCGGCGCACCGCGCTGATCCGATGGCAGGAGCCAGGAGCCAGGTGCTTTTCCTGGTCTCCCATGGGGTGCAGGGCCCAAGCACCTGGGCCATCCTCCACTGCACTCCCTGGCCATAGCAGAGAGCTGGCCTGGAAGAGGGGCAACCGGGACAGAATCCGGCGCCCCGACCGGGACTAGAACCCGGTGTGCCGGCGCCGCAAGGTGGAGGATTAGCCTATTGAGCCACGGCGCCTGCTTGTGACGTTCTTTCATTACATGAGTATTCTCCCTTTTGTTTATCTGTTTACCGATTCGTGGACATTTGAATTCTTTCTACTTTGGGGCTGTTAAAAATAATGCTTCTATGAACATGATTATGCAAGTTTTTGTACAGACATATGTCTTTAGTTTTCTTGGGTATATACCTAGAGGAGGAGCTGCAAGGTCACATGGTAACTATGTTTAACACTTCAAGGAATTACCAAAATAGGTTCCAAGGTAGTTACACCATGTTATAGTCACACCATCACTCTATGAGAGTTCTGGTTTCTCCACATCATCACTAACATTTGTTTTTGTCTTTTTGATTCTAGCCATCTTTGTACACGTGAAGTGGTGTCTTATTGTGGTTTTGCTTTGTATTTCCCTGATGACTTGCACTCACTGTTTCGCTTAAAATCATGTCACCTTTTTTCTCAAAATACTTAAATGACTAATACCTTCAGAACACAGATCTATCCTTAGCCATCATAGTCTACTCTAAGCCACATCTGATGCCACACTCCTCTCTCCTATTCTATGTTCTAGTAATTGGGAATGATGTAGAATAACTTTTGTTCATTCTTCAGCTTCTTCATGAGGCTATGTGTACCTTAAGGAAAGAGCATCTCACTTCCATTCCACACAGTTCCATTGACTCTACCTCCTAAATGGCTCTTCAGTCTGACATTCAAGTCCATCGCATTTTTCTTTTACAAATTTTTTAACATTGTTTTCTTAGTATTCATCCTAAGGCTTAACACTGTAACTTAAGTTACTTAGTTTCAGAAAATTAGTCTTTGCTTAGTTTCAATATTGTAGAAAAATCTTACTACAATGTACTTCTATTTGCTCCCATGCCCTTTGTGCCATTGTCAGGCAAATGACCGTTTTATAGACTGAAAGTCCATCTACAGTTTTACAATGATTACTTTATGTTTTTGTTAAAAAATCAGGAGATGAAAACAGTTACAAACAAAAGTATATTTTACTGTTTTTGGATTTACTCATGTATTTCTCTTTACTGATACTGTTTCTTTATGTAGATTTGAGTGTGTCATGCTTTCATTTCAGCCTGAAGGAAGGACTCCGTTAGTATTCATTTAAGGGTAGGTTTGTTAATGATGAGTTCTCTCCATTTTTACTTGAAAGTGTCTTAATTTCGCCTGCATATTTTAAAGGATAATTTCACTGGGTATAGAATTCTTGGTTGATAATTTCTTTCTCTTTCTTTCTTTCTTTCTTTCTTTCTTTCTTTCTTTCTTTCAACAGGCAGAGTTAGGCAGTGAAAGAGAGACAAAGGTCTTCCTTTTTCTGTTGGTTGGTAATTTCTTTCAGCACTTTGAATATGTTGTCTTATTCCCTCTTGCTTCCCTAATTTCCAATGAAAAGTCAATTATTACTCTTTTTTTTTTTTTTTTTGACAGGTAGAGATATAGACAGTGAGAGAGAGAAACAGAGAGAAAGGTCTTCCTTCTGCTAGTTCACTCCCCAAATGGCCTCCATGGCCGGCACTGCACTGACCCGAAGCCAGGAGCCAGGTGCTTCTTCCTGGTCTCCCATGCGGGTGCAGGAGCCCAAGCACTTGGGCCATCCTCCACTGCCTTCCTGGGCCACAGCAGAGAGCTGGATTGGAAGAGGAGCAACTGGGACTAGAACCAGCGCCCCAACCGGGACTAGAACCTGGGGTGCTGGCCCGCAGGCAAAGGATTAGCCAAGTGAGCCGTAGCGCCAGCCCACTTATTACTCTTACCAAGGATCCTTTCTATACTCTTCTGTCAAGATTTTTCTTTGGATAGTTTGACTATGAAGTAGCTAACTGTGGATCTATTTGAGTTTATCCTATTTGAATGTATAGATTAATGGTTTTCATCAGATTTAACAAGTGTTTGGCTAGTATTTCTTTTTTCTTCATTGTTATTTCTTCCTTCATGCCTCTGTTTCTCCTTCTAGGATACTAGATGTATGTTGATAGATTTGATGATGCCATACACATCTCGAAGACTCTTCATTTTTCTTCATTCTTTTTTCTTTCTACTCCATAGACCAGGTAATCTCAATTGGTATATCTTCAGGTTTGCTGATTCTTTTCTCTGCCTGCCCACATCTATTGTTGAGAGCCTCTACTCATTTTTTTTTCACTTGTTGTAGTTTTAAGTTTAGAATTTCTATGTGGATTTAAAACTAATTTCCATCTTTATTGGTATTCTCTGGAGAGACATGGTTATTATACTTTCCTTTAATTCTTTGCACATTATTTAATTCTTTGGACATATTTATAAAAGCCGATTTAAAGTGTCTGTTCTTGAATGTCTGTTTTCCTCAGAGACAGTTTTTATTGACTCCCTTTTCCTCTGTGTAGGAGCCATGCTTTACCATTTCTTCATTTTTTAAATTTTTGTTGTTATTGAAAGTGGATATTTTGAATAGTGTAATGTGGCAATGCTGGAGATCAGTCTTCTTTTCCCAGGATTTGTTTGTTGCTCCTTGTGTTGCTGCTGTTTATTTCTTTAGTGACTTGCTAGTATTATTTCTCCTAAGTTTTTATTCTTTGTCACATGTAGGCATTGAAGTTTCTGCTTGATTAGCTTAATGGTGAACTGATGATTGGACAGGGATTATACTGGATTTTGTCAAAAAAGTAAGTTCCATGTCCTTTGCTGAGGAGGATCTGTGCATACAGGCTTGGGCATGACTTCAGGGCTCACAGACAGCTAACCATTGTGTCTTAACCTTTCTTTCCTGCTTGTGCACACCCTCAGGGTCAGTCAGGGGTGAGATGTTAGGCTCTTCTCAGCAATCAGGACTTTGCAGGACGTGGGCATTCTCTTCTAGATGTATAGCTATATACTGGAACTTTTCAAAGCCTCCTGTGAATGTCTCAGTTCAGTTTTCCTTTTAAGTATTTTGGTTATCCTTTTGTTGGCTTCAACTGGTTTCCCTGCCTGAGGCAGCTTAGATGTTCAACAATTGTTGTTGATGTTTTTTGACAAATGCCTTGTTCTTTACACACAGTGAGCTCTGAGTGGATCTAATAAAGACAAATTCTAAGAATGGAGCTTTCTTGAGAGCTGCTCGACAAGTCAAGCAGGGACAGTTCTCTGGGGATGGGGCTACTGGGGAGTTCCAGTCTGTTCTCCTCCTCCGTGGCTGCCATGCAGCTGGTTTTCCCTGTGATTATGAATTCGTTTTTTTTTTTTTTTTTTTTTGACAGAGTGGACAGAGAGAGAGACAGAGAGAAAGGTCTTCCTTTGCCATTGGTTCACCCTCCAATGGCCACCGTGGCCAGTGCACTGCAGCCAGCGCTCCGCGCTGATCCGAAGGCAGGAGTCAGGTGCTTCTCCTGGTCTCCCATAGGGTGCAGGGCCCAAGGACCTGGGCCATCCTCCACTGCGCTCCCAGGCCATAGCAGAGAGCTAGCCTGGAAGAGGGGCAACCGGGATAGAATCCGGCGCTTCGACCAGGACTAGAACCCGGTGTGCCAGCGCCGCAGGCAGAGGATTAGCCTATTGAGCTGCAGTGTCGGCATAAATTCGTTTTTAAGACAATCACAGTTCTGGAGAGATGGGGTTGGGATTTGAGCAATTCCAAACACAACAAAGCTAACTGTTCTTACTGAGGTTCTTATCTTTTGCTGATTATTATCTGATTATCAGAGTATTGAAAGCATTTTGTGAATTTCCATGGGTCTGAAAAAGTTGATTTTGACAGTTTTTGCCAGTGTTATTCTTTAAAATGGAGGAATGAACTTTCAGAAGTCCTTATCCATCTCTTCCAGTCATGCTTGTCCTTTGATTGTGGTTTTAATTTGCATTTCCCTGATGAGTAATAATGTTTAAGATATTTTTCCTATGCTTACTGGATTTCTGTATATCTTTTTTTGTGAAATGTCTATTCAAGGCCATATACGTATTTTAAAAACTTGAATCATTGCCATTTTATTATTGATTTGTAAAAGTTCTTCATATATTATGGATAAGGGTCTTTTGTCATATGGCTGTATTATGAATAATTTTTCCATCTATTTGTTTAGTCATTTTTTGAAAAGACATTTATTTGAAAGGCACAGTGGCAGAAGGAAGGAGGGAGGGAGAGAGGCAGAGGGGCAGGGAGAGAGTCCTGTGTGTCTGATTTGTAATGTATGCCCCTGTGTACTTGGGGGAGCTGTTGAGAAGCAGTGTGTAGGTCCAGATTTTCTCTGTGACTGAGACTTCCCAGCGTATTAATCCATCATGCCAGTTGTGTGTGGCCATTATACTTTTGTTGAAAGGTCTGCTTGTTTCTCCTGAGGCCGATTCTTCCTCCTGTTACTTTGCCACTGCCTCTTCTCTCCTTGAAAGGGCTCATTACCTTGTGGAATTTAGTTCATTAATTTCTTTGTATTCTTAGCAATGGGATGAGTTTTTACAAACTGTGATTTTTATAGATTAACTGGTTTGTTCTGGTTGTTAGATTGGAAGTGAAATTCTATTGCAACTCTTTTCATCCTAACCCAAAGTGGGAGTCAGAAACATTTATTTTTAATGTTCATTATTTAATGATTGTGCCTAAGTGTATTGTTTTAATAGAAAAATTTCCTTTTTGAGGGTGAGACTAGTGACATAAATTTTTCAAATAGTTGTTATACTTGTCTGGAAAAAAATAATGAAGTAGATCTGTAATAGCTTGCATGCCATGGATACATGATAATAGAACAAAAAGGGCATTTTCCCTGATTTCTATGTCTTTTCTTGTTATTAATATAGCTAACTATTTTTTAAGATTTGTTTATTCATTTGAAAGGTGGAGTTACAGAGGTAGAGGCAGAGAGAGAGAAAGGGATCTTGCATCTGCTGGTTCACTCCCCAAGTGGCTGCAACAGCTGGAGCTGAGCTGACCCGAAGCCAGGAGTCTGGAGCTTCTTCCAGGTCTCCCTCATGGGAGCAGTAGGCCATCTTCCACTGCTTTCCCAGGCCATAGCAGAGAGTCGGATTGGAAGTGGAACAGCTGAGACTGTAATCCATGTCCACAGGGGATGCTGGTGCTGCAGGTGGTGGCTTTACCTGCTACACCAAAGCACTTCCCTGATGAGTAATAATGTTTAAGCACTAGCCCCAAATGTAGCTAACTTTTTACAATAAACTTCAGAGGCATGGAATAATACACACTCTTTATAGACAACAGGAAAACTTCATGTAGTTTGAATTCTCAAAAACGTACACTGTGTGTGTGTGTGTGTGTGTATGAGAGAGAGAGAATATGAATATGAATATGAATGTAAATGTAAATTTCAGAGAGAAACAGAGAGGAAAACTCTTCCATTTCCTGGTTCACACTATAGATACCCACAACAACCAAGGCTGGCTAAATCAAACTCAGGAGCCCAGAACTCCATCTATGTCTTCCACATGTGTGCCAGGGATCCAGGCTCTTTTATCATCACTGCACTGTTGCCTCCCAGGAGGTACGTTAACAGAAAACTGGATCACAAGTGGAGCAGCCAGAACTTGAACCAGGAGCTATGATATGGGTTGCAGGCATCCCTAGTGGCAGTTTAACTGCGACACTACAGCAGTTGTCCCACACATTATCTTTTAATTAATTCAGTTTTCCCATGAGCTTTTTGGAGCCCTCTTCTGTTTATGTTTCTGTTTAGCTAATTCTTAAAGGCTTTTGCCTTCTGGATATTTGTTTGTTTTTTTTTTCAAGGGAAACATAAAAAGACTTGTTGAAGAAAAGAACTTTAACAATTACTGTCCTCTCTAAAACTCTCATTTCATAGCTGGGAAAGTAGACCACAAGTAAGAGGTCAGAAGACTAATTAATTAGTAGAAAGCCCAGATTCCTTGGCTTCAGTTTGGTTTTTCTTTTACAGTCTCCCTCAATGTCTTCAGCTACTTACCAGATACTCTTGATGTTCTTCACAATAAGTCTTAGAATGCAAAGAAGAGTGGAATGTTAGAAGAACCTTTTGAAATTGAAAATGGTAGAAGATTATTTAAAAAACTCTGAGTTGAGGCATGACTGTGCTATTTTATTTCAGTTTTATCAAAGATTCTTCAGAACATTCAAAATCAGTGTTATCTTAAAGTAATGAAGAAATAAACACCAAATGTTGACCTATAAACCCTGATATTCTTAGTTAATATATATCTAAAAGAGTGGTTGAAACCCTGCTAACTGGTAGATGCCATGGACTAGAAATACTCTCAAGTGCAGGTCTAAAATTCAATGCAGGAGAAGCCACGCAAGAGCAGCATTGTCTCTGAAAGGAAAATTTCTTGATTCACTGGCCACCTGAGATGATGAATGCTTGTATTCCAGAGTCAGTTGTCAGCTTCTCATTCCCACTGTTGCTGTCTTGCAGTGCTGGGCACAGCGTGACATCTTCCTAGCTTAGCATCCAGCCTAGTGCCTGAAGCATCCTTGACACAGGAGTGGTGTTGCTCTTCAGGTTTTTTATTATCTAGGTCTTGTCACCTCCTGCCTTGACCGTTTAGCATCTCAGTCCTGGTCTCACGCCTGAAAGTATTAAAGTAGATAATTGAAGCTTTTTTTGCCTTTTTGTGTGAAAACCGGACCTCAAGGCTTAGATGAAATTGCCAGTTTTTAAGAAGAGATTCTTTCATGTTTTTGTGCTTGAAGTTGAACTGTATTCTGTCAAGGAAGCTGGTTCAGAAAGTTGTGCTGCAGGCTAGCAGGTTTTTTTTTTTTTTGTTTTTTTTTTTTTTTTTTTTTTTTTTTTTTTTTTTTTGACAGGCTGACTGGACAGCCAGAGATACAGAGACAGAGACAGAGAGAAAGGTCTTCCTTTACCGTTGGTTCACCCTCCAATGGCCTGCTGCGGCCGGCGCACCATGCTGATCTGAAGCCAGGAGCCAGGTGATTCTCCTGGTCTCCCATGCAGGTGCAGGGCCCAAGGACTTGGGCTAGCCTCTGCTGCACTCCCAGGCCACAGCAGAGAGCTGGCCTGGAAGAGGGGCAACCGGGACAGAATCCAGCACCTGACCAGGACTAGAACCCGGGGTGCCAGCACCACAGGCGGAGGATTAGCCTATTGAGCCGCGGCGCCAGTCAGCTAGCAGCTTTTTAATAGGCAATTTTAAACCTGACCTCAGAATTATTTTGTCTCTTTACATTATTTTCTTGTTGCAATTAGTAGGAGAATTATACTTTAGGTTGTTTACGGTTTACTAAATGCAATGAACTTTTATCCAAGCAACTAGGCCTCATAATTTCTGCAAGAATTACAACATTGTGCTCTTTAAAATGGATCACAGGATAAAAGATTTTCCTCTTCAGTTTGTAAACAATTTTGAGGTTTGAGAAATTTATCGATGTCAGAATAGCAAAGAAAATTTGTGATTTTTGTGTAAGCATAGATAACTTAAGTGATCATTGCAGTTATTGTCAATTTTACTGAATTAGTGATAAAAGTTACATAAAGGGTCTCTGGGAAAGTGTTACCCAAGATCCCCTTCCTTAGTAGACATGGATCCTGACAAATAAGTAAGAGAAACAGTGTCTCTGATACTTAAGATCTGCATTATTTTCAAAGCTGCATTAATTCCTCTCATTAGATAAGAATTTGAGAAAAGGATTGCCTTTGAGATACATTGAGCATCCTATCAACTTGTAAAGCCCTTGAATGTACCCCTAAAGTCTCTTCTAGCCTACCTGTAGCAATCTTTATCTAGTGCCTAATATTCCTTAATCTTCTTTCTCCCAGGATCCACATTTAAGATGAATTAAAATTTTCGATACATTTTACTACTTTTAATTTTAATAGTAGTACTTTTACTATTTTTTTTACTTTTAATTTAGTTGTTATTTTCTGCAACTTTCATTGCTGATATACAATTTTTAAAGATTTTTAATTGATAAATTTTATTTCTGGTATGTAAATTCATGCCCTGATATGGGTATGTATTGTAGGATAACTAAACCAAGCTAATTCACATATATATATTACCTTACATACTTAACATTTAACACCCATTCTCAGCAGTTATCAAGTATGTAAGACTTTTTTTTTTTTTTTTTTTTTTTTTTTTGAAGGCAGAGTGGACAGTGAGAGAGAGAGAGACAGAGAGAAAGGTCTTCCTTTTGCCATTGGTTCACCCTCCAATGGCCGCCACGGCTGGTGCATCGCGCTGATCCGAAGCCAGGAGCCAGGTACTTATCCTGGTCTCCCATGGGGTGCAGGGCCCAAGCACTTGGGCCATCCGCCACTGCACTCCCAGGCCACAGCAGAGAGCTGGCCTGGAAGAGGGGCAACGGGGACAGAATCCGGCGCCCCGACCGGGACTAGAACCCGGTGTGCTGGCGCCGCAAGGCGGAGGATTAGCCTATTGAGCCACGGCGCTGGCCAAGACATTGTTTTTAACTATATCTACAGTGTTACGCATTGTAGCTCCTGAAATTATTCCTCCAATCTAAATGAAATATTGTATCCTTCCACCAACATATCCCCAATGCTGTCTGCCTCCATATAGTATGTTTTTTGTTACATTATTAATATGCTAAATGGGCTTTTTTGGAACCGCCTTGCAATTCAGTCACAATTAATGACATTGTTTAAATGAGAATATGAATTGAAGTAGTTACCCTTAACTTAAAAACTCCTTTTAAGTAAGTAAAGCTTCTGCCTATGGTGCCACCATCACTGACTGCTTTACTTCTGATTCACCTTCCTGCTAATGGGCCTGGGAAAGCAGCAGAAGATGGCCCCTGGGAGACCCACATGGGAGACCCAGAAGGAGCTCCTGGCTCCTGGCCTCAGATGGGCCCAGCTCTGGCCGTTGCAGCCATTTCAGGAGTGAACCAGCGAGCAAATGGAAGATTCTCTTTCTCTCTCTGTCTCTTCCTCTCTGTAACTCTGCCTTAAAAAAAAAAAAGCTCCTTATAAAAGTAGTGTATTCATCTTTACATATTTACTTATTTTTGATTATTTGAAAGAGAGTAAGAGAGAGATCTTTCGTTTGCTAGTTCACTCCCCAAAAGCCTTCAGTTACTGGGACTTGGTCAGTTCAAAGCCAAGAGCCAGAAACTCAATCCAGATCTCCCACATGGGTGGCAGGGACCCAGCTACTTGAACCATCACTTGTTGCCTCCCTAGTGTGTGCATTAGCAGGAAGCTGGAATCAGGAATTCAGCTGGGGCTCATACCCAGTCACTCTGATATGAGATGCAGCCGTCCCAAATAGCATCTTAACTGCCATACCAAATGCATTTTAAATGCATTTTAGTGTAATATATGTGGTAGAAGATTAATATGCTTAAAATACAAAGTATCTTACAAATCCATGAGAAAAATCACGGAATTGAGTAGAAAACAGGCACAGGACTTACATGGTCACAGCACAAAAGAGGAAATGCCAGTGGTCACATGAGTACATGAACATACGCTTCCACCCTGTTTAATAATGAAAGAATTACAAATTGTCCAGTTGGATAGCAAATTTCATATATCACTTTGACCAAAATTAAAAAAACAGTGCATATCCAGTACCTATGAAATTCCATGGAAATGTCATTCTCATATATTGCTGGTAGGAATATGAGTTCATATGACTTCTTTGGAAAGTACTATGGGAATAGCTATTAAGATAAAAAGTATGGCATCACAGTTTCTTTTTAAGATTCACAGAAAGACAAATACCACATGTTCTCCCTTATATGTGGGAGCTAAATTTAAAATGGAAGAAGAAAGAAATATCCATACTATATTTACTGCAGAGACAGTGTTTTGTCAAACTTTGTTTTAAATATTTGTCAAACAAATTGATAGGAATTATATACTACTCTAGTTTTTATTATTTTGTGACTAAAGAGTTTATATGAATAAAGTTGAATGGCTTTTCTTTTGATAATTATGTGTAACCCTTCACTATTTTCCTGCTGGACTGTGGTCTTTTTAGGTTTTATTTATTGAACTCTTTATGTAGGGGACCCAATAAGTCTTTTTTTTTTTTTTTTGCTAGGCAGAGTTAGATACAGAGAGAGTTATAGACAGTGAGAGAGAGACAGAGAAAGGCCTTCCTTCCGTTGGTTCACTCCCCAAATGGCCGCTATGGCCAGCGCTGCACCGATCCAAAGCCAGGAGCCGGGTACTGCCTCCTGGTCTCCCATGCGGGTGCAGGGACCCAAGCATTTGGGCCATGCTCCACTGCCTTCCTGGGCCACAGTAGAGAGCTGGACTGGAAGAGGAGCAACTGGGACTAGTACCCAGCGCCCCAACCAGGACTGAACCCCGGGTGCTGGTGCTGCAGGCGGAGGATTAGCCAAGTGAGCCACAGTGCGGCCCCAGTAAGCCTTTGACTATCATGCAAATTTAAAATGTTACCTTAAAAATATTTTTGAAAAGTACATACCTTTTGACATAGCAGTTTCTTTTTAATATTTTATCCATTAAGGGAAAAAATTTAGAAGCAATCTGAGGCAGTAAATGAGAAATGACTGAATCAATTATTATATACCCATATTATCAGATCTAATTCAGTTATTAAAAAAGAACAAATTAGAGTTACATCCGTGAACCCAAAGAGTATCCATGTGCCGTTAAGCAAAAATGTGCAGGATGCAAAGTAACATAAAGTGTAATACCAGTTTTGTTTAAGGAAAAACCCCAATGATTTAAAACATCTTTTATAGGTATATTATATGTCTGTGTACAGAAGGCTGTTAAATTTGACTTTCTTGTGGGGTGTTAAGGGTGGGATTATGAATGGAAAGGATTGGGAGAGTTCATTTCTTTTTTCTTTTTGCATTTTTATTTATTTATTTATTTATTTGAAAGCAGAGTTACAGAGAGAGACAGAAAGTGGTCTTCCATCTTCTGGTTCATTCCCCAGATGACTACAAAAGCTGAGGCTGGGCCAGGCTGTAGCCAGGAGCAAATCTACCCAAGTCTCCCAAATGGGTGCAGGGGCTTAAGCACTTCGGCCACTTTCTGCTGCTTTCCCAGGCACACTATCAGGGAGCTGGATCAGAAGTAGAGTAGCTGGGACTTGAAAAGGCTCTGATATGGGATGCCAGCTCACAGGTAGCAGCTTGCCCCATTGCAACACAATGCTGGCCCTTGAATTTTTCTTTGTTATAGTAAGCATGTATTAGATTTGTAATCTTAAAAATAACTGAAAAAATTTCTATATTTAAAGTGAAAATTTTAAAAGGATTTATTTATTTATTTGAGAGCCAGAGTTACAGAGAGAGGGAGAGACAGAGAGAGGTCATCCATGTGCTGGTTCTCTCCCCAAATGAACACAATGGCTGGAGCTGGGATGATCTGAAGCCAGGAGCCAGGAACTCATTCTGGGTCTCCTATGTGGGTACAGGGGCCCAACCATTTGGGTCATCTTCTACTGCTTTCCCAGGCAACTAGCAGAGAGCTGGATCAGAAGTGGAGCAGCTGGTACTTGAACTAGCGCCCATATGGGATGCCAGCGCCCAAGGCCGAGGCCTAACTTATTATGCCACCTAAAGTGATAATAAAGTGCTGGCCCCTAAAGTGAAATTTTCATTAAAATAATGACTAGATCCATTATAACTTTGAACTGCTTTTTCTGTGACTTGACTCATAAAAATAATAGTTCATGTTATAAGTTTAAAGAATTTGGGTTCATTTGAAGAAAATTGTTGGTTCTTCTTAGTTGTGTTTGTAACTGAAGGCCATTCCTTAGTTTTACTTTATACTCTTGGTTGCTATTGTCTTGTCATGGGTATGACTAACTATACTAACACCAACAAAGATGTCTTCAGTTAATTATTTAACACTTTATATAATATAAATACTTTAGAGGCTGAGTTGCAAATTGGACTTAGGGTATTAAATTGTGTTTCATTGATCAATCAAAATATTATGATGTGTCACCTACCGTATTGCTACTTTTTTCAGTGTGTCACAGCTCTTACTAGAATAGCTAGTGTTACTTTGAAATATGGTTTTCAAAAAATAAGAAGTGTAACTTTTTGTTCTTATAACAAAAATGAAATATGATCAACACAGGAAACTTGGAACACACTGAAAAACACAAGATGTAAAACCCAAACCACCCATAAGCCCAAGTATAAATATTGTTGTAATGTTATTCTAATTTTTCTTCAGCAGTGTTATTAGATATCATATATGTATAATAAATTTCACATACCTAAAATATATAGTTTGATAAGTTTTGATATGTGTATATATTCAGGAACATCATCATAACCAAAATACTGATTAAATATATCCATCATCCCCAAAAGTTTGCTTGTGCCCATTTGTAAAATTTCCTGGTTCCTCTATTGATAATCACTGACTTGCTTTATAAATTTATTTGGACTTTCTAAGGTTTTATGTAAGTTAAATTTGTGTGTGTGTGTGTGTTCATATGTGCATGGTTCCTTTAAGAAGTTTATGCAAAGTGGAAGTAACAGGTAAGTTTATTTTGATGTAAATTTTTTTTTAATTTTATATATAGGGATTCTTCAAAAAGTTCATGGAAAACATCTTATGAAATAACTTCATGGATTTCAACTTTTTGCACTAAAATAAACTTTTTAAAGAAAGATTTATTTATAGTTACAGAGAGAGAGGGAGAGACAGAGAGATCATTATCCACTGGTTTACTCTCTGGCCACAGTGGCCGGAACTGGGCCAGACCGAAGCCAGGAGCCAGGAGCTTCTTACGGGTCTTCCACATAGGTGGCAGATGCCCAAAGAGTTGGGCCATCTTCTGCTTTTTCTGGGCCATCAGCAGGGAGCTGGATCAGAAGTGGAACAACTGGGACCTGAACTGTCACCCATATGGGATGCCAGCATTGCAGGTAGAGCCTTACACCCAGTGCTAGATTGCCAGATGCCAGCCCCTCCAGAATAAACTTTTTTTAAAAGATTTATTTATTTATTTGAAAGCAGAGTTACAGAGAGGCAGAGAGAGAGAGAGAGAGAGAGAGAGAAAGAGAGAGAGAGAGAGAGTGTGTGTGTGTGTGTTAGTTCTTCCATCTGCTGGTTTATTACCCAGATGGCCACACAGCCTGTGCTGCCCCGATCCAAAGCTGGTAGCCAGGAGCTTCTTCTGAGTCTCCCACGTGGGTGCAGGGGCCCAAGGACTTGGGCCCCCCTCTTCTACAGCTTTCCCAGGCCATAGCAAGGAGCTGGATCAGAAGAGGAGCAACCGGGACTAGAATTGGTGCCCACATGGGATGCTAGCACTGCAGGCGGTGGCTTTAACCCATTGCGCCACAGCGCCGGCCCCAAAATAAACTTTTAATTCTGTTTTCTGTGAATACTTTCAAGTATTTTTCCATGTGGGTATCTGTTTATATATGATGCGCACGCAATTTTTTTCTAGCTTCTATCAGCATAATTATTTGGGTATTCTTCTACATTGCGTGTTTCAGAGATAGAATTAAAAACAAAACCCAAACAGATCAACAGCATATAACAGGTCTAAAAATAGATTTACAATATTTGTGGACAATTTCTGAAAAAAAAAAAAAAAAAAAGGAAAAACGATAAGTCTTTGAAGCAAATGAGGCTGAAATACATTTATCCTTTCTCCTTTTTTTTTATTTTAGAAATTGTCCACATATATTGTAAGTCTATTTCTAGACCTGTTATGTGCTGTTGATCTGTTTGGTTTTTGTTTTTGTTTTTTGACATTGATGCCTCATTATCTTGACTATTGTAGCTTTAATTTTCCTTTTTTTTTTTTTTTTTTTTTTTTAACAAAGTTGTTTTGGCTCTAGGTCCTTTGTATGACCAGCTTATTGATTTCTACAAAAATAGCCTGCTGGGATTTTTTTTTTTAAGCAGAAATTCCATTGAATCTGTAGATCATTTGAGGATTAATTGATATCTTAATATTTAACCTTTCAATCCATGATCCACATAAATCTCACTATTTAGATCTCCTTTAGCTTCTCTTAGCTATATTTTCTTGTTTTCAATGTACAGGTCTTTCATATATTTTTTTCAGTTTTAAAACTTGATTTTTCATATATTTTGATGTTATTGTAAATGGTATTTTTAAAAAATTTAATATAGAAGTACAATTAATTTTTGTATATTTATTTTGGGTCTTGGCACCTTGTTAGTCACTTAATAGTTTTCATGTTTGGTTTTTGTAGATTACATCACATTCTGCATAAACAACCATGTTGTCTATCTACAAAGACAGCTCTGCCTCTTCCTTTCTAATCTCAATACTTATTTATTTGCTAGAACCTCCAGTGTAATGTTGAATAGAAGTTGTAAGAGTGAACATTGTCTTATTCCTAATGTTTGGGTGGAAAAGTATTTAGTCTTTCTCTCTTACCTAAGGTAGATATAGGCTTTTTATCAATGTTCTTTATCAAATTAAGGAAGTTTCCTTCTATTGATAGTTTGCTTAAGAGTTTTTTTATTCAGGAAGGGATGCTGAGTTTTGTCAAGTACTATTTTTGTGACTTAGATATGATCTGATCATTTTTCTTTTAGTTTCTTAATATGGTGAATTACAATGATTGATTTTCAAATGTTTAGCTATGATAAATTTTATTTGGCAATGATTCTTTTTACATATTGTTGGGCTTAGTTCATGAAATTTTAGGGAGAATTCCTGCATCTACATTTATGAAGAATATTAATCTGCAACTGTCTTTTCTTGCCATGTCTGTCCAATTTTGGTATTGCAGTAATTCTGGCCTCATTGACTGAATTGGGAAGTATTCAATTTTTTGAAAGATTTTTATGTATTTGACAGGTAGAGTTATAGACAGCGAGAGACAGAGAGAAAGGTCTTCCTTCTGTTGGTTTCACTCTCCAAATGGCTGCAACGGCTGGAGCTGCGCTGATCCGAAGCCATGAGCCAGGTGCTTCTTCCTGGTCTCCATGTGGGTGCAGAGGCCCAAGCACTTGGGCCATCCTCCCTGCTATCCCAGGCCATAGCAGAGAGCTGGACTGGAAGAGGAGCAACCAGGACTAGAACCGGTGCCCATATGGGATGCCGGTGCTGCAGGTGGAGGATTAACCTGGTGCATCCCATTGCCGGCCCCTAAAATATATCATTTTTTTTTAACTTTATTTAATGAATATAAATTTCCAAAGTACAGCTTTTAACACTTCACCACATTCCCCTCAAATGTAGACATTCTGTACATACACGTTTGTACTATTTATCTTGGTAGAAGAAATATTAATATCACAAAGTAAGGGATTCATGATGGTGATCATAATATGGGGAAAGAGGGTATGTTGTCATGTATGTGGTATGCATCAGTGAGGTAAATTTATAACTATATACAGAATGATATGACAGCCAAACAATTTTTATACTCTCTCTGTATCAATTTCCACAAATTAGAGGAGATGTGATATTTGTCTTTCTGGGTCTGGCTTATTTCACTTAGCCTATTTAATTGATTTTTTGATTTATTTTATTTATTTGAAAGAGTTACAGAGAGAAGTAGAGACAGAGAGAAAGAAAGGTCTTCCATCCGCTGGTTTACTCTCCAGATGGCCGCAACGGCCGGAACTGCGTGGGTCCAAAGCCAGGAGCCAGGAGCTTCCTCCAGGTCCCCCACATGGGTGCACTTCAACTGCTTTCCCAGGCCACAGCAGAGAGCTGGATTGGAAGAGGAGCAGCCGGGACTTGAACCGGTGCCCATATGGGATGCCGGCACTTCAGGCCAGGGCTTTAACCCACTGTGCCACAGTGCCAGCCCCCGATTTTTTTTTAAGCTCTGATAAGTATCATGTTGATTCTTTGGGTTTCATGTGCTCTTCATTTTCTAGTCTTTGAAGCAAAAAACTGAGGCCATTAATTTGAAATACTTTCTTTTTCTCAATATGTCATTTGTTGCTATGTAATTTCCCTTAACAACTGCTTTAGCGATATGCCAAAAATTTCAAAATTTCGTTTTCATTCTATTCAAAAAGTTTTGTAATTTCCCTTCTAATTCCTTCTTTGACACATGTGTTATTTTTTCATTGCTCAATCTCATGTGTATTTAAGGTATACAGCATGTTATGGGAGATATATTTGTAGTAAAATGGTTTCTATAGTGAAGCAAATTACCATATCTGTCATCTCACGGGGTTGTTAGATTGTTTTTATTTTTGTGGCAAGAACTTTTTTTTTAAGACTTTTTTATTTATTTGAAAAGCAGAGTTTCAGAGAGGGAGAGGCAAAGGGAGAGGCAGAGACAGAGAGAAGTCTTTCATCTGCTGGGTCACTCCCCAAATGTCTGCAATGGCCAGGGCTTGTCCAGATCAAAGCCAGGAGCTTCTTCCTGGTCTGTGGTTGCAGAGTTCCTAACACTTGGGCCATCTTCCACTGCTTTCCCAGATGCATTAACAGGAGGATACATCAAAAGTGGAGCAGCCTGGACTCCTACTGGCTCCCATATGGGATGCTGGCACTGCAGGCAGTGGCTTAACCTGCTATGCCACAGGGCCAGCCCTGGCAAGAGCAAATCTACTCATTGGTAGGTATCCCTAATGTAGTAAAATTTTGTTACTTATAGTTCTCATGGTTTTTAAAATTATTTTATTTTATTTAAGATTTCTTTCTTTCTTTGAGAGGTAGAGTTAGAGACAGAGGGAGAGAATGGGAGAAAAGTCTTCCATCGGCTGGTTCACTCCCCAAATGGCCACAATGGTCAGAGCTGTGCTTATCTGAATCTAGGAGCCAGGAACTTCTTCCAGGACTCCCATGTGGGTTCATGGGTTCAGGTACTTGGGGGACATTTGCTGCTGCTTTCCCAGGGCATAGCAGAGAGCTGGATCTGAAGAGGACTTAAACTGGCACCGGTATGGGATGCTGGTGCCACACAATGCCAGCCCCAGTCCTCATGGCTTTCATTAGATCTCTAGACTTGTTCATCATACCTATCTACTACTTTGTATCCTGTTATCTACATCTTTCCATTTCCTGCTGCCCCCTACCCACCCTGTTAAACTCTGTTTTCTTCTCTAATTCTGTATGTTTGACTTTGTTTTCAGATTCTACACATAAGTGAGATCATGTATTATCTTTCTTCCTGTGCATGGCTTGTTTCCCATATTATATCCTCCAGATTGATTCATGTTGTCAAAGAGAGTAAGATTTCCTTTTCTTATATTATATTGTAAATACACACACACACACAGTTTCTTTGTTCAGAAACAGATGCTTAAATTATTACTATTTATTGGCTACTGAGAGCAGTGTAGATATCTTTATGAGAAGATAATTTCATTTTCCTTGGGAATATGCCTAGAACAGAATTGTTGGATCTAATGATAGTTCTGTTTTTAATTTCTAAAGAAATTATTCATTTCTAAAGAAAGAAACTCCATAGTGTTTTCCAGTTAACATTCCTATCAAGAGTGTATAAGGGTTCCCTTTTCTCCATATGCTTGCCAACATTGTATTTTTTTGACTTGTGGATTATATAAGTTCTTTATGCATTTTGGAAACTAACCCTTGTCATATATATGGTTAATAAATATCATTTTCCAATCTTTAGGTTACATTTTCACTTTTGCGATTATTTCCTTGGTTATGCAGCAGCTTTATTTTGATGTAGTCTATTTACTTTTGCTTTGGTAACCTAAGTTTTGGTGTGATAGCTAAAAAATCATTCCTAAGGCTGATGTCCAGGAGCTTTCCTCCTCTGTCCTTTCTCAGAGTTTTGTAGTTTGAGGTCTTACATTTAGGTCATTATTCATTTTGAGTTAATTTTTATGTATGGCATAAGATAGGGTCCAATTTCATTCTTTTGCATTTGGAAATCCAGTTTTTCCCAACACCATTTGTTGTTTGAATATTCTCTCCTTGTCTTAGTTAGACTAGCCAAGGGCTTGTCAATTTTATTTTTTTCAAAAACCAACTTTTATATTTATTGATTGCTTTTATTGCTTTTCTGCTACTTATTTAGATCTCTCTTTTGATCTTTATTATTTCCTTTCTTCTCATAACTTTGGATTTGGTTTCATCTGTTTCTAGTTCTTTAAGGAATTATGTTAATTTATTTGCAGTATTTCTTGTTTTTAAATTTATTCCTAAAAATTCTCCTCTTAGAAATGCTTTCACTGTTCTTGTCATCCCCACAGTGGAGAATCCTAGATAAGGGGATATGTCTTGGTGTCAGGTCCAGTGTGGTCCATAGGCATCCACGGTGGCATTTGCATTCTGGACACAGGTGCTCACAGTGGCTGTGGAGCCAATGTCCTGGGCTCAGGGTCTTGTGAGACTACTGAAGCACTGTGACTTCCCTCACCAAGGCACAAGTGGATGAAGCTGTCCTACTGAGCTAAAGTCTTTTTTTTCTTCAAGATTTGTTTATTTATTTGAAAGGCAGAGCCAGAGAGAGAGAGAAATCTTCCATCCTCTGTTTCATACCGCCAAATGGACGCAATGGCCGGAGCTGTGCCAATCCGAAGCCAGGGGCAAGGAGAGGAGCCAGGAGCTTCTTCTGGGTCTCACATGTAGATTCAGCCGCCCAAGCTCATGAGCCATGTTCTACTGCTTTCCCAGGTGCATTAGCAGGGAGTTGGATCAGAAATGGAGCAGCCAGAACTCAAACTGGCACCTCTATGGAATGCTGGCACAGCAGACAGTGGCTTAACCCGCTATGCCACAGTGCTGGCCCCAGAGCTAGAGTCTTTTTTTTTTTTTTTTTTTCTGAGCACACTCAAGTGCCTCATGACCATGGGATAGGAATGTACCTATGGCAGTGGCCTGTAGGTCAGGGTGAAGCACTAGTATGACTCTGAGGAAGAAGGAGCTTTCTGGAGGCTTGAGCCTTAGAGTGCAGTATACTGCTGCCTTTTGAAACCTCAAACCAATAGGACACAGTGGCACCTCATGCCCTGGAAAGTGAGGGAATGCATGGTGGTGACTCTGGACATGGATTGATGGGATGCATAGTTTCCCAGGCTTGCTTTGGCTAGATGCAGCAGGGTCGGCAAAATCCTACTGTGACTTAGACTCTAGTAGATGGGGAGAAATGCAGTGACAACTTTATTCCCTGGGGAGTTGTACAGTCTCAGCAAATCCAACTCTAGTACCTGGACCAGTTCCAGGGAGATGTGATCCTATTGCATTTCAGCCTGAAGGACAGGTGGCATAGCTCATCCAAAGCTTTGATTCCCTGAGATGCAAGGCACTGCTCCCACTTGGCCCTGGAAAACATAGCCATTGTTCTCTTGGGGAGAAGGGTACATCACTAGCTATGGCACTTAGGGGAAACTGGTGTACCTGAGAGTTGGCACCTCTGTAAGGGCAGGGTGCTGTGTTGGCTCAGAAACTGGGAATGAGTGTGCCCTGGTACTTCCCAGCTCTGAATTCATGGATGTTGAGACAATTCAGCTGAGGCCCCAAGGGGCAGGCTGCATAAGTAAATTGGATAGGGGAGCATGACATGGCTCTGTGATAGCTTGGTCTCAGACATGCTTGTGTGATTGCTTGCTCAGGAATAGCAGTAGCTAAGCTTGGGAATGGTTGGCTATTCGGTAGATGGGGTACAATGGTAGCAGGACCTCCAGAGTGAATTACAATGGTTGCTTGTCCTTGAAGGAGGACACACTGTAGCATTGGCCATGGTTCTAAGTCTAGTCTAGTAACAGCTGGGACTGGAGGGAGTGGTGCAAAGTGTTATGTTCTTCTCTGGAGACAACTCAGCGTGAGTACTGCATCAAGCTCCCTCATCTGGCTTTAGAGTCTAGGAGGACTGCAAGAGTCTCCATTATTGAAGCTGTGGATGTCCGTGGCAGTGATGGAGGCTGCTGGGGTCTGCTTGCTGACCTGTTCTCTGCAGGAGGCAGTCCCTTACAGTTCTAAACTACCCTGATTGGGATGCAGGAGTAAGGTTCTTTGTCAGAGGCAAGATGTTTCCTTCCTTTTTGTTTGTGTCCATTCCTGGATTTCTGTGGTATACATTTCTGCTCCTCTTTTGCTGTTTCCAGTGCTTTCCTTTACTTTCCATTTTGCGCAAAAATGTAGTTTGTTTTGTTTTTGTGGAGGTAAAAGAGTAATTAGTCATCGTGCTAACATTAACTCAGCAATGATTCTATGCAGTATTTGAAGTGTGCTATTTAGTTTCTAAACATTTGGAGATTTTCCAAAGAGCTTTGTGTTATCAATTGCTGATTTAATTTAATATTGGTGTGAGAACATACTTTTTATGACTTGAATCCTTGTAAATATGCTCAAATGTTTTTTAAAAATGGCTATGCAGATCATAGGATTCCAAGATGGCCGAATAGGAAAAGGATATAGCGTTTTATGCTAGGGGAAAATAGTAGCACAAAAGTAGAGGAAATGCATTCCCAGGGGAGAGTTGGAGAGATATCTGCAGAGGAAATTCATTAGAAAAAAGAGGGACGTCATGGATCAGCGTGGAAGATGTGGACGTGAAGTAACCAGTGCAGACATAACCCACAGTCCCTGCAGCCAAGAGCTGGAGGAAGCACCAGCTTTGGAAAGGGAGACGAGAGCAGACTGCAGCGGTCTTTGCCACTGCCAGGTAGCCAGAGGGAGAGCCTGGTGGAGTATGTTGTCTTTGAGTCTGGCCTGCAGCTCTAAGGCAGACAGGGTAACTGCCTAACCTAGCGGGGAAAAGGAGCATGTTTCTCTCACCCCTTCATCCCACAGTGGCTCCCAGCAACCAGCTTGGAGAATCACCATTTTGACATCAGTAGTTAGTGGCTGCAGCAGCTCTTACATGCCCAGCAACTGGTAGGGACAGCACACTATCCTGACACCAGTAGTGGCTGCTTTGGCTCAGGTGTTTGTGCCCAGCAACTGGAGGGGAGAAGGCACCATCTTGACACCCACAGTACCTGTGGCGACTCTTGTGCATGTGTGTTATCCAGAGGGAAAAATCCACATTCCCCAGTGACTTTGAGTCTGATTAGGAGGATTGATAGGGAGCTACGTACCCATGTAGGACTGTGAGGTGGTCCTAGTCTCTCAACATATAGGTTCTGGGGCTCAAGTCACCAATGTGGAGCAACCACAAGCAGCTGGCTCAGGGAAAGTATCTGTCTCTGAACAGTGTGGATCATAGAAGAAATCAAAAGGGAAATAAGAAAATTTATGAAAATGAAGAAGAAAATATAGTATATCAGAACTTATGGGATACAGCAAAGGCAGTGTTAAGAGGGAAGGGTATAGCAATTGGTGCCTACAACAAGAAATTGGAAAGGCATCAAATAAATGAGCTATCAATGCATCTCAAGGACATAGAAAACAACAGTAAATGAAACCCAAAATTACTAAGAGGAAAGAAATAATAGGAGAAGGAATAAACAAAATTGAAACAAAAATACAAATTATCAATGAAATGAAGAGCTGGTTTTTTGAAAATATAAACAAAATTGATATACCATTGGCTCAAATAAACAAAAAAGAAGAAAAATTAATAAAATCAGAGATGAAAAAAGAAGGATAACAGCAGATATCACAGAAATAAAAAGAATCATCAGAAATTACTACAAAGAGCTGTGTGCCTAAAAAAATATATATATTCCTGGACACATACATTCTACCAAAATTGAGTCATGAAGACATAGAAGACCTAAACAGATCAATAACCAAGACAGAGATTGAATCAGTAACAAGACACTCCCAACAAAGAAAAACCCATGATCAGACTGCTTCACTGCTGAATTCTACTAGACTTTTAAAGAACTAATTCTAATTATTATCAGGCTATTCAAAACAATTTAAAGGGAGGGAATCCTCCCAAACTCCTTCTATGAAGCCTGCATCACCTTACTTCCTAAACCAGAAGAAGATACAACAGAGAAAGAGAACTATAGACCAATATACCTGATGAACATAGATGCAAAAATCCTCAACAAAATACTAGCTAATTGAATCCAACCACACATCAGGAAGATCATTCACCTGGACAAAGTGGGAATTTATCTTTGGCATACAGGAATGGTTCAACATTTGCAGATTGATAAATATGATACATGATATTAACAAACTGAAGAATAAGAACCGTGTGATTATCTCAATAGATGCAGAGAAAGCATTTGATAAAATACAACATCCTTTCATGATGAAAATCTTAAGCAAAAATTGGTTATATAAGTAACATTCCTCAACAAGATCAAGGCAATATATGACAAACTCACAGCCAGCATCATATTAAATGGGGGAAAGTTGGAAGCTTTTTCACTAAGATCCGGATCCAGAAAAAGATGCCCACTTTCACCATTGTTATTCAGTATAGTCCTCAAAGTTTTAGCCATAGCATTAGGCAAGAAAAAGAAATCAAAGGAATACAAATTGGAAAGGAGGAAGTCAGATCCTCCTTATTTGCAGATGACATGATTCTATATAGAGGGATACAAAAGACTCCACTGAGGGACTATTGGAACTCATAAGAGCTTGGTAAGGTGGCAGGATATAAAATTAACACAGAAAAATAATAGTTTTCATATATACAGATGATGCAATGGCTGAGAAAGAACTTTTTTAAAAATTTATTTATTTGAGAGTTAGAGTTATAGAGAGAGAGAAACAGAAAAGTCTTCCATTCGCTGGCTCACTTCCCAAATGACCACTATGGCTGGAGCTGAGCAGATAAGAAGCCAGGAGCTTCTTCTGGGTCTCCCATGTGGGTGCAGGGGCCCAAGTACTTGGGCCATCTTCCACTGCTTTCCCAGGCCACAGCAGAAAGCAGGATTAGAAGAGGAGCAGCTGGGAAATGAACCCACACCCATATGGGATGTTGGTGCTACAGGTGGAGGCTTAGCCTACTATGCCACAGCACTAGTCTGGAGAAAGAACTTCTGAAATCAATCCAATTCCTAGTACCTACTGAAAAAAAATACTTTGGAATAAATTTAACCAAGGAGGTGAAAAATCTCTAAGATGGAAATATAATACATTAATGAAAGAAATAGAAGAGGACACAAAAAAAAATTGAGTAATTTTCACATTCATGAATTGGAAGAATTAATGTCATAAAGATATCTATACTACTGAAAGCAATTCACAGATTCATCATGATCCCAATCAAAATACCAATGGCATTCTTCTCAGATATAGAAAAAACAATGCTGAAGTTCATATGGAAACAAATAGCTAAAGCAGTCTTAACAAAAACAAAGCCAGAACCATCACAATACCAGATTTCAAGGCATACTACAGGGTAATTTATAATTAAAACAGCCTGGTACTGGCACAGAAATAGACATATAGGCCAATGGAATAGAATAGAAACCCCAGAAATCAACCCACACATCTACAACCAACTAGTTTTTGACAAAGGAGCTAAAATCAATCCCTAGGGAAAGGACAGTCTCTTCAACAAATGGTACTGGGAAAACTGGATCTAAGTTTACAGAAGTATGAAACAAGACACCTACCTTAATCTTATACAAAAAGCAACTTAAAATGGATTTAGAATCTAAATCTATGACTTGATACCCTCAAATTACTAGAAAACATTGGGAAAACTCGCAAGACACTGGCATAGGCAAGGACCTCTTGGAAAAGATCCCAGAAGCACAGGTAATCAAAGTCAAAATAGACAAATGGGATTACATCAAGCAGAGAAGCCTCTGCACTGCAAAACAAACACTCAGCGCAGTGAAGAGGCACCTGACAGAATGGGAGAAAATATTTAGAAACTACAAAACTGATGAAGAATTAATATCCAGAATATATAAAGAGCTCAAGAGACTCAACAACAACAAAACAAACAATGCAGTTAAGAAATGGGCAAAGCATTGGAACAGGCATTTTTCAATAGAGGAAATTCAAATGGTAAACACACACTTGAAAAAATGCTCAGAATCACTAGCCATCAGGGAAATGCAAATCAAAACTACAGTGACGTTTCAGCTCACCCCAGTTAGAATGGCTTTCATACAGAAATCAACAAACTATAAATGCTAATGTGGGGAAAAAAGACTCTAATTCACTGTTGGTGGAAATGTAAACTAGTAAAGCCATTGCAGAAGACAGTATGGAGATACCTCAGAATCTGAATATAGACTACCATATGACTCAGCAATCCCACTCCTGGGAATTTACCCAAGGGAAATGAAATCAGCATATGAAAGAATTATATGTACCCCTTGTCTATTGCAGCTCAATTCACAATAGCTAAGTTATGGAATCAATCCAGATGTACATCAACTGATGACTAGATAAAGAAATTATGGTGTATATACACTATGGAATACTACTCAGTCATAAAAAGAGTGAAATCCGGCCAGCACCATGGCTCACTAGGCTAATCCTCCATATGTGGCGCCGGCACCCCAGATTCTAGTCCCGGTGGGGTGCCAGATTCTGTCCCGGTTGTTGCTCTTCCAGTCCAGCTCTCTGCTGTGGCCCGGGAAGACAGTGGAGGATGGCCCAAGTGCCTGGGCCCTGCACCTCATGGGAGACCAGGAGGAAGCTCCTGGCTCCTGGCTTCGGATCAGCGCAGCGTGCCATCGGTAGCAGCCATTTGGGGGGTGAAGCAACGGAAAAGGAAGACCTTTCTCTCTGTGTCTCGCTCTCTAACTCTGCCTGTCCAAAAAAAAAAAAAAAAAAAAAAAAAAAAAAAGTGAAATCCTGTATTTTGCAATAGAATTAATGCAACTTTGCAACCATTATACTTAGTGAAGTAAGCCAGTCCCAAAAAGACAAATGCTACATATTTTTCCTATTCTGTGGTAACTAATAGAGTACCAAAAATGTAATGTATAGGAGTAAATTTGACATTTTGAGAATTATAATTGTTTACCGCCCTTGTCTCTACTGTTGAAGAACAATGTTTTTTTTTTCCTTGATATTTGTTTAACTCTTAGTGTAGTGTCGATCTTACGAATATAAAGTTAACTGAAAGTAGATCATTATAAAAGTTAAGAGAGGGAGTGTGAGAGGGATAGGGAGAAAGAATGGGGGCATGAGGGAGGGCTGGGTTGGAGGTGTCAATATGTTCCTAAATCTATATATATGAAATACTTGAAATTTGTATATCTTAGGTTAAATACCTTAAATTAAAAAACTAAGAACCAAAAAAAAAGTGACTATTCATATGCATTATTTAAGAAAATATTCTGGGGGCCGGTGCCGTGGCTCACTTGGTTAAACCTCTGCCTGTGGTGTTGGCATCCCACATGCATGCAAGGTTCTAGTCCCGGTTGCTCCTCTTCCAGTCCAGCCCTCTGCTGTGGCCCGGGAGTGCAGTGGAGGATGGGCCAAGAACTTGGGCCCTGCACCCCATGGGAGACCAGGAGAAGCACCTGGCTCCTGGCTTCGGATCAGCGCCATACGCCGGCCACAGTGCGCCAGCTGTGGCGGCCATTGGAGGGTGAAATTTTCTTTTATCAAATATTGTCTAAATGTTTAATTAAATTTACTTTTTCATGTAGAATTTACATATTTAATGTGGTTCAGAAAACAAAAAAAAATACATACATTGAAATATCATTCTTTTCTCCCTGTTACCATTCATATTATTTCCCACATTATTAGTGTCAGGAGATTCTGTCCTGTATTTCTCCATGCAAACATGTGCAAACATATGCAAACATATGTTTATGTTATTTTCAAACCTTACAAAAAGTGTGCTGAGTGACACTGAAACATTTCACATGGACCTGCTATAGTTAATATATACTGATGGTTTTTCACCCCCAATATTAAGAGACTCAATGCCTTCATTGTGGTTGCTAATGTTGTAGTTCTCATTTAGTTTTGATTATAGTTATGTTGTTACATCAGCCCACTGTTCAGCTGAGTGTCTTTTTTTTAATTAAATTGAGGTTTTATATAACTTATTTTCAGTTGTCATTTTGTAAGTACTTTCTTGTATTCTTCTTTGTGTTCTTGGTGCTAAACACATTGTACATGTTCAATAAATAGTAGCTGCATGAGTGATTTAATCTCTTTGTTCAGTTAGTTCATGTTGTATATAATAAGGACTTTGGTTCTAAACACATGTATTGTGTCCTCTGCCCTGGCTCCCTCTTGATGTCTACTACAGGCAAGTACAGAATGATACATGATAGATAGGTGACAACAGATGAGCAGGTAGGAATCCTTTTGAAGTCTCACATTGTTATGTGGTAGAAAGATTGACTTTAGAGGATTTTCTGACAGACCTGAGTTCAGATTCTGTCTGAGTGATTTTGTGGGGTGATTGTGGTAATAAACTGAAATGGCATGGGAAAGTACCTAACATGGGCTCTACCAACTTAGGGTACAGTGAATGCTAGGTTCCTTTCTCTTATTTCTTCGAGAGAGAGAGAGAGACAGACAGACAGACAGACAGACTGACTTCCATCTGCTGATTCACTCCCCAAATGGCTCCAATGGTCAGGGATGGATCAGGCCAAAGCTGGGAGCCAGGAACTTCTCTGGTCTCCCATATGGATGCAGAGGCCAAAGGACTTTCCCATGAAGATTAGCAGGGAGCTGGATCAGAAGTGGAGCAACTGGGACTCAGACTGGTGCTCATGTGGCTTTATCCTCTATGCCACAATGCCGGCCCCCATGATAGACTCTTGACCCCGCAAGTAATTGGAGTGTAAGTCCAGGAGCCTGTTCATCTCCACTGAGTCCGCACTCTGCATCCTGCTGTCCAGAATGTGTAATGTGGAGAGGACTTTGCAAGAGATGTTGGCACTTCAAGATCCTTCCATTCCTGGTTCTCACTGGCTGAGGAAGTGGAAAAGCTGCTTTTCCTATAATGCTCATCGTAGCCACATTTGATAAGTATTATTACCTCTCTTTTGAAAATAATGAAACTCCAGCCTGAAAGAGTAAAAATGCTTTTTCAAGGGCACTGATGGGTGCAGGATGAAAAATGACTATTAGTTCTGTTTGGCCTCAGAGGCTTTGTTTCACTTATATTATGTTGCACCTGGGATGCTAAGAAAATATCACTAGTTTTGATTTATTATGATAGAATTCGAACTATGCTTCGTTTTCTGAAAAAAAATTTTTTTTTGACAGGCAGAGTGGACAGTGAGTTTTCTGAAATTTTAATCTTTAAATATCTGACTATAAGGGGAGAAAATTATTATTCAGATTATTCCAATAAAATTATCTTAAAGTCCTTAAATATGACTGGGAAAGAAATAGTATTTTTTGGAAGCAGATATTGGCTAGGGGGAGGGTACCGTGGCACAGTGGCTAAGCTGGGGGCATTTGCATTCCACATCAGAGTACCTGAAATTGAGTCCCCACTACGCCACCTCTGATCCAATTTTCTGCTAATGCATCCTTGGAAGCAGCAGATGATGGGTCCCTGCCACCCATATGGGAGACTGGGATAGTGCTCCTGGCTCCTGGCTTCAGCTTGCTCCAGCCCTGGATGTTGCAGGCTTTGGGGGAGTGAACCAGCGACAGAAAATCTCTCTCCCTCTGTCTCCCTCTCCCTCCTTCCCTCTTTCCCTCTCTCTCTCTCCCTCCCTCCCTCTCTCTTTCTGCTTTTTAAATAAATGAAAATAAATAAGCATTTAAAAATACTGATTAGGAATTAAGTCAGAAATTTAGTTCATCATGAACCAGATGTCTTATTTTTACCTAGAAAAGGAAATTGTAGGATATATGATCAAGCTCTTTGGCATTATTTTGACATCAGTTTATTATGTGGACTCCTGGAAGGTAGTGTCTTGTGCCTGAAAACACTGAAGTTGGGAATTTCTCATGCACTGGGCTGTGTTTATATTAGGTTATGCATGGCAGTTTGGCAGTTTGTTTTGCAGATGTTCGTAATGTACAGTCTTAAATCTTGTTTCTATTTCTGGCATGCTTTTAAGTATGACTCATGTTTTCTTGAGGCTATCCTAAAAATACAGCTAGTTTCAAGCATTAATGTAAAATATACTGCAGACATCACACAGCACTACATAATGCTTTCTTTCAGATTAATGCAATTTCCTGGCAAATTAAATATGGAGGTGCTTTTCTTTGACAAAATACACTAAAATGAAACATGAACAAGTGATAGTATGAATTTTGTGGAGAAGTAGGTCCTCTGATGATAATAATATAATGAAATGAATTTGAAATTTTAATAAAAGGAGTAAAAAATACCATTGATATCACCAAAAATGAGAGAGAAAACTGATGGCCAGAAAAGCAAATCTACTAAATTTGATGTAGCCTTGTGGGATCCATACTTAGAGAAGATTCTTGGACCTGAAGGTAAACAGACGCCTATAGAAAAGCTTTCGGAGGGACTGTATGACTCAGACTACTTAGATCTAAATCTTGGTTTATAGCCTTATCAGCTATGGACAAATGACAGTAACTATAGTAGTCTGTTTTTCATTACTATGAAGAAACGCCTGTGGCTGGGTACTCAAAAAGAAAAGAGTTTATTTAGCTCACAGTTTTGGAGGCAGAAAGTCCACACCGTGTGGCCTCAGCTCCGGTGAGGGCACCTTACCTCCAGGTCTCACAGTGGATGACACCACAGTGGAAGGAGTGCATGCAAGATGGACAGGTCAGGTGGTGCCACAGGAAGCCTGAGTGAAGGGCAAGGCCAATCCTGGAACCTCCTGCCATGCCCTGCCTCTTGAAGGTACCACCCTTTTGCAACACTGCCACAATGGATTCCAGCACATGAACCCTTTCCAACTGTGATTTCCTTATTGTAAAATCGAGATAGGGGCCGGTGCTGTGGCTCACTTGGTTAATCCTCCACCTGTGGCTCCAGCAGCCCATCCATATGAGCGCTGGGTTCTAGTCCTGGTTGCTCTTCTTCCAGTCCAGCTCTCTGCTGTGGCCTGGGAGGGCAGTGGAGGATGGCCCAAGTGCTTGGGCCCCTGCACCCACATGGGAGACCAGGAGGAAGCACCTGGCTCTTGGCTATGGATCAGCACAGTGCTGGCCATGGTGGCCATTTGGGGAGTGAACCAATGGAAATGTCTCTGTCTCTCTCACTGTCTAACTCTACCTGTCAAATAAATAAAAAAAAAAAATCGAGATAATGACTGTATAACAAACACACAGCGCTTGTTGTTACTGGGTACTGTTCCAGGTGCTTAATTTACTCAGCACAACAATTCTCTATGTAGAATTATTGTATTCTTTACACAGGTGAGGAAATTGAGCCTTAAGAGATTAAATAACTTGATGAAGGTTATGTAGCAGGGAAATAGCAGTGGTGGCATTTTTACCCAGCATAATTTGGCTGAAGTCTGTGGCTTTACATACTACAGTCTGTAAAGGCTTCTTATGAGATCTAAATGACCTATAGCATGAAAAGTCATTGCATTTTTACCTGGCACATGATAGGAACATAATAAATTATGGCCTTAGAGCTGTTTTTGGAGGAAGATAAAAGCAGGGAAAATAAATGGTCCTTTTAAACATATACGATGGACTTGAAGGCCAGCCATCAGATTCAGAAATTGCTTAAATATGTTAATTTAAAAATATTGATTTGTTTACTTAAAGGCTAGAGTAACAGAGCAGGGAAGAGAAAGAGTGGGAAGGAGGGGGTTAGAGAAAGAGAGAGAGAGAGAGAGATCTATTTGTTCACTTCCCAAATGCCTGCAACAGGAAGGGCTAGACCAGGCTGAAGTCAGGAGGCAAGAAGTCCATCCAGATCTCCCACATGGGCAGCAGGGGCCCAAATATTTGAACCATTTTCCACTAGCTTCACAGACACATTGGCAGGCAGCTGTCAAAAGTGGAGCAGCCAGGACTCAAACTGGCACTCAGATATAGGATGCAGCATTGCAAGAGATCGTTTAACTTGCTGCATAACAGTGCCAGCCCCAGCTGCTTACATATATTAAGGAACTTACATAAAATTGAAAAATTTTAATGTGCTTATGAGAACCTTGGGTAGCCTCATATCTCCTAGAGGCTCAATCTAGAGGTAAGACTTATTCTGTACTGATTTACCTTCTTAACAGTTTCATCTTTCAGAAGGTGGGAGAGTTGGGGAGGGACTCTCTTTGGGATTAATTGTGACTAATTGGAAATAACTCATTAATAATGTACAAGCAACAGGGGGCTTGAGAAAAACACCATAGTCTTTCTCAAGTAGGGTGCCACCGACATACAGGGTAGGAATTGACTGTGTTAGAGGTTGTATTTAGCATCATTAAGTATCAAAATCATCCCTCAAAGTTCTGCAACAAATAAAATACCCCCCAGATATTTCCGAATGCATAGTAGGCAAAGGCTGGTGGCAGTATTGCCCATAGTTGAGAATGGAATTTCCAGATGTGCCTTAAGCCACATATGAGCATCCCACTGAAGTGGAAGACATTCCCATGAGCATGCACAGGAATGTATACAGTTCTCAGATATGTAGCTTTAAATAACTCCCTGCCTTTATTTACTGCTTAATAAAGTTCATTAGTATACAGATATATAAATCTGATTCTACTCTAGTTTTCTAGTTAAAAAAAAGGAGCCAAATTACTCCTAAACTTCTGCACTTTATTAATCTGACAACTAGTGGAAGAGAGACAACATTTGATTAGAAACTGCCACCTTAGATTCTTGAAAATGAATATATTTCAATGTTAAGACATTTAAAATGTACTGGAACTATACAGAACTAAATTGAGATTATGTAATTGTGACTATTTACCAATAGTAATAAATAATAAAATGTGGGAGGAAATCAAAGAGACCACCTTGGCTTTCCCTTTTAGAACTTTGCAAATTTTAAATAGTCAAGTGCAGGTAATGGAAGGTCAGGCACATTGCCAAAGTTGAATACAAAGAGTGATACAAAACTGTGAGAGTAATGTTGGGAAATCCTGTGGCCAAATGAAGCTGAAATTCGAAAACATGAAGAAAAAAACCCCAAAGTGTTTTGAGTTTTTAATGGCATATTTTATATCAGAGTACAAAGTGGTAGAAGATCTGCAGCACAGGAGATACCGTATAATTTACTTAGGAAGAAGTTATGGCGTCTTACAGCAAGGTGACTGACACCTTGAAATTAAAAAAAAAAAAAAAAAAAACTATATGAGGTTGGCTTCAAAAATTCTTGGAAAATGTGTGTTATCTTTTAATTTAATTTCCATGAACTTTTTGAAGTGCCTTCAAATATCACAAAGATAGGTCTAAACTTGAAGTGGGAAAGAAACGATATTTGAGAGCTGTAAGTGAGGTGAACTCTGGGCTCAGGTGGATTGCAGTTGAGCATCATGAAATGATGATTTCTCAAAAGGGTATATCTTAGCATATTTTAATCTAGTTTACATTGTTGTCCTACTGAGATTTTTCTCCCCAATTAGTCTACCCCAACCCTGTGGGATGGATGATTAAACAAAATTTGAAAAGTATGGAACATTCGAAAATACAAAAATATTTTATATGCCTGTATGCAGATAAATGTATGTATGTTTGTATGTGCCTGTATGTGTATGTAAAATGCAGAAAAATGAACCTTTGTGACCCACACCCACACTCTCGGTGCCAGCCAAGAGATCTTATACCTATTGCCACTTTATAAATGGTAGAATTTTCCCCTAATTTTCAAGACTATGATAATTAATCACCTGGAAAGATTTGTTCAGGATTGTTGGCTGGCGCCGTGGCTCACTAGGCTAATCCTCCTCCTGTGGCACCGGCACTCCCGGTTCTAGTTCCGGTTGGGGCGCCAGCTCTGTCCCGGTTGCTTCTCTTCCAGTCCAGCTCTCTGCTGTGGCCCTGGAAGGCAGTGGAGGATGGCCCAAGTGCTTGGCCCCTGCACCCGCATGGGAGACCCAGAGGAAGCGCCTGGCTCCTGGCTTCGGATAGGCGCAGCGCGCCGGTCGTAGCAACCATTTGGGGGGTGAACCATTTGGGGGGTGAACTAACGGAAGGAAGACCTTTCGCTGTCTCTGTCTCTCTCACTGTCTAACCTGTCCAAAAAACAAAACAAAACAAAACAAAACAAAACAAAACAAAAGGATTGCTCCATAAAACTATGACAAAGTAATGATATCAGTTCCTCAAATCATTTTTGAAAGGCACTTTAATTCCTTTAGGGGTACTTGTAGGTGATTTTTCAAATGTTCTTATATACGGTCAAGTATAACATAAGTGACTCTAATATTGTAAACTTTGTCCCATTTTAGCTCTGGTAGTAATGGTTTTATCGCATATCAGTGTGAAAATTTACCAAGTGTCTTTATGCTTCTCTCTGTGTACATATAGATATATATATTTTAAACTATAATGTCTGCATTGCTTGCAGATTAGTGTTGTAAGTAGTAGTTCAATTTGAATTTCACTTTCTTTTTTTTTTTTCTCCTGAAAGTTTCAGACTCTCTGGCTCAATCTGTAGTTCACCATCTAAGATGGATAATGCAGAAGGATCTTTTGGGGCAAGATGTCTTTCTAATAGGACCTCCTGGACCTCTTCGCCGCTCTATTGCTATGCAGTACTTGGTAAGCAATCAATTCTTGTCAGTTCCTAAGGATCTAAACAGTGATCAGCTATGTTATTAGTTACATTGAATTAGAATTCTACAAACTGCCAGAATTAGTCCTTGCTTTAGACAGATGCTACCATCAGAGGATGATTTACTTATGAAGGGTTTGGCAAAACTTGTTTGAAAAACAGACATACATTTGCCATTCATTGCTTTAATTTTTTTGAACTTAACTATGAAATCTCCATTTTTATAGAAGGAAATTTATAAATTCTGGAAATGAGTAGCTTTGTAGATAGAATCAACAACTCTGAAAGTCTAGAACAAAACTTAGTTTTGTGGTACTCTATGAATATCCCCTTACCCCCGACTCACATTTTAAAAACTCGAACAAGCCTGGGCATTTGAAGTATGCAGTCTTTAAAGGGAACCTAAAATTTGTTAGAGCATATTTTGTATGTTCCATGTTCTCCAGCCTGCCCTGAAATCCTCCACAGTTCACATAGTTTAAATGAGTCAAGTGTTATCTAGCTAATGAATGGTAGACTGCGCATTCCATGTTGTTTCCCCTTTCTGCATGTTATCCTCTTACATGCTTGCAGAGCTGTTGAGTTGAAATGTTCAAATCTCAACCCAATCAAAAACATTTATAAGACTTTCCTACTGTTTTATCAGCATTAATAATTATTATTCTAATGACATGAGGGAGTGTACCATCCCATGAAGGTGCTGTATTCTGAAGATTTTTTATTTTTAAGATGAAGAGAAAAATCTTTATTTACAGCTTCCTTCTGTTGTTTAAAAGATTGATTTTTATGCTACCGAGATCTTTGTATACTTTCTTTTCTGGTGGTGACTTGACTTTGACACTGCAAAAATAATGTGAGGCAGCAACGACAAAAATGCAGCGGGTGAATCAGAACGTACCTCCCACCAGCTCATTCCTTTCATACTTTTTTATTTATCCTTAGAACCAGTTTCTGTGGTATAACATGCCATTGCAGTATTATTATGAGATCATTAATATGTAAGGCACAAGTATCTCATCTGAGAATGCTGGGCCAGCTACAGGGGTTCCCAGGTCTGGAACCTCTTTGGTTTTCAGATGTGTACTCCCTACCTTGCTCTTTTAAAAGGCCACACTATATGATGTAGATTTTGTCATTGGCAAGCTCTGAAGCTCTTTGAAACTGTGAAAGGAGAATGGTTGGATGATTTTAGGAGGCTTGGTGGTTCAAAGTGCAACATAAATCTGTAAGTGTGAAGCTGGTATACTTACACAAATTTTAGTTGTGAGGTAGAGCTGAGGCTAACACTCAGTACTAGCCTCTGCAGTGAGTACTGCTACAACCAAGGAGTAGATAAGGTAAGGGAGAAATCTGGGGACAAGCCTGCTGAACCAGTGAGAAATGAATGAGTGAGAACTGATAATTTTCTTCATTTAATATTGAGCTCATATAAGAGAAGTTTTGTGATTTTTGTGATCCTTCAAAAAAAACAACAAACCAGCTTCTGATCCAGTCCCTGCAAATGGCCTGGGAAAAGTAACAGAAGATAACCCAAGTGCTTGGTCCTCTGCTAACCCTTATGGAACACCCAGATGAAGTTCCTGGCTCCTGGCTTCGACCTGGCCCAGTTTTGGCTGTTGTGGTCATCTGAGGAGTGAACCAGCAGATGGAAGAACTCTCCCTTCCTCTGTCTTTTCCTCTCTATCTGAAACTCTCACTTTCAAATAAATAAATAAATCTTAAAAACAAACAAACAAACAAACAAACAAGAAACCTCAGTGCACCAGTACCACCACCTCCTCCTGCCACTGTTGGTGAGCTTGCTCATAATACCTCTTTCATCAGACAGCACCTGGAAGACTTTGGTGCGAAGCCATTGTCTGTATTCCCACTAAACTAGGTTATTTTTGCTTTTACTTGTTAAGCTTCTGATTTGGTGAACTATTAAGCCTTTTTACTGTAAAATAAATTTAAAGTTTGTTACCTGAAAAACTAAAGGAGAGAAAGGGAGAAGGAAGGAGAATGGGAGGAAGAGAGAAGGAAGAAAGTAGGGAGGAAGAGAGTACCATGTTCTTAGAATTGTATCTGCAAGTCACATTGAACCTGTTAAAAAAGAACTAATTAAAAACTAAAATTAAAGAAAAAGAAGACTTTGGTGCTTGTCATGGTTGATGAAGAGTCCAAGGAAGCCATCAGTGCTGGGTATGATATAATGTTCTCACTTTCCTCAGTGCGGCAGTTCAGGGTGTAATATGGTACAGTTTCATACTAAGAGGCATACGTAGCTTTTCAAGCAATGGATGCCTGTTGTGAATGCCATTTTTTCAGTAAGGGTGATCGTATTAACTAACCAGTGAAGAAGACATAAAAGTACTGGTGATGTGTTTCAGAAGTAACAGCAGAGGCATCTATTCAAAGGAAAAAACTGCTACCGTACTCCAAATTTGCATTCTCACAGACAGTTCATTGTATTTAGGGAGACATTGCTTGCTATCTTGTCTTCACTACTGTGCTCTGTGTGTTTTCTATATTTAAAATTTTTCATCCTTTCCACACACATGAGGATACTTCCAAAAGTTCATGAAAAAAGGAATTAAAAGCTAAGTTTATTTTGGTGCAAAATATTTTTTAATTTCATGCATATAAGGGATCCTTAAAAAGTTTAGGAAAAATATGTATTCTGAAAACATTAGTATGATTTAAAAACATTTTTTGTTTCATTTTATTTATTTGAAAGGCAGAGTGACACATAGGTTGATATTTCCCATCCTCTGGTTCAATATTCAAATGGCTGCAATAGTTAGGACTGGGCCAGGCCAAAATCAGGAGCCCAGAATTCCATCCTGGTTTTCCACATGGGTGGCAGGGACCTATGTAATTGGACTATCTCCTGCTGCTTTCCCAGGCGCATTAGCAGGGAGCTGCATTGGAAGTGAAGTAGCTGGGACTCAAACCAGTGCTTAATATGGGATGCCATTATTGCTGCTGCACACTCAAAATATTTTTGTACCAAAATGAACCTGTCTTTTAATTTTGTTTTCCATAATCTTTTTTAAGTACTCATTTTAAGTTAGCAACTAGCACATTAAAAATTAAATAATAATTTATTTTTATGAAATCAAATTGAGATAAGGTAGAGAAAAAAAATCTTCCTTGTATAGAGATATTACCTCTCACTGTTAATAGCATGCACATTCAACTTTTTCCCTTATGTTCCAGTAAAGTAATTGGTTTGCCCTGTTTAGTAAAAACTTATTGCAAGCCTTGATAGAGAATGTCATTGTTCTTAATTCAACACTGTGAAAAAGAAGATAATAAAAATAATTTTAAAGACTTTTCTTTTACATAGCTGTTACGTGTAGGACAAAATGAATTGAAGGAGGATGAACTGTCATGCAAGAAATTGATTCTGGTTGGTTTCCCTTTAAAACGTATTGTCTTTCGAAGAAACAAGGTTTTCCCTCCTCCCCTCTTTCTTGTTCTCCTCTTTCATCTTCTCTTTTTCCTTCTCCCCCTGTCTCTCCTGTTCTGTGTCCCTCCTCAGCTGTGTGTGCCTATTGATCTCACTGTTGGGCTTGACCTTAATTTCATACTGGGTAAAGCACCTAACATTCTGTATACACTTGGTAAATATTGGTCAATGAAGTAAATTGTTTTTAATCACTTTTTTTTAAAAAAAGATAAACATTCCTTACAGAAACAGCTATAGTAGTTTATGGGAAAATCAAGTAGTACTTTCAGATTGTTACTCAGGATATTTGAAAAGCATTCTCTAGGGGAAATTAAGGTTTTAATATCTAATTTTCATTCTTATTGCTTATAGTAGGATTGAGTACAGAAGTAGAGCTCTGAGGAGTTATTTACATATATTGGTTAATGTTCAATTTATTACATTTTTCTCAAAGATGAAACGTAAATGATTTTTTCATCCACAATTACATTTATTTATTTATTTGTAAAGATTTATTTACTTATTTGAAAGGCAGTTAGAGGGAGAGAGAGCTTCTATCTGCAGGTTCACCCCCAAAACCAGGAGCCAGGAGCTTCATCAGGGTCTTCTACATGGTGCAGGGACTGAAGTACTTGGATCACCCTCTGCTGCTTTCCCTGGGACTAGAACCGGGACCCATATGGTGTTCTCGGAAGTGGAGCAGCCAGTGGAGTGGAGTAGCTGGGATGCAAACTGGTCCCTATGACTGCAGGCTGCACCACAGCACTAGTCCCACAATTATGTTTAAAATGCTTTTCTGTAGGGCAGGGGCATTGCCAGATAACTTGCACCAAATCGTATGCTGGGAGTCTGATTTGAGTTTTGGAATAATTTCACTCTTGTTCTCCAGGAGCTGACCAAGCGAGAGGTTGAATACATTGCGCTGTCAAGGGACACGACGGAAACGGATCTCAAACAGCGGCGGGAGATCCGCGCAGGCACGGCTTTTTACATTGATCAGGCAAGTTCTTCTCACACTCCAGCCCGGGCCTGTGTACTCCAGGGATACACAAAATTGATTTTTTAAGTAGAATAAAAGTAGCTCTTGTAATGGTGAAAGGTAGATGTAGTGTGCTCTCTCTAGACAGATTTAATTTAGTTTTTTGGTTTTGCTTTTCTTGGAAATGTCTTCTTGATTTAGTACCAAATGAGAAACCCTAGATGAAATTAATGGCTCTAAAGTATCAGCTCAAGATCAATATGCTGATTTCTTCATTTTCAGCTGCTTCCTACTACTTGCCTATAGAAATTTGAATTTTCTTAAAAAATAAGATTTTGATATGGAAAATTCGCTACACATTTATTAAAGTATTCTCAATCTAAAGGTCAATTGGGTAAAAACAGACTAAAGGTAGTGAACTTAAATATATACTATAGGAATCACAGGTTTTGTAGGAAGGAGTCCTAGGTATAGATTACCAACTGAAGTAGTAGGACTATTATAATGAAGTTTGTTATGTATATTTTTCTAGTACATTGCTTGAAAGAAGTTGTATTTGTTGTCCATGCAGAATGCCTTATAGAAAATAGGATGGAAACTAAACAAGCAATTCAAAGAGAAAATATTTCAAATACCCAATCAATTCATGAAAAGGTACTTGACCTCCTTGTTTAGAAAAGTGACAATTAAAACATCAGTGAGCTGCTGTTTTTCTTTCACTTGTCTGATTGGTAAAGATTGAAGAATTTGCTAATGTCCAGTGTTGATGAGGAGGGAGGCATGAGGAAATGGCATTGTTTTTGGGGGCAGCAGAAAGTGATGCAATTTTAGGAGAAAATTTGGCAACATCTATCAAAAGAAAAGGAATGACAGGTACATTTGGTCCTAGAAGTTAGGTTTCTAACAATTTTTCTTCCAAATATATTCACAAAAAGGACACAAAACCAAAGATATTTATTGCAGCATTGTTTGAAATCATAAAGTGATAACTGAAAACAGTAATAATGTACATTTAAGAGACTAATAATCTAAGTAATGGTAAGAAGAATAGAATGAGGTTAACTAATCTGTATGCACTGATAGGAAAGAAGTCCAGAACCTATGTGAAAAAAAAAAATGAAGTTGCAAGATAGTACCTATAATATGTTCCCATCTGTGATTGAAAAATAAAAGAAATGCATTTGGCTTTGTGAATACATTGAAAGCTTCCAAAGGGATGCACATGAAGCATTTAACAGAGAGGACATCAAATGTGTTCCAGAAGTGTGGCTGGAGGACTGGAAGGAAGGGCCCTTCATAGTTCTTTGAATTTGAAACTTTATTGCAGGCACACCCTTACTTTATAATTAAGAGTGTAACTGTAAGAAACCACTGAGTGGCACATTTTGGGGGCAACAAGATATTCACCTGGTTTCAAAGATTATTTACTACTTGCAAACAAAAAAGGTACTAAAAATGGAGAGATTTGGTAGTTGCCATTAATATGATGGTGGTGTAACCTAGCATCATCCAAGTGGGAATTTCTAAGTTCAGATTTTCTGCAATTAAAAGTAATCCTGGGGCTAGCATTGTGGCATTGCTGGTTAAGCTGCTACCTACAAGGCCAGCATCCCACAGGGATGCTGGTTTGTGTCCTTGCTGCTCCACTTCTGATCCAGCTCCCTGGCCTGGGAAAAGCAGCAGATGATGGCCCAAGTGTTTGGGTCCCTGTCACCCACATGGGAGTCCTGGAGAAAGCTCCTGGCTCCTGGTTTTAGCCTGGCCCAGCCCTGTCCATTTCAGCCATTTGGGGAGTGAACCTGTAGATGGAAGAATTCTCTCTCTGTCTTTCCCTCTCTCTCTGTTTCTCTTATTTTCAAATAAATAAATATTTTTTATAAGTAATCCTATGTAGATGAAGTATACAAATATATTTCAAAAGAATACATTTTATTCATATGCTGTCAGCATTTCATAGATTATTTCTGATTACAAATGGGATAAAAATACACATTTATAATGGACAGATGTGACATTATTTTTCTTAACTAACTCATCTGACAGTCACTGTTATACAAGCTCACTTAGAACCCTGCTGTTATTCAGTAAGAGGTGGACAGCGCTACAACCTAGTAGTTGTAGCCTAAAATGTTAATGTTAACGTCAACAATCAGACCAATCTAGAATGAGTGATATTCTGTAAGACCACAGCTTGGACTATTCAAAAAATTCATTGTCATGAAAACCAAAACAGAAAGGACTGTTCCACATTAAAAGGTTGGAGAGAGAAGATCATTTAGTTTCTTTATTGGACTGTAGTGTAGACAGCCGTTTTTGTTGCATTATCACCACTACCTCCCTCGGTCTGCATTAACAGGAAGCTGGAATCAGGAGCAGAAACAGGACTCAAACCCAGGCGTACTAATATGGGATGTAGGTGTCTTTTCTGGCGCTTAACTGCTATGCAAAACACCTGCATTGATTTTCTATGTGTCTTTCCAGTCCTATTGTGGAAGATTCTTTCTTGTGACCAAGAGATTCTTGTGCTCATCACTTTACGCACTTTTAAAACCCCTGCTATGTTTTCTTTGTGAATAAATGCCTTTTGAAATATGAACTTGGATTTCTGTTTCTGCTCTGTTGACTTTGACTTTCAATCTAGTAGTGTGTATTCTAAACCTAGTGATCCACATAATAAGCACATGATAAAATATATTTATATTCAAAAGCTTGTAATTATTTTTAGAATCAACACCATGTGCATTTCACTTGGTAAGTAAGGTGGAGGTTAGTCCTGATTTCTTTTTCCAGTTGGTTATCTCTGCCAAAGGTAGATATTAAACCGCAGGATCATTTTTACTGAACTTCTTAGTGAACTGTTTGGAGTAGTTGATAGAGTTACTTGATTAAGCATGTTTAGTATACTAAATTTCCTATTGGTTTATTTTTATAAAATATATGAACTGGTAGTCCATACTTTTTTTTTTTTTTTAAAGATTTATTTATTTATTTGAAAGGCAGAGATACATAGAGAGAAGGAGAGAGAGAGAAAGAGCTTACATCTGCTGGTTCATTCTCCAAATGGCTGCAATGGCCAGGGGTAGGCCAGGCCAAATCCAGGAGCCAGGAGCTTCTTCTGGTTTTCCCACATGGGTGCAGGGGCCCAAGTATTTGGGCCATCTTCCACTGCTTTCCCAGGTGTATTAGTAGGGAGCTGGATCAGAAATGGAGCACCTAGGACTTGAACTGGTGCCCATAAGGGATGGCGACACTGCAGGCAGAGACTTGACCTTCTATGCCACAGTGTTGGCCGCAATCCATACATTTTTAATACACTTGAAAATTTTAAGCTAATAGAAAATCTGGAATATTGTAGTTAAAACAAATATTAAAATTTTAGGTTCTAGATTTTTTTTGTTAAACACACAGCCTTTGGTTCCATGTGTTTCTTGCCCATGATATTTAGATACACACAGGGGCTGTATATACCTCACACTACCTCCAACTGAGAAGCTTTTAAAGAAATTTTCCTACATTTTCTTCTGTCCCAGACTGGCTAAGAACAAGAATTGGGATGGTGAAGAGATGAGTATGGGAATTAGAAGTTGAGATAATAGCCTGAGGAGAGAGGTAAAGAGATGTGACTATATTTAAATGACAGTAAAATAACTTGCTTGCTTTGGTAGAGTTTTAAAATCAGTTTCATAGCTGATTTGACTGTTGCAATACAAGTAGTGTGGGAGCGAAAGTAGATTTCTATGTGTTCATTGTTTTAAACTAGCTTTTCAAAACTGAATTGTTTAGGCAACTAAATTTATTGATACGGTAAAGATTTCTTGGAACAGAAAATAAAATAATTTAGATAAAACCTTTTGAAATGATACACTTCCCTTGCCATTTTAAAAAGTGTATTTTCAGATTATATATATATTATAGTTTATAAAATATTTAAAGTATCATGTAAACATATGGTAGTATTTTATAGTGTTATGTTTTCTTCTTGAATACAACTCATTATGATGAACTTTAGTTAATTTACTGTGCTATAATAATACACTGATACCTTCAGAGCTTGTGATTGAAGTATAGAAATGTTGGTCCTCTTTTCTGGCTTGTTCCAAGTCATTGTTTGGAAGTTCTTACCAGATTTTCATATTTTTTCTTCCATTTTATTGTCTGGCAGTTAATATTTCCTAAGTGTGCTGTTCATAATCAGATACTATCAATTTCTTGCTTAAAGGCATGCAATAACTTCCTGTTATACCCAGAATAAAATCCAGACCCTATAATGCAGCCTACAACATCCCATAGGATCTAATCCTTGCCTGCTTCATCTTGTTTCACCCTGTATGTTGCCTTTGAGGTTGCAGCTCCAGTGATGTTTCCTTATACATGTATTTCTTCTGCTTGGTATCATCTTCTTCCATTACTTTAAATTCCTGTCTCCTCAAAATCCAGGTAATAAATTCCCTCAATATTTTAACAAAAATATCCTCTGGTCAGTGCCCACTCCCTCTCCACATGTACTGTGCAGCCCTGTGCCGTCATGTTACAAATGTCATTTTCACAGCGCTTACCATGAATTAAAGTTACTGTTTCTTTGCTCACACCTTTATTATCTGTCTTCCACACTAGAGGACAACCATGTAGGTTTCCTGAATATTTCTGTCTATTGCAAATATATTTATCATAAATAATGAATAATTTCTACGAAAATGGTATTCCATATATATCATTTATACTGTATGTTTTTTAAAACCTAGCATTTTTGTAGGAAACATGTCCCTGTGACATTAGATAAATATGATTTTTAGTATCTGTACAATATTTCATCAAATAGGTATGCCATTTGTCGCTCCCCCTCTTCGTGGAGGAATGACACTAAACCCTGCCTAGGTTTCCTATCCGAGTCACGGCACCATTATGTCGTTTCCCCTCTTCATGGAGGAACGACACAAGACCCTGTGCTGTTCTTTTGTCTGCTCGGCCCTCCCCGGGTTTGCTGCTGGTTCTTCCCGGGTTGGCTACCGTCCCTTCCACCTCTGTGGAAGGGCAGTTACCCCTGCCACTTTCCCCACTTCCGCGGGGGAGCGGCACACCGCCGGCCGGCTCTCTCGGGGGCTGCTCAGATGTTCCTCAGGTGTTCCTCTTAGATGTTCCTCGTGCGTGTTGTCTCTCTCCTCCTTTATAGTCCTCCCCCACCAATCCCAACTCTGCTACCCACACGCCGAGTACGCTGCTCTCTTCCAATCAGGAGCAGGATCAGCTCCTGCAGGTCATCACTCAAGTTGGCGAGAGACAGCTGCGTAGAAGCTGTTTACTCCTCTCCCAGCGCCATATTGTGGGAGAGCAGATGCATAGAATGTCTTAATTCCAGTAACTTAGTCTAGTCCGAGTTGCTCCCCACAGCCATTATTTATATTTTTAATTGAAATAGAATTGTACATATTTATGGAGTACAATGTGATGTTTTGATACATGTTTATAGTGTCTAATGATCAAAGCAGGATAATTATTACTTCTAGCACCTCAAGCATTTATCATTCTTTATGTTGGCTACATTCAAACTCTCTTCTAGCTATTTTGATACATACAGTAAATTATTGTTACATAGTCACCTTACTGTGCTATAGAACAGTGGAACTTATTCCTTCTACCTAATTGTATTTTGTTACCTATTATCTATCTTCTCTCTTTCCTTCCTCTCAGAACCATTGTTTATTTAACAGTGTCATTTTGTCCACCTTCCCATGTTGTTGGTCATTTAGGTTCCTCTTAAGCTTTCACTGTTATACATAACAGATCAGTGAGTATCATTGTATTTGTATCTTGTTATCATTGCTAATTTTTTGAAGATTTGAATCCTAGAAGTATCATTTCCTGTCAGTCTGGACATTTTCCTGAGTCTTGATGTATATATTGCCAAATTGCTTTCTAGAAAGGATGTACTGACTCACAGTCTAGTTAGTGCAGTATTGATAATTATCTCATGGACTCTTACCAGCATTGAATATTTCTTTTTTTTCTTTTTTTTTTTTTTTTGACAGGTAGAGTGGATAGTGAGAGAGAGAGAGACAAAGGTCTTCCTGTGCCGTTGGTTCACCCTCCAATGGCCGCCACGGCTGGCGCGCTGCGGCTGGCGCACCGCACTGATCCAAAGGCAGGAGCCAGGTGCTTCTCCTGGTCTCCCATGAGGTGCAGGGCCGAAGCACTTGGGCCATCCTCCACTGCCTTCCCGGGCCACAGCAGAGAGCTGGCCTGGAAGAGGGGCAACCGGGAAAGAATCCGGCGCCCCGATCGGGACCAGAACCCGGTGTGCCAGCGCCGCTAGGTGGAGGATTAGCCCATTGAGCCACGGCGCCGGCCAGCATTGAATATTTCTATGTATATGCTTTGCCAGACTGGTAGACTTTAATTTGCATTGATAATTATTAGGCAGGCTGTGTTTTTGTTTGTTTGTTTATTGGCTATTGCTTCTGCAAGATATCAATAAATTGAGTGATGTGGAAAAGCAGAAAGGTATTGAAGCAACAAATAAGTTACAGCCTGTAAAGAAAATGTTGCAATTGATACCATTCTTGTCCATGCAAATATTTGCTATAATTTACTTACTATTAAGAAGATACTTTTATTATTGTTTTTAGGAGATAATCACTTGCCTATAATGACACCACACATCTGTGAATCCTTTAACCCGTCATTATTTAGTATTTTGCATTTTTGAGCTTTTTTTTTTTAAAGATTTATTTATTTAATAGAAAGGAAGAATTACAGAGAAAGAGAGACAGAGAGAGAAAGAGAGATCTTTCATCTTACCCAAATGGCCACAATGGCTGGAGCTGGGCCAGCCTGAAGCCAGAGGCCTGGAATTTCTTCCATGTCTCCCATGTGGGTGCAGGGGCCCAAACACTTGGGCCATCCTTACTGCTTTCCCAGGCACATTAACAGGGAGCTAGATCGGATGTGGAGCATCTGGTCTCAAACTGCCTTATATGCCATGACACCGGTCCCCACTTTATTATTTTTTATGGAATTGATTTTCTAGGCAGTTTATAAATTAAGTTTTTTAAAAAGAAGAACTTGTGGGGCTGGCATTGTGGCAAAGCAGGTAAAGCTGCCACCTGCAGTGCTGGCATCCCATATGGGCGCCGGTTCAAGTCCCGGCTGCTCCACTTCTAAACCAGCTCTCTGCTATGGCCTGGGAAAGCAGTAGAGGATGGCCAAGTCCTTGGGCCTGCACCCACTTGGAAGACCTGGAGGAGGCTCCTGGATCCTGGCTTCAGATAGGTGAAGCTCCAGCTGTTGCGGCCAATTGGGGAGTGAACCAGTGGATGGAAGACCTCTCTCTCTTTCTCTGCCTCTCCTCTCTCTGTGTAACTCTGACTTCCAAATTAAAAAAAAAGAAGAAGAAGAAGAACTTGTGGTGCAGTGGGTTAAGCAGCCACTTGCAAAGCTTGCATACCACATGAGTGCCCGTTTGAGTCATGGCTGCTCGACTTTCGATCCAGCTCTCTGTCACTGCTGCTGGGGAAGCAGCGGAGGATGGCCTAAATGTTTAGGCCCCTGCACGCATGTGGAGACTTGGATGAAGCTCCTAGCTTCTGCCTGGCTCAGCCCTGGCTGTTGCAGCCATTTGGGGAATGAACCAGTGGGTAGGATCTCTCTTTCTTCCTCTGTCTGCAACTCTACCTCTCAAATAAAAAAAAAAAAAAAATCTTAAAAAAAAGAACTGTTAAAGAGTTGAAATATGAAAATTTATATATTATTGTGATGCCTATAGAGAAATAAGACTAACAAGATACTTTGCTACCACATTAACTTTCATTTGTCTTAGAAGATAAAGTGACCTGAAAAAAGCCAAAAGTCTTGATAGTGTAACCTTTTAACAATATATTACTGCCCTTTTTTTTTTTCTGAACCTGTTGAGATTTTCATCGTTAATTCTGTTTATTGTTGCGTGTCTCTAAAGAGCTGGAGGAAAAGACTATTACGTCAATATACAATTGCCTGCATTACTCAAGTGTAAGCCAATACAAATGAACTAAACTACAAATAAATTACATTTAGATGTTCTGTCTGAGAGCAGAAACTCTTCATCCACAAGGTAATTTGGGGAGTACAAAGCAAGGATGGCGAAGTTAGAAGATTTTCCTTAACCTTTTCTAAGCCAAGAATTCTTTCACATTTGAATCTTGTCAATTTGTCTGACATTGTACTGTGAAGTTCTACAGTGTGTATAATTAACATTCAATATAAAGTATAAAAATATGTCTTGAGCAATTACATAATATTTTAATGTATTCTCCACTGTTTTGGATCATGCTTGATTCTTCCTCATTATTAACAGGGAAAAAACTTAAGTCTTAACTTTAAAAAAATTGCTTGAAGGTTACAGATCGTCAGAAGTTACTCAGGTTGAATAACAAAGTGCTAAATACTAGAAAATAAGATTTTTATCATGTCTAAATGCCTTTTGCTTACTTTAGCAAATAAGGGAGAACATTTACTTTTTTTTTTTTTTTTTTTTTGACAGGCAGAGTTAGACAATGAGAGAGAGAGATAGAGAGAAAGGTCTTCCTTCCATTGGTTCACCCCCCAAATGGCTGCCATGGCTGGTGCGCTGTGCCTATCCGAGGCTAGGTGCTTCCTCCTGGTCTCCCATGTGGATGTAGGGCCCAAGCACTTGGGCCATCCTCCACTGCCTTCCCAGGCCACAGTAGAGAGCTGGACTGGAAGAGGAGCAACTGGGACAGAACCGGCACCCCAACTGGGACTAGAACCCAGAGTACCAGAGCCGCAGGCAAGGATTAGCCTTGTAAGCCACGGCGCCAGCTGGGAGAACATTTACTTGGAAATTCTACTTCACTTGTGGATGTTGAAGACACTTTCCACAAGTAACCAGCTTGGGAATAACAGAGTTGTATTTCAGAAGTTCATTCGTAAATTAAGTATTTGGAAATTGGAAAGCATTTCCTACACAAGGATATGAAGAATGGCTAAATTCTGATACTTGCCCCAGACTGTTTGCAAGTACACTGTTGCAAATCAGTCCTTGACAGTTTGAGAAGGTCTCCCTACATTTACTCTGACCTCACTGTCAGAACTCAGACCTTGGCTCCTTATGCGATTATTGTCACATTCAGATCATCTTTTATCTATCCATAAAGTGTTAACTGTCTGACAGATTTAAGTAATTCATTAAACTTCTATTGTGCTATGTGCTTTTTATCATTGCATTTAATACTTAGGAGGGAGATATTTACCACATCTTATAATTGAAGTAACTGAGGCTTACAGGGCTGTGGTCATTTAACTTATAAATAGCCGAGGTAAGATATGGACCAGGCTCTGTCCAATTCCAAAGCTCTGGTTCTTTCTACCATAGTATGCTACTTCCCTAAAAACTTGATAGTAATGACCACCAAGGACAATGATAACATTCATAATAATAATAGCAGCTCATTGTTTTTTAATGACTCATTATATACCAGAATTTGTCTCATTTAATCTGCAACACAGTCTATGAGATAAGCATGATTAAGAGCCTAACTTCAGAAGGAAACTAGGGGGAATGACAAGTAAGTGGTAGAGCAACTGTCTAAGTTCACTTTGTGCTGCTATTGCAGAATACCTGAAGCCAGGTTATTTATAATGGCTCACAGTTTTGGAAGCCGAGAATGAAAAGGTTGAGGGGCAGGCATCTGGGGATGGCCCTCTTGTATCATCCCATGGAAGAGAGAAAGGGCAAAAAAGCAAGTGTTCGATGGAAAGGCAAGAGAGAAGGAAAAGTCATCTACTCCCCCAGATGATGGCATTAATCACCTTTTTCTTTTTAAAGATTTATTTATTTGAAAGTCAGAATTACAGAGAGAGAGAAAGAGAGATCTTCCATCTGCTGGTTTCCCAAATGGCTGCTACTGCTGGGGGTTGGCCAGGTTGAAGCCAGGAGCTTCATCTGGGTCTCCTACATGGGTGCAAGGGCCCAAGAACTCTGGCCATCTTCTGCTGGTTTCCCAGGTGCATTAGCAGGGAGCTGGATCTGAAATGGAGCAGCCAGGACTGTAATTGTTATGGCGAAGAGATTATCTTGGTTCTTCATCTCACGTGAAAGAATAATTATCATGTGGACAAGGTAGAGAGAGAAAAGCAGGATTTATTTAAGTTTTGAAAACTCCTGCTGAAGCGACCAGGAGTGAATTCCAAAAGAGGAAGACCCAAACGGGCTGATGGTAGTGGGGCTTTTAAGCACAATTTTGGGAAACAAACTGTCAGTACAAGGTGGGGACAAACCTATCAATATACCTAGTTTGTAATCTTATTTACCTTATCTGGCTTGCTCATGATAAAACAAAAGAGCCATCAGAATGGTGAGGTACTGTGACTTGCTTTATAGTAAACTGGGAGCTCAGTAGAATGGAGTCACCACTCCCTTGCTGTTCTCTGGAAAAGATTGGAAGCTCCTAAGAAGTAGGGCAGGCACTTTTGATGTTGCTAAAAGTAACTTTTGGGGAAAGGAAGCATTTTGCACCCTCAGTTTCCACCGGGACCAATTTAACCGGTCTGACTTCTCACAGAACTCCTTAACCCTCTCTGCCACAGCGCCAGCCCCATTAATCACCTTTTAAAGGTTGCACCTGTCAACACTGTTGCACTAGGATTAGGTTTCCAACACACGAATTTTGGGGGACACAGTCAAACCACGCAGCAACCAAAAGTCACTCTGATGATCTTCTGGTATTTTAAAATAAAGAATTTAAATTTTTTTTTTCATTTTTCTTTAACTGCCTTAGTACTTTTATGCTGTAGATATTTTGAGTTTCAAGCTCTTTGGATTCTGTTTTCACTAAATAATGGCTTTGTTAATAATGATTTATATTTTAATGGGTTCGGGAGTTTTAAGTTTTTTTTCCAGTACCACTTTGATTGTTAAATTGTTACATTGTACAATATCCCTGGAGAATTTTCTCATTTAGTAAATGAGGACACAGACATCTAGATTAATTATTTGCCTAAGGTAACATTAGAACCAAATCTAGTGAACAGGAGCTTAGACATTTTTGATTTTAGGTCATGTACCTGCTTTTATCTTGAAATCCTTCATGTCCACATGTTAGGTTATTAAAGCTATGATATGAGATGGCTGGGCCAAAAGGATCTTGTTGTATTTTTTTTTTCTGACTTACTTGAGAGAATTAGGTCTCGCCAAGTTTTGTAGCATGAAGGACAAGGAAGGATCCTTAGAGTTTAATTTCTGCTTCAAAGTAGACATTTATTCCACATCTGTGTTCCACTCCATTTTTATTTTTAAGATTTTAGGAGAAAAATTAAACTTTTATTTAACAATCTATATAGGAAAAATTTAAAAATATCTAATCTAAGCCTCTCATGTTGATAGTTAAACTTGTTATATTCTGTTCTTAGAACAAATGTAGGTGCTAATGCTGTGGTGTAGTAGGGTAACCCTCTGCCTGTGGTGCCAGCTTCCCATATGGGCACCGGTTCATGTCTTGGCTGCTCCTTTTCTGATCTAGCTCTCTGATAATGGTCTGGGAAAGCAGTGGAAGAGGGGGCCCAAGTGCTTGGGCCCCTGAACCCACGTGGGAGACCTGGAAGAAGCTCCTGGCCTCTGGCTTCTGATTGGCCCAGCTTTGTCTGTTGTGGCTATTTGGGGAATGTGGCAGTGGATGGAAGACCTCTCTCTGTGTCTCTCCCTCTCTCTGTCTATAACTCTACCTCTGAAATAAATAAAATAAAAACAAAACAAAACTGAAAACCAGTGTAGGCATAGATACCTATAATCCTTCATATAAAAATTCTTAAACTTACATAACAGCATTTTTTAGCTGAGCAGTTGGTTGCATTTTTATTCCTTAAATGACATTAGCCCACTATGAACCAGTTTTGTATCAGTGTGCCTTAAAATCCAGCTTGGAAGATGAAACATGAGAATGGGAGAACAGGGGAATTTCTGTGTTGGGCTTCCATAGTTAACATGCTGAGCAAACATGGCAAAGGGTGTATCCGTGCGGGGGGTGGGGAGGGGGGTGAGATGCTTAGGCCTCTACTGGGTATACAAAACTTAGAACTTTGTTCTGTCCAGTTAATTGTGAATTTCATAGTGTGGTACAATACATTGTTAATATATTAAAGTACTTAATGAACTTACTCTTTGCTATATTCAGCTGCTTATTTTAAATTTTATCTTCTCTACAAATGTAACCATTTAGATTAATAAAGTCTGAGTGCTGATTAAAATACTTTAATCTTTTCATAGACTATTTTAAGGAAGAATTAAGAAGCAAGGGGAGAATGAATTAGTAACAAAGTAAGTAGTATTAGCTTTATAAATTGAGTGTTTCAGATTTTGTTACCAAAGACCATCTTCTTAAGGTTTTCTTCTTTTGGTCAATATTCCTGTCTACATTCAAAAATTTTAATTTGCATATGTTTTGGGAATACAACCACGTAACCAAAGGGCACAAAGAGATGAAAGTTAAAAATTGTGGGTGATTCTTTGTTTGTCACTTTGTTCTAAAAAATTATACCACTCTTACACATTTGTGATCCTCTTTTTATAGTCTTATCTTTGGAATGAATTGAACTATAAAGCATCCATTCTCATCACTACTTATTGTATGTAAAATTAATACATAATTTATAATGAATTAATAAGAAAATATTGAAGATTTTTCCTTTTGCGTTTTAAAAAATATTCTTAATAAAGTTGAGATAAGTTACATGTACCTGGATCTTCTAGCTGAAAGAGACTTTAGAGATGGCTTGATTCAGTCACTACCTTGATTCACTTTCTGTAGATAGATGTTATCACCTGGAGACAACTGAAGACCAGAGGTACTGAGATATGGTGCCTGATGCAATTATCTTATAGTTAAAAAGCAGGGAGCTTATGAATGCTCTCATTGGAGGTGGTGGCATTAGGAATGGAAAATTGGTGATGGAGCCATAATATATTTAGAGGTAACACTTGCACTGTGTGAAGATGCAAAAGAAATTAATAATGAGTTGTGGGTAGAGTTCAGTTACATTTTAATTGAAACAGAAATCAAGAAGACCTGGTTTAGGGAAAAAGGTTGTGAGCTTTATTTGATTAAGAATCCTGACTTTGAACATCCATATAGAGATAGTAAAAAGATATTTAGAGATGTGTATGGACTCAGGAGAAAGGTTAAGTCTACACAATGTGTTCCTCAAGAACAATGAAATAAAGATGAAAAAAGTCTTGTTGTACTAAGCATGGCGTATAATAGTGTGTACCCAATTATGCATGTTCCATGAATGAGAATGTACAGGATTGAGATAGATCCACCAGTGAAATAAAAAGTGAGCAAAAGAAGAGGAATCGTGCAAAATCCTTTCATTGTAGAGGATAGGAGGTGGAGGAAGTGCTGGGGAGGGCAAGGGGAAACCGGCATGGTAATGGCCTCAGAAGACAAGACACAAGAGCAAATCAAGGAAACCGTTCAGAAAAGGAGGACAAGTAAAAGCCTGGAATTTTTTTTTTCTTTTTTTACATTTCAGTTGTTGGTTGCTTTCAGGTAACAGGTTTCAGTAAAAAAAGAGTGGAAGTGGAAGTTACCTAGGAGCTTATTAGAGGTGGTGTGCATGTGGGCTGTTTTATATGGGGCATGAAGATAAAGGAAAGGATAAAGAGACTATTAAGAGGTTTTACAGGACTATAGATTTTCTGCAAGTACAGACATGGTTGTAGAAGAGAAGGAATTTGGAAATAAAAGTGAGGGGATTTATCTGATGGTAGTAGAGTGATACCTCTAAAATCAAAGTGGAAAGGGTTAGTATTGGAGGGATCAGAGGAATGACACATGTCAAAATAGAAAGCATAGTAAAGTGGAAAGATGAAGACAAAGAGGGACTGATGGAATGGAGGAGAGTCACAGAATCTCAATTCATATAACTTTGATCAGCACAGTAAAGTACTGGGCAAGGCCATGAGAAAGAGTTGGAAGCTTGCCATGGCAATAAATTTTACAAGAAATGAACAAAATAATTTCTGAGTACTAGTGGGGGTTCACTGAAGTTGAAGAAGGCAAATTTGTAGCAGCTTCTCCTAATGTTTAATCACAGATCAGCTAGTAGTAGAGCCAGTCGAAGGAGTAATTGTCCCTCTCCAGAACATTGTCCTTGTCTTCCCCGGCTCATCTCATAGGCTTATCAATCCAGTACTTTCAAAAAGAAGGTTCTTAAGAGCAGAAGCTGCCGGCGCCACGGCTCAATAGGCTAATCCTCTGCCTGCGGCACCAGCACCCTGGGTTCTAGTCCCGGTTGGGGTGCCAGATTCTGTCCTGGTTGCTCCTCTTCCAGTCCAGCTCTCAGCTGTGCCCTGGGAGTGCAGTAGAGGATGGCCCAGGTTCTTGGGTCCTGCACCTGTGTGGGAGACCAGGAGAAGCACCTGGCTCCCGGCTTCCGATCAGTGTGGTGCGCCGGCTGCAGTGGCCATTGGAGGGTGAACCAATGGAAAAGGAAGACCTTTCTCTCTGTCCACTCTGCCTGTCAAAAAAAAAAAAAAAAAAAAAAAAAAAAAAAAAAAAAAAAAGAAGGCAGAAGCATGTTTATCTGGGATGTAGTAATCAGATAAGAAGTTCTGGGATAGTCCTCTCATCCTCTCATTCGCTTTCCTGCCCCCTTCAGTCCTAGAGAGGGGTTACAGCTTTGTCAGTTAATAGCACTTTGTGGATCGTTTTACAGGTATAGATGGAACTATATTGTTATTTTTTAACAGCTGTGTAATAGTGCATCTTATTGATTTAATGTGATTCATTTTTGCCAATGTTCTTTAAATTGGCATTTGGGTTGTTCCTTTTCATTATGAAACCATGTTTTAATTACTAACATATGTCATTATACATTTATTATTTCTTTAAGATAATTTCCTTGAAATTGAATTGCTGGATTAATTAATATAGCTATGCATATTTTAAAATTTATCTTGCTTAATTGTTTTAGCAAGATATTGTTTAAAGTTGCCATCTTATGTGTAGACGACTTATGAATGAGAGTCTGTATTATCCTTTTTAATCTCTGCCAATTTGAAAGTCTAAAAAAAATCTTATTACCTTATTGTTCTTTGATAATGAAAATTGAATATATTTTGTTATGGTGCTTATTTAAACTTTATAGAGGTATTACTAATTTTCTTAATTTGTGAAAACTTATTTTATATTAAAGGTATTTAAATAGTTCTGTGTATATCTTTAATTTTCAGACTATCCTTTAAGGTGTTCTTGCTATATGAAAAAATGTTGATTGTTAATATCTATTAATCTTTTCCTTAATGGTATCTACTTGTGAATCATAAGAAAGATTTTCTGTATTTCAAAATTATTTTGATAAATCACTTAGGGTAGGCATTGGGCCTGGAAGTTAAGATGCCATTTTAAATGCCTACATCCCATATATGAGTGCTTGGGTTTTCTTCCCGGCTCTCACTCCTGATTCTAGCTTGTGCTAAGGTGGACCCTAGGAGGCAACAGTGATGGCTCAAGTTTCTGTCACCCACAGAGGAGACCTGAATTCAGTTTCTGGCTCATTACTTTGGCCAGGCCCAGCCCTGGATGTTGAGTGCTTTTGCAGAGTGAACCAGCAAGGAAGTTGGCTTTTCTTTGTCTATCTCCTCGTTTCTTTCTTCGGTCTTTAAATAAATAAGTACAAAAATGTATAAAAGTCACTTACTATCTATAAATTATATGGTTTTACTTTTACCCTGAAATTTTTAAATTCAATTGGATTTGTTTTTCAAATTCCTAATTTCCACTGCTTTGAAATGCCACTTTTCTCACATATTAAAATATTTAATCACTTTTGCTCTTTAGTTCTCTTATATGGAAAAAACAATATGTAAGTAAATATAGGAAAAAAACAGTGAAGTAGGGTTTAGTGGGAAAAGAAGTGTCTTTGAACTAATACTTTAATTTCCAAGAATTTCTTGCTAACACATTAAATTTCTTACTATAATATATCTTTCTTCTTCTATTTCATTGGCTTGCCTTTCTCTCTGGTAATCTTTATGTCTTTTTTTTTTTTTTTTTTTTAAATAAAGTCTCCCAGTTACTGTTCTTCCTGCATAGAACTTTCCTGGTAATATGTCTAATGGGTTATCAAGGAGAAGTTTGAAGCGTTTAGAAGCCACTGTCAGAAATTAGATTGTTGCCTCAATGGTTTTGCTTACATCAATACTTGTTAGGAGAAGGAAAGGAAGAACTTCATATAAATTTTAAAAACAAACAGTAATTTGCAAAAGACATTGAATTTCTTCTATCTAGAATACAATTTAGCTGGGAGAAAATGTCAGCATTACTAATTAAGTCAGATAGAGATTATGGGACAATAATGGGTTATGCTAGCAGACCTTTCCTTCTCCTCTTCATAGTCAGTTATTTTGCTGAATGTTGCTTCCTTTGGTTGTCTGATGTTTCCTCATGGTTTGATTGAGGCTATGCATATTTAGCAAGAATGCCATAGAAGTGATGATGTATCTAACTTAGGACAACATCTCAGATGCCTGATACCTGAAAAAGATGGATACCATTACTGAAGACATTAACTTGGATCATGTGGTCAAGGTAGTATCTGGCGGATTCCTCTAATGTTCTGTTATTTTTCATTTTGTAATTTATAAATATCTTGTGGAGAGATATTTTGAATCTATCTGGATACCTCATTTCTCATCTCATGTTTATCCAGTAAGTCTACCATCTATTGATGATTCTTGTCTGGAACAATTATTACTATTGTGTTTGCCAAATGGATGATTTCTTATTTCCATCACTGTTTAGTAGCAGATGTGCTTAATTTGTGATTTATAGTGTATACCTGTATATATTATATATACTTTCTATATGAATTTCAGGATCATTTTTCTAGATCTGCAAAGATTGTTGATAGGTCTTGCATTGAATCTAAATTGCTTTTGGTAGTATGGACACTTTGACCATGTTGATTCTTCTAATTCATGAACATGGAAGATTTTTCTATTTTTAAAAGGTCTTCTATTTTGTTCTTTAAAGTTTTGTAATTTTCATCACAGAGATCTTTTTGACATCTCTTGTTAAATTTATTCCAGGGTATTTGATTCTTTTTGGAGCTATTGTGAATGGGACTGAGCTTGAAAGTGATTTCTCAGTCATGGAATTATCTGTATATGCAAAGGCTATTGATGTTTCATGTTGATTTCTATATCGATGTTTTCTATATCAATGTATTCTACATCGATGATTTCTATATTGATGTTTCATGTTGATTTCTATATCGTGGCACTTTACCAGTAGTTCCAGTAGTCTCTCAGTGGAGTTTTTGGATCCCCTATATAAGGATCATGTCATCTACAAATAGATATAGTTTGATATCCTCCTTCCAATTTGTGTCCCTTTGATTTCCTTTTCTTGCCTAATGGCTCTGGCAAAAACTTCCAGGACTATATTGAATAGCAGTGGTGAGAGTGTGCATCCTTGTCTGGTTCTGGATCTTAGGGGAAGTACATCCAGCATTTCCCCATTCAGTAAGATGCTTTCTGTGAGTTTGTCGTAGATTGACTTGATTGTGTTGAGGAATACCCAATTTGCTTAAGGTTTTCATCATGAAAAGATGTTGTATTTTATCAGATGCTTTCTCTGCATCTATTGAGATAACCATATGGTTTTTGTTCTAGCAACCACTAGGCTTCAGGGCTCCATTCCAAACTCACGCTGTTGTGGGCTAGTTTGGGCCTAAATTAATTTTCCAAATTCTTGCCTTTTAATTAGAGAGGAATTCTACGTACAGACCCAAACATGGCATGCAGTGTGATAAACTCTATTTGCAAAGTGAGAAAAATATACAGGCTCATTAGGGCTCTATTTTGGGAATGTGGTCCAAGAAAAGGGAATTATCATACCCTGCTGTGCTCATCCTGAGTCCATGAGTAAGAGAGAGAGAGCTTCTATTCTTCCTAGCTTTTATGAGCTTAGAAAAATGGAAGTGTTTACATGGTACTACCCCCACATCCCAGTTAAGTGGAAGTACCTCCTTGGGAGGGGTTTCCTGGTTGACAAATAGGTGAACATGGCAAGCTCATGAACTTAAAATTATCTGTCTAAGCTTCCCCACATCATTTGCCATTCAGAGTTGTCTGACTTAATCTTAAGGGGATGCTGAAGATTGTAGGCACATCATATCTTCTGTATCTACTTCCTGCTGATCATGGATGCAGACCCTGCTTTTCTCAGGTCCAGAAACCTCTTCCTATCTCATCTAATGACTGTTTCATGGGCTGGAGAACTTTAGGTCACCACCAATGGCTGCAACCCTTTAGAGAACAGTACCTCCTCCTTTTTTTTTTTTTTTTTTTAAAGATTTTATGTATTTATTTGACAGGCAGAGTTATAGACAGTGAGAGAGAGAAACAGAGAGAAAGGTCTTCCTTCCGTTGTTTCACTACCCAAAATGGCTGCAATGGTCAGAGCTGCGTGGATCTGAAGCCAGGAGCCAGGAGCTTCCTCCTGGTCTCCCTTGAGGGTGCAGGGGCCCAGGGACCCAGGCCATAGCAGAGAGCTGGACGGGAATAGGAGCAGCTAGGACTAGAACTGGCACCCATATGGGATGCCGGCGTCGCAGGCCACCGTGCCGGCCCCAGTACCTCCTTCTTTGATGACTGTTCCTTTCCTTTGAGGCCTGGACCATAGAGGTCCTTCATGGAGGAACACTTTTTGCAGTGTCCTGGCTTTCCATGCCTAAAATGCTCTCATGGTCTTTTCAACGATACCAGAATGCCTTATGGGCTAACTCTGAGGTCACTAAGTGTTACTTACAGTAACTGCCATTCTATGAGTCTGCTATATGGACTGTTTCTCATGTTGGAGCATTTTTCCTCTTCAACCCTGTCTATATTATCTATATTTACATATCTATATTGTCACTAAACACATAAAATGTTGTTTTTACCATCTAGCTCATGGCAAGTTTTTAAACTGTACCCTTAGAAGTATGTCCATAGGAATGTATGCAGAACTATACAGCTGAACAGTCTCTTTGTAGGACCTGTGAAGATAAAGTAAACATGGTGAAGAGCCAAAGTGACTCTATTTTGAAACAATAAAAAGCAGTTTCCATTTCCCGTTGCAGACCCGAGTCCTGGAGATATCAAAGCTTACCAAGGAGAGCTAGCTCAGCAGACCAAGGGCAGCTCAGTAGAGATTACCAAATGAGGTAACTCCCTGAACCCAAGCCAAACGGAGACCCTCCCCCCCCCTTCAACTGAGAGCAACCCGGAACAGCCCCATCCAATCATCAAAAGCCCCATACTGTAAGGCCCCGGTGATGTAACCCTGTGGTTTTTTTCCTTTAAAAGTGCTCCCAAACAAAGGCCTGGGCTTTTCCTCTGACCTCTACTCTGTCGGCTGGTCAGACGAGGCCACTGCTGCGGCTTGTACTTTTAAAATAAACCTTGCTTTTGCATTTCGGTGTGCTCGGGTCGCTGATAGCTTCTTGGGGATCTACTTATCTGGGCATTACAATGGCTCTCCACAAGCCTGTATATCCTTAAGCATGTGACTTGAATACATTGTATTAGCCATAATTTTGACACCTTAGAGTCTTCATTTGTACACAAAATGGGGTCCATTATTTTACTAAGCCCACTGAGGGGGCTCCCAATTTTCTTCCTTTTCTTTTTCCCTTTTTTAACCAGTGTAAAGCCAAAATACTATACCAAAAGAAAGAAAAATGCCACCTGGTCTGGGGAATATCATCCCTGAAGGTCAAAGAGAAAACCTCCTGGTCTGAGATGAAATCTCGAAAGGCCTGCTATTCCTGGGAATATCGGTTCCCAGGAGGCCACTGCCATGTCTGAGGAATGGAACCCCAGGAGGCAAAGAGAACCAGTGTAAAGCCAAAACAAAAAAACTAAAATTAAAAAAGTCAAAATAAATATTCCTCTAATCAGGTATGCAGTATCTGACTGGACACAGGGGCCGCCATCTTTTTTTTTTTTTTTTTTTTATAATGACCATGATTTTTTTTTTTTAAATTTATTTGACAGATAGAGTTATAGATAGTGGAGAGAGACAGAGAGAAAGGTCTTCCTTCCATTGGTTCACTCCCCAAATGGCTGCTATGGCCAGCGCTGTGCTGATCCGAAGCCAGGAGCCAGGTGCTTCTTCCTGGTCTCCCATGTGGGTGCAGGGGCCCAAGCACTTGGGCCATCCTCCACTGCCCTCCTGGGTCACAGCAGAGAGCTGGACTGGAAGAGGAGCAACCGGGACTAGAACCCAATGCCCATATGGGATGCTGATGCCACAGGCAGAGGATTAACCAAGTGAACCATTGCGCCGGCCCAGGGGCTGCTATCTTGAGGATGGATCTGCTGCCCATCTTCCTTTAAGAACGGAAGTCCACCTGGTGTCTGCCTGCTTGGAAACCACGTTTTTAGGGAACCCTCCATTGTAGGTTGGAAGTCCCACCCTTTACTGCAGGAAGTGGACTTTCTTCCATGTTTGGAGTCCCACTTCCTGAGACCATGTGGTTACTAGGCATCAGAATTGGGTTTTTCCAGTTTGTACCACCCAAAACTGGCAAATGAAAAATCACGCTAGCATTCCTGATTTTTAAAACCAAAACCTGAGGTGAACCTGTTCTTAATGACCATGAGATCCTTCTGTACAACTTAAAGGCTTAAGTTTCAACTTTCCCAAATACATCAATTATCCTTAAAAACATGTCAGAAACAACTTAGAAGAATTTAAATATCAGCAAGCACTCATAAACTGGTGTCGCAAGCACCACTTTTCACGCAGCTCAACAAGGGTAATACAACATGTTGGAGCACGGGGAAGAATCACACAGAATCGTGATTTCAATATTATTCTTCAATAATCAATACCACTCTCTCTATATATATTCAATGCACATATCTAAAGGTCAGTACTGCTTAATATATGTCATTACAGGTCATAACACGCTTCTAGGAGTAAGGCAGTTTCTAGAAATATCCAGCAATAGTAATAAGTATAACACATACAAACCATAAAAGCAAAACCAATCACTCATGGCCAAGGATATAATATGAATGCTGCATTCTCAAGGTTCATATCATGGTCATGAAAAGTCAAAATCCACAGTCCAAAGTCTCCGTTACCACTCAGAGACACACATCTCAGAACAGTCACAGGCAGCAGTCGTGTGATGACTGGCACTCTGGGCAGTAGGCTCGAAGTTCCAAGACGGACAGCAAGGTGCAGGGTTGGAGAAGTCACCTGAGGAGAGGTCCGGTCTGGCTCTGATGTCACCTCTGGCAGCAGCTCGGATGTCCAGGTGAGCTTGGCTCTAGCAGAGTGGCGAGCAGAGCTTCAGTCAGTGGAGACTCGGGCAGAGTTTCACTTGAACCTAGCCAGGTCCCTGAGGGGATGAAGGGCAGTTGTGAAGGGGTAGGTGAGTGGTGAATGTGCCCTGGTGTGTCACCAATCACAAGCTCATTTTTTTAGGTGTTACCAACCAGATATTGGTGTCTGAGTGTGACCAATGGTGTTTTAGTGGTCTTCTGGGTGTGACCAATCATGGCGCAGTACTGAGGGTAAAGTAATGCAGTAGTCAGCTGGTTGGCTTCTTCTTATGATGTAATGTCCCCCAGTCCTTATCAGGCCTCACCACCTGCATCTGTTCTGACAGATGGTCTAGGCAGTTCCTGGTGCTTAGTGGCCTTAGCTCAAGTAACTCCATTTTGGTTTTGCTTTTACTCTTTCTTTTTGGGTTAGTGGTGCTCTGTAACTCTTTTGGGACTCCTGTGGGATTCCCCACAACTGGCCCCCCTTTTTCTTGACTTTTCTCCCTAATTCCATTAATGCCAATATTTTATATTGTCTTTTGCTCACTGAAGCTACCAAAATTAGGAACACAAAAGACATTAACATTTGCATTTTAACTGACCTTTCCAGACTTCAAGCACTGAGAGAAAAGAAAATGAGTGAGGGGGATATCTTCAGGCTTCTAGAACTGTGGGTTTCTGAGGCAGGAGCCTCCTGAGCTCTGCTGCTTCTGAAACTGAAACCCCTTGAGCTCTATTGCTGTGAAAACTGAAGACCCACATGTTTGCTCAGGTACCTTTCCTGAGAAAAATAAAACTGGGCATTTTCTGAGATAAAAACCCCACACGTTTGCTCAGCAAATCACACTGCTATGTTTGAGAATGAATTTGTCTCCTGGGTGGCTTACCAATATGTCGTGGGCTAGGTTAGACCTAAATTAATGTTCTAAACTCTTGCCTTTTACTTAGAGAAGAATTCTAAGTACAGACCCAAACATGGCATGCAGTGCAATAAACTTTACTTACAAAATTAGAAAAATACACAGGTTCATTAGCGCTCTATTTCAGGAAAGTGAGCCAAGAAAAGGGAATTATCACACCCTGCTCGGCTCGTCAGAGTCCATGAGGAAGAGCGAGGGAGCTTCTGTTCTTCCTAGCTTGTTATGAGTTTGGAAAAATGAAAGTGTTTACGTGGTACCACCACCCCCGCCCCCCGCCCACACACCCTGTCCCATGCTGGTAAGAGGCAGTACTTCCTGAGCGAGGGGTCTCCTGATTTACAGGTAGGTGAACAGGGCAACACAGAGCAAAGGAGGTGTGGCTTCCAGCTCATGAACTTAAAATTACCTATCTAAGCTTTCCCACAGCAGCGCCACCCTCTCCCTCCGGATGTATCACCGCGGGTTGCTGCAGGCTGGTCTCGCCTCTCTCTCCAAGCTGCCACCTGCCCTGCCTCTCCTTGCTGCAGTTGTGCCTGTGTTCATGTCTGTGCACAGGTCCACGGCATTCCTCTTCCTCTTGTAGGATTTCCAGTGTGATTTTTTTTCTCCAATTCTCCCCTGAGAGTGCATTTCCTATACTTTTTTCTTTTTTTAAATTTTTTAAACTTTTATTTAATAAATATAGATTTCCAAAGTACAGCTTATGGATTACAATGGCTTTAGCCCCCCCCCCATAACTTCTCTTCCACCCGCAAACCTCCCATCTTCCGCTCCCTCTCCCATTGCATTCACATCAAGATTCATTTTCAATTCTCTTTATATACAGAAGATCAATTTAGTATATATTAAGTAAAGATTTCAACAGTTTGCGCCCACACAGAAACATAAAGTGTAAAATACTGTTTCAGTACTAGTTATAGCATTAATTCACATTGTACAACACATTAAGGACAGAGATCCTACATGAGGAGTAAGTGCACGGTGACTCCTGTTGTTGACTTAACAAATTGACACTCTTGTTTATGGCATCAGTAATCTCCCTAGACTCTAGTCATGAGTTGCCAAGGCTATGGAAGCCTTTTGAGTTTGCGAACATCGATCTTATTTAGACAAGGTCATAGTCAAAGTGGAAGTTCTTTCCTCCCTTCAGAGAAAGGTACCTCCTTCTTTGATGGCCCCGTTCTTTCCACTGGGATCTCACTCGCAGAGATCTTTCATTTAGGTTTTTTTTTTTTTTTTCTTCCCAGATTGTCTTGGCTTTCCATGCCTAAAATACTCTCATGGGCTCTTCAGCCATATCCGAATGCCTTAAGGGCTGATTCTGAGGCCAGAGTGCTGTTTAGGACATCTGCCATTCTATGAGTCTGCTGTGTATCCCGCTTCCCATGTTGGATCATTCTCTACCTTTTTTATTCTGTCAGTTAGTATTAGCAGACACCAGTCTTGTTTATGTGCTCCCTTTGGCTCTTAGACCTATCATTATGATCAGTTGTGAAGATGAAATTGATCACTTGGACTAGTGAGATGGTATTGGTACCTGCTACCATAATGGGATTGAATTGGAATCCCCTGGCACATTTCTAACTCTGCCACTTGGGGCAAGTCAGCTTGAGCTTGTCCCAAATTATACATCTTCTCCTTCTCTTATTCCCACTCTTATATTTAACAGAGATCACTTTTCAGTTAAATTTAAACACCTAAGAATAATTGTGTGTTAATTACAGAGTTCAACCAATAGTATTAAGTAGAACAAAAAAAATACTAAAAGGGATAAAATATTACATTGTACATCAACAGTCAGGACAAGGGCTGATCAAGTCACCGTTTCTCATAGTGTCCATTTAACTTCAACAGGTTTTCTTTTTGGTGCTCTGTTAGTTGTCACTGATCAGGGAGAACATATGATATTTGCCCTTTGGGACTGGCTTATTTCACTCAGCATGATGTTTTCCTATTTTTTTCAATTATATTTATTCTTTACCCCTAGCCTAGTGCAGTATGTCATTCCATAATCTGCCATCTTAGAATCCCTGAGCCAGTGTATTTTTATCTGTATAATTCTAGTTCTGTCTCAGAAAACATGTATTTTCATCTCTATGAAATTTTTAAAGTCAGTCTTTTTTTTAAGATTTATTTTTATTTATTTGAAAGAGTTACAGATAGGCAGAGGCAGAGAGAGAGAAAGAGCTCTTCCGTCTGCTGGTTCACTCCCCAAGTGGGTGCAGTGGCCAGAGCTGGGCCAGTCTGAAGCTAGGAACCAGGAACTTCTGGGTCTCCTACATGGGTTCAAGGGCCCAAGGACTTGGGCCAACTTACACTGCTTTCCTGGGCCACAGCAGAGAGCTGGATCGGAAGTGGAGCAGCCGGGACTTGAAACAGCGCCAACATGGGATGCTGGCCCTTCAGGCTGGGACTTTAACCTGCTGCGCCACAGCACTGGCCCCCAAATACAGTCTTTAGTCTGGCTTGTATCAAAGGCTGATAAAAATTTTAGTTTTAAAAAATATTATTGCCACAGGTTCTGATAATTTAGTTTCTTGCAGTAAATAGATTCTTGTGAACAAAGGCTTAATTGAGACCTAACTGAAAAATGAAGTTTTTAAAGAAGTAGTTTGTGTTTTGACTTTTAATGTCCCAGGAGTTATTTTTATGGCTTTGTCCTTTACACAGCTAGAAAAATATGAGATTCTTATATTTTTATTCCCGCGAAACTAGTAGGTCACTTCTACCCATGCATTAAAAAAGAAAGAAAGAAAGAAAGAAAAAACACCATTGCAATAGATTGGCCAATTTGGTAAAAGACTATAAAAATATGTGCTATATTGATAGATTTGAAGGATTATTCTTGAATTGATTCTTTTTTTTTCTTTTTCTAAACATCTTATTTATCTGAGAGAGTTACAGTACAGAGAGAGGGAGAGAGAGAGAAAGGTCTTCCATCCACTGGTTCATTCTCCAAAAGGCCGACATAGCCGGAGCTGAGGTGATCCAAAGCCAGGAGCCAGGAGCTTCTTCTAGGTCTCCCACATGGGTGCAAGGGCCCAAGGCCTTAGGCCATCTTCTACCACTTTCTCAGGCCATAACAGAAAGGTGGATTTGTAGAGGAGCAGCCAGGGTTAGAACTAGCACCCATAAGGGATGACAGCACTGCAGGCAGAGGCTTAGCCCCACTATACAACAGCGCTGACCCCACATTTATCTTATTAAAATGAGTTGATTAACTCAAGTCTCATTACGCTTCAAAGAAGTTTATTCTTTTATGTTAATATGGTGACACCTGTAGTAATCTGAGCTCTCTTATACAGTGTAAACTTAAGCCGTTTACTAAAAGAAGACAGTATGCAAGCTTGACTGAGCAACACTTGTTTCAGAAAATGACTGCTTTGGCTGGCGCTGCGGCTCAATAGGCTAATCCTCCGCTTGTGGTGGCAGCATCCCAGGTTCTAGTCCCGGTTGGGGCGCCGGATTCTGTCCTGGTTGCCCCTCTTCCAGGCCAGCTCTCTGCTGTGGCGCAGGAGTGCAGTGGAGGATGGCCCAAGTTTTTGGGCCCTGCACCCGCGTGGGAGACCAGGAGAAGCCCCTGGCTCCTGGCTTCGGATCAGCATGGTGCGCTGGCTGCAGTTGCCATTGGAGGGTGAACCAATGGCCAAGGAAGACCTTTCTCTCTCTCACTGTCCACTCTGCCTGTCAAAAAAAAAAAGACTGCTTTGTTAAGTCCAGAAAATAGTTATGTTTTTCCTTCTTCAAACATTCAGATTCTGTTTAGGCTAATTATTAAAGGGAAAATTAAATTTTAAGCAGTCCGTCTAAGGAAAGGCATGGAGATTGTCTAGTGAAGCAGAATGTGTAGGGACAATGATAGTCAATTCATTGTCACAAAAGTCCCACATGTGAGGTATCTAGTGTTAGGAGATGGTGTTGGAGATACCATATTGTGGGAGGCTTAAATGTCAGATTAGGGAGCTTGGACCATGAGGAAGGACATCTGAAAGGTAAGGAGGCCATGAACTAGGACGGGTAGAAACGGAGCAGTTCAAAAAACATGAAGGAGGTTTCATCATCAAATCATAGTGAGATAGGGTCAAGAGTCCAGGCATGGGTGAATGGTATGCCAATCTTAAGTTGAAAGTTAAAAGGAGAAGCGTGTTTTGTGAGAAAGAAATTTTTTTGAGTTAGTGTTGGGGGCCCGTGTTCCATATCACGTACAGCTACTGCCTGCGATGCTGGCATCCCATATGGGCACCTCTTCCAGTTCCAGCTGCTCCACTTCTGATCCAACTCCCTGCTAATGTGCCTGGGAAAATCAGCGGATGTTGACCCAACTGCTTAACCCCCTGAACCCACGTGGGAGACCTGGATGAAGCTCCAGGCTCCTGACCTTGGCCTGGTTCAGGCCTTGCCATTTTGGTCATCTAGGGAGTGAACCAATGGATGGAAGATGTCTCTCTCTGTCTCTCTGTCTCTCTTTCTCTCACTCTATCCCCCCCCCCAAAAAAAAACACATACCCATAATTCTGACTTTCAAACAATTTAATATGTACCAAAAAAAAAAAAAAAAAAGGATGGATTAGTGTTGTACAGGAGAGCCTGAGGTGCTTCTAGGGTCTGGTTGGAGACCTATGTGTGATGGGACCATGTGGTTCTGAAGTGTGAGAGAGTTTGAATTTGGAGAGGCATTAACATAAAGAGTGGTTGGAACTGTGTATTGGATAAGATTGCTCAGGAAGGTCCTTGTAGAGTAAAACAAATTGTGGGTTAAGGATTGTGGGCATCACCTACAATTAGTGGACAGGCAGAAGAGAAAATATAGGCTGGTGCTGTAGCCCAGTGGGTTAAGCCTCTACCTGTGGCACTAGCATCCGTTTTGGGAACCAGTTCAAGTCCTGGCTGTTCCACTTCTGACCCAGCTCTCTGCTGATGGTCTGGGAAAGCAGTGGAAGATGACCTAAGTACTTGAGCCCCTGAATCCATGTGACAGATCCAAAAGAAGCTCCTGGCCTTGATCAGCCCAGCTCTGGCCATTGTGGCCATTTGGGGAGTGAACCAGTGGATGGAAGACCTCTCTTCTGTGTGTAATTCTGCCTCTCAAATAAATAAATAAATTTTAAAAAACAAAAAAGAGAAAATATTTTCCTAGGAGAATGTAGTATTGTGAAGGCAAAGAAGATGACTGTAAAGAAGAGGGTAAGAATATAAATTTGACACCACTAATCCTCTGTTATTGAATGCACAGAAGCAACAGGACTGTGGTTTTCCCTTTTTTAGCAGATTTTAAAGGATTTTGATTGAAAAATAGTTGTTTGCTATATTATTCGGGTCCTGTCAGGTAAAGGAGAATTTTTTTTTTTTTTACATTTCATAATTTTTTTGGTATTAGCAGTTTTCTGGTCTCTCTGTGTGGTCTACTTTATTTCCCAATTTTCTCCATTACTAACTTTCTGACATTTGGAAAACTTATAGTACTGATGAAGTCATTCTGCTCTCGGCCAAGGATAGGATGTGAGTCTTGTGCTAAGTGTTTCATATGGTCAGCTCTGCACTTCATACTACCCCTGAATTCACTCTGGTGATGGCTCCGGTTGGAAAACCTTACCTTCTCACCTAGCTTGCATGAGCCTCATAAGAAGCTTCTGAAGGCAAAGACAGGGTTGATTGTGAGCCATTTCTCTTAAATGCTTCTGAGACCTGTTCCATTGTTTTGATATGTTATTTGTTCTCATGTAGCTGCTTTATCCTTTATTGGGTATATAATTTAAAATGTTAAAGGTGAAAGGAGCCTTACAGATCATTTCTCTCAGTTTCTCTATATTTTACAAATAATCAGGTCCAAAGAAGTACAAAGATCTGGATTTCAGCTGTCCCAATTGCTGTTCCCATAACAAGAACCTCAAGTTTAATTTGTAGTGAAGTGAAGTTAGGTCTTCTGTATTCTCATTTTGTTTTTTTATTTTTATTTTTTTAAAGATATATTTTATTTTATTTATTTGAAAGAGTTACAGAGAGAGGTAGAGGCAGAGAGAAAAGTCTTCCATCCACTGGTTCACTCCCCAGGTGGCCGCAATGGCCGGAGCTGCGCCAATCAGAAGCCAGGAACCAGGAGCTTCTTCTGGTTCTCCCACGCGGGTGCAGGGGCCCAAGGACTTGGGCCATCTTCTACTGCTATCCCAGTCCATAGCAGAGAGCTGGATCAGAAGAGAAGCAGCCAGGACTAGAACCGGCACCCATATGGGATGCCGGCGCTTCAGGCGCTGCCCGACAGCGCCAGCCCCTGTATTCTCATTTTGTTACCCGTCAGGTTCTTTGCCTCCCTTGCAGTGGAAATTGACAAGAGGCTAATTTACAGCCAGGCAGGGTTTATTGGACCTTATGTTTATTGGGAGACAGCCTGGCAGGAAGAGGTTCTGTAGACTGGCTACTTGACAGAATCACATGGGCTTTTATCCAGTTGAGGAGGTGTGGCTTTGCCCTCTTGGTCTCACGTCTCTTTCCCTTTGTCATACAGCAGTCAAATTTCAATTTACAACTGGCTCAGTGTCCTGTGCAGGGACTTTTCCTTTCTTAGCATGTGACACACTCAAAATGGCATGATTGCTCACCACTGCCTTGCCAGGAAGGTCATGTATTGGTGGTCCTGGGTTATTCTGGTCGGGCATGGGGGTTGGACAATTCCTTAACAGGATAGTGGGAGATCTTTTGAAATTAGGATCTGGGTGCTCTTTGCTCCTGATTGGCTTGCAGCTATAGAAGATACATGTGAGGTCGGGATGGGCTTGATTTAATGAGTCCTGTTTTGGTCCTGTCTCATTTTTGCCTTTGTATTTCCGGGCTATAGTGTGCAGTCCGCGCAGCCACAGAAGGCAGAACTCTGGTTTTGGAAGGCTTGGAGAAGGCGGAGAGGAACGTTCTGCCTGTTTTGAACAACTTGTTGGAGAACAGAGAGATGCAGCTTGAAGATGGACGCTTCCTGATGTCTGCTGAACGTTACGACAAACTTCTCCAAGTAAGAGAAAAAAAAATTTGGCTGTGTTGTCTTTGCCATCACATTGTGGGTAGTGCCATTTTGTTCTGTAAGACCTGGTTATCTTGGAATCGGGACAGATGCCCAGCTGCCCATGTCTGTGGCAGTTAACTGAGGTCAGGTCCTGAGTTGGCAGTTTTGGATACCAGCTTGGAAGACCGTGCAGATTTTTACTCTTTTAATTTCTCATCAGTCTAATAACTATTCTCTTATTCATTTTTCTCCTTCTCCTTTTCCCTTCTTTGCTTTCTGCTCTTTCTCCTTCTCTTACTTCTTTCAAGGACTATTTAAAAGCATCATGACTTCTGGACTGCGCTGGGCATCAGGGATGCAAAGCTGAGTAAAGTCTAGTTCTTGCCCTTAGGAAGCACAAAGTCCAGAAGGAATTGACAAAAATGAGTCAGATGTTGAAAAGATACCCTGATGCTCCACTGGCATCTCATGCCTGGGTTATTGTGAGAAGCTCCTATCTATACTTCCTGTTTCTATCATTGCCCGCTTCCACAATTTTCAACCCAGCAGTGTGGGTGGTGCCTCTAAAGCAGGCACCAGATGGCCGGCACCGCGGCTCAATAGGCTAATCCTCCGCCTGCGGCGCCGGCACCCCGGGTTCTAGTCCTGGTCTGGGCGCTGGTTTCTGTCCCGGTTGCCTCTCTTCCAGTCCAGCTCTCTGCTGTGGCCTGGGAGTGCAGTGGAGGATGGCCCAAGTCCTTGGGCCCTGCACCTGCATGGGAGACCAGGAAAAGCACCTGGCTCCTGGCTTCGGATCAGCGCGGTGCACTGGCCGCAGTTCGCCGGCCACAGTGGCCATTGGGAGGTGAACCAACAGAAAAGGAAGACCTTTCTCTCTCTCTCTCTCTCTCTCTCTCTCTCTCTCTCTCACTGTCCACTCTGCCTGTCTAAATAAATAAGTAAATAAAGTAGGCACCAGAGTGGGTCACTCTTATGCCCTAACCCTAATGATTTCATGTTCCATTCAAGAGTCAAAATTCAAAGTGCTGACAATGGAATATAGTGGTCCAATGTAGGTCCTTTCTACCTTCTGCCTTAACTCTTTCTATCCTTCTGTTGCGCTCTGCTTCAGCTACTAATATTCTCTTCACTATACCATAAACATGTGAGTACTCTTGCGTGAGTACTTTCCTCTTCGCAGGACGGTTTTCTCCAGGTGTCTGCTTGGCTCACTCCTGTACCTACTTCAAAGCTTTGCTCCACTGTTACATTATCAGTGCAGCCTCTGCTCCTGTTTAGAGTTCTAGTCTTCTCTCTGCCTTCATGCTTCCCTATCCTGCCTTTTTTTTTTTTTTTTTTTGATGTATCTTCTAGCCATCCTAAATACCTTGCTTACTATGTTTTTAGGTAATTGTCTGCCTCCCCCTACTAGAATATACATTTCACAGGGGCAGGAATTTTTGTCACTGATGTTATCTCAAGTTCCTAAAACAATGCTTGATACATGATAGCTGCTCAGTAACTATTTGTTGAATAAATGAATAAGTGTAAAAAAATAACGAAGTGCTGTGATACATGTGCATATAAATAGGGTAACAATTCTGGGATCAGGACTCTTCCAGTACTTTGAAGAGGAGGTCGTAGAATATGAGTGACGAGAGGACACATAGCCGTTGTTCGTTCAGCTCAAGCTGCACCGCAGTGGAGCTCTGCAGCTCATCCAGTCTTCTGCGGCTGATTGCTGTACCTCGCATTCTAGGGCTTCAGAATCTCTCTCATGCCTATTCTGTAGAGACTCATTTATACTGTTACTACCCCAGATGGGTTGTGGATTACGCAAAAGTAGGATCTGTGTTTTTTACTTTTTGATCTTGCTCCATGATACTAATACAAACACTAAATAATAGATGTTGATGTCAGAGAATCTGATTGATCTGATGCTCCCTGGCTGGCAGGCCCACGAACTTTATCTTCCTGATTCCTGCTATAGAAGTTTGTTTCTCTGGAACCCACCTTGCAATCCTTTCAATAGTCTCTTTACTGTCTTTGGGAATTTCTAGAATTTTTTTTAACAGTGCAGCTTAATCATTATCTTCTGGATCTAGAAGAGGATAATTGAGGATTTAATCAATAAGAAAAAGTTAAATTCATTCCTTCATATTGTTTACTGAAATGAACCATACATATTTTCACTGCTTTTAAAAGGCAGTGACTATCATGCAGAACACTTTCTATGTAGGCGTTTTCTAATTATAAAATATCTATTTACCTTAGAGACTATATGGTTATTCACCCATGCTAGTAAATCATTTGAGAAAGAATACTCAGATTATGGGATCTTTTTAATTAAAGTACAGAGGTCCACAAAAGTTTGATATGTAATTTTTAGTTTGATACATAATTTGTTCTAGTAGTAGAATTCTGTGTGGAGTTATAGAACACATTGGACATACTTTGAGTAGGAACTTGAAATATAGCAATCAAACGAGTTGCAGTATATAGGAAATGCCTATTATTAGGTGGGAAAAATGTACTACATTGTTTTCCCCCAGGTAACTATCACTATACATACGTGATTTTTATCAGTAAATGTTATTTTGGTACTGGTAGAATCTGTCTCATGGGAACTTCACAGAATTTGGCATGATCCTTTCATAAGACACTTTCCATCTTAACAAAATTTCTGTGGTGAAAAGCTTCCAAATCTGCAATTTAAGCTCCACTTATTTCTAGATAGATTCAATATATTTAATTTTAATGTGTCAAAAATGTGGTTTCACGGAGATGATTAGAGTAGAATTGTTATTATGGAAGAAAATATAATCAGTTTATATGTACATTATATTCTGATTATCAGTTTTGGGTACATGGAAAATGGAAATATTCAGTGCTCTGAAGATTGTTCTGTTGGTTTATCAGGCAGGCTAGATCCAGACTCTCACTTTTTAGTATGTGTAACTTAATGTCATAATGTCAGTCTCTGCATTAACTTTGTCATTTGTGATTTTGGTTATGATTCAAATAATTGTTATTTGTTAAAGTAATTCATGAAGTCTGTCAACAGACATTTGACCTACTATGTGCAAGAATAAAAAATCCTCTTAAGAGACTGGATTAGCATGAGAGAATTATACATTGAAGTGAATGCACAAATGTTTAGTGATAGAAGCTTGCAAAGGGTATAAGGAAGGGGTACAAAGAGATTCTAATGGGGAAAGAATATCAGAAGAGGCCCATTTTTATGAGGATTTCATTTGTGTTGAGCTTTGAATGGTAGTTGTGTTTATGCTATACAAAATGAAAATGGAGTTTCGCAGAAATACAACAGCGTTGTTGAAGCATCACAATGTGTCTGGAGAGCTTCAAGATGAGATAGACCATAGGGTCTGGGAAGGTGTGGCACTGAGACAGGTGTGCGGTCTTTGCTGAATGCTGCCCAGGAACGACCTTGAGTACCTTGTTAGGGAACCCTCTAAGGATCTGGCAACACTATAGGAGCACCATGGATCCCACTGTTGAAGGCTGTAAAGAGAGAGTTGGGCAGAGAAGGAAGGAAATGACATTTATTGGTGCCTCTATGGATCAGTTACTTTCATATATATTCTCACATTTAATTTTTATAGTAGATGTAGCAATGTAGAGAATTTTATTTACACTTTATACATGATAAAACTGAGGCTCCAGCTATTTAGTTAGTGTGCATCAAGCAGTTGAACTAGGATTAGTTACTCAAAACCTATGCTGTTTTCATTCTCTCAGCTCTACCGTATACTTGTTGCAGGACCACAGGTAAATGATAAAAGGGAGATTAAGTGTCTCTTTGGATTCTGGTGAAAATTAAATGAGGAAAATTCATGGAGCACATTAGTTTTTACCAGGAATATGCCTTACTCATAAGTACTCATAAGCATATCTAGTTAGGGTCCATGATCAGTCTCCATTGTGCTGGAGGTCTGCTTATAATCACATATGCTTCTTACCAACCTGACTCTTTTTTACTCAGTTACTGACTAGGGCTCAAAGATCTGCCCCAAGTTTCCTTTGTTCTCTGGTATGTTAGCTACTTTTACTTGCAAATTCTCACCTTGTGAGTCTGGCATTGAAAAGTGATCTTGATTTCACTTTTCTTCCTACTTGATGGTTTTTTTTTTCTTGATAGAGCTTTTTTGTGTGTGTGTGTGTTTGTTTTCTTTTTTTTATTTTTTATTTTTTATTTTTTTTATTTAATGAGCACAAATTTCCAAAGTACAGCTTATGGACCACAATAGCCTCCCCCCCCCCCATCTTCCCTCCCTCCCACCCACAACGCTCCCCTCTCCCACTCCCTCTCCCCTTCCCCTTCACATCATGATTAATTTTCAATTATCTTTATATACAGAAGATCAATTTAGCGTATGTTAAGTAAAGATTTCCACATTTTGCTCCCACACAGAAACACAAAGTGTAAAATACTATTTGAGTACTAGTTATAGCATTATTTAAACACCTGATGGATCTTTTTTAAGACTTATTTTTATTTATTTGAAAGGCAGAGGGGCCTATATTGTGGCATAGCAGATAAAGCTGCCTCCTGCGATGCTGGCATCCCATATGGGCACCAGTTTGAGTCCCAGCTGCTCCACTTCAGATCCAGTTCCCTGCTTATGTGCCTGAGAAAGCAACGAAAGATACCATCCAAGTGCTTGGGTCCTTGCTATCCATGTGGGAGACCAAGAAGTTCCTAGCTCCTAGCTCTGGCCTGGCCCAGCCCTAGCCTCTGCAGCTATCTGGGTAGTGAACCAGAGGATGGAGGTTCTCTCTTTCTCTGTCTTCCTTTTCTTTCTGTAACTGTGCCTTTCAAGTAAATAAAATGAATATATAAAAAATAAAAGCAGAATGACAAAGAGAAGGAAGGTCAGAAAGTCCTTCCATCTGTTGGTTCATTCTCCAAATGGCCATGTTGATCATGCTGGGGCAGCCTGAAGTCAGGAGCCAGGAACTCCATTCAGATTTCCCACATGGGTGGCAGGGGCCCAAGAAATTGGTCTGTCTTCTGCTGCTTTCCTAGGAGCATTAGCAGGGAGCTGAATGGGAAGTAGAACACCCAGGACTGGAACTTCTGTTCCCATATTAGAGCTCATGTTGCAGGTGGCAGCCTAACCCATTGCACTGCAATGCCAGCCCTGACAGATTGATTTTTGAATGTGTTTCTCAGGAGTCAAGGCCAAAGTTCCTTTTCCTGACAGATCTTGAAGTTGTATTCTGTTTCATGTATGCCATGGTTTTTTGATCTCTTACTTTTTTAAGGATCATACTAAAACAGAGTTGGATGCATGGAAGATTGTCCGAGTCAGTGAAAATTTCCGAGTGATTGCCTTAGGTTTGCCGGTGCCGAGGTACTCTGGAAATCCACTAGATCCCCCTCTCCGTTCTCGATTTCAAGCCAGAGATATTTATTTTCTACCCTTCAAGGTAAGCGTGATTAAAGATGAATTATCTTTAAAAACAGCATTTTCCAATTAGTAATTCAATTCTATAAAAATATTACTGTTTTTCAGCATCTTCCTTGGTAGTTAATAGAACAAAATGGATATAAGGTGGAGAAAAATCTCTGGAAACCAGGAAGAAAAATTATCACGGCATTATTTGAAAGAGTTTTTAAAAGACTGTCTTTTTTTTTTTTTTTTTTTTTTTTTTTTTTGACAGGCAGAGTGGACAGTGAGAGAGAGAGACAGAGAGAAAGGTCTTCCTTTGCCGTTGGTTCACCCTCCAATGGCCGCGGCGCGCTGCGGCCGGCGCACCGCGCTGATCCGATGGCAGGAGCCAGGAGCCAGGTGCTTTTCCTGGTCTCCCATGGGGTGCAGGGCCCAAGCACCTGGGCCATCCTCCACTGCACTCCCTGGCCACAGCAGAGAGCTGGCCTGGAAGAGGGGCAACCGGGACAGAATCCGGCGCCCCAACTGGGACTAGAACCCGGTGTGCCGGCGCCGCTAGGCGGAGGATTAGCCTAGTGAGCCGCGGCGCCGGCCTGTCTTTTCTTTTAGAAAATGAAATTTATCAAGAAATTTTTTTTCTGTTAATTAGTGTCTGCCTAATTAAAAAGTTGGGTTGTACTATAAAACACTTGGGTTTAATTTGTTATATTTCTTATTAATTGATTTGATTTGTTTCTACATTGTTTTAGGACCAACTTAAACTGTTATATTCTGTTGGAACCAATGTATCTGCTGAGAAGTAAGTACATTTTTAAACATATTTGTACTCTTAGCATTGAAATTGTGTTGCCTGTTCATTGACTAGTTGATTCACTCATTCATCCAACAATTCTTTGAAGAATTTTTCCGTATTAGGATGTTGGTAAGTGCTGATGATAAAATTAGTAAGATATGATCTTTGGTGGCAAGAAACTCTAGATCTGGTAGAGCTGAAAGATATATGAACAGCTTAGTTAAACATAACATAGTAAGTGCCATAATTTCAAAGTATTGAGGCTGTTTGTAGTTGAGTCTTTATAAGGACTTCCTAATACATTGGTGTTTGAAATAGGTCCTAAAGACTGAGTAGACTTTTGCCAGAGAATGGCATCAAGCAGTTCTGAGAGATTTGTTTTTAAATCATGGGATATGAGAGTTTATAGCATTATTCTTAGGGCTATAAAAAGCTCCAAGTGGATCAAATTTAGCATTGAGATTAGAAAGAAGAGAAGTGAGGCTCACAGGGCAGATTTTAGCCAGGTTGTGAAAAACCTTGCATATTGTGGTAGATTTAGGAAATGTATCTGTGTATATGTCAACTTTGGAGTTTTAAGTGTAATATTATGATATGGAGCCATTGTTCTTTAATAATTAATGGTAGGAAACCATTTTTAAAATTAATTAAATTGGCCCAGTTATTTTTATATTTAATAGATTCATATATATTTAAATTTTGAAACTATTAGAAACAAATTTGTTATCCTTTTTCTCCCTAGAATTTCTCAACTCTTGTCCTTTGCCACAACTCTCTGTTCCCAAGAATCTTCTACTCTTGGACTTCCAGATTTTCCTTTAGATAGTTTGCCAGCTGCAGTTCAAATCCTGGTATGTATAAAATAAATAAATGACTGATACACCAAATGTAGCAAACAAAATTTGAAAGTTAATCTTTTTTTTTTTTTTTTTTTACTTTGTCTTGTTCTTCTATAAATATTGCAAGTCCTGAGATTAATTTGTTGTGCAGTGCAGTAAACTGTATGGAGATCAAGGACATATTCTGGGCCTCTAATGAGCTTCCAGCTTTGGGGCAGGAGGAAGTAGACAGGCAGTCTCAGCGAAAGTTCCACAGAAGAAAGTTCTTGCTTCATCAAGTAAGAGGGTGTTGTAGCGTAAATTAGGCCTTACAGTGACCCCAGCCTGAGGCGGCTGGGGCTTTCACACACTGGCATTCATCAGTCTTTGGTTTGTGGTGCTCCCAGGGAACACAGATTCCCAGGCACCAGCAGTCTCCTGCCTGTGAGCAAAGCTGGTTTGGGGCGATTATCTTAGAAAGACTTGTGGTGATTGGCTGTGGGAGGGGAGGACTTAGAGACAAAGAATGGATACAGACCAGAGGGGACCTGGGAGAGTCCCGACACTGCCCATGCAGCTTCACGGGGGCACTGGAGGCAGTCATGTCTGGAGCGATGGGATGGCCTTCCAGGCAGAGGGCACAGCACATAGAAAGGTGTGTTCAGTCACGAAAGGACCTGGTATGCTTCGAGAATGAAAGTGAGTGTGATGGAGGGAGCGGTCAGAACCCGAGTATGAAGTAGTTGGCATGGTGAGTGAAGTAGCCTGAATTTTATCACAAGGAAAAGCTCCCACCCCAGGTTACGAGGTAGGCGACATGTGAGCTGATCAGTTTTACATCTGAGGAAGACATCTCTGTCTGACCGCAGCAAGGAGGACCCCAGAGAGCCTGTGCACATTCCTCAGTGAGGTGTTGCTGAGCAGCAACTTGTCGCAGGACATGGGGAATACTGCCTTAGGCAAGAGACTCTTAGTTTGAAGATTCTATCTGTGTGTGTTTTCAAATGTTACCTGCAAATTAGAAAGTTAGGTTTCTCTGGTGTTGTTCACATGGTTCTTTATATTCAGAACAGTGTTTCTCCTCCTATTTATCAAATCATGTGCTTGCATTTTTTTTTGCTCAATAACTTTTACTTTGAAATTCTCATATTTAAAAAGCTGTTGAAAAATGGTCAAACACCTATAATCTCTTCACCTGGAATCACCAGTTGTTAACATGTTATCATGTTTGCTTGTGCATATATTCCTTCTCTTTCTCTCTGCCACTCCTTCCACTTTTTAAAATTTCCAGAACCATTTGAAAGTGAATTGCAGTCAGTGCTGTTAAATCCTGCAGGATATACCTTCTATGAAATATAGTATTTTTCTACATAGCCAGTAAACCATTATCACTCTTATGTCATATTAACAACAACTCTATAAAAATCATCTAATCCATATTGAAATTTCCCTAATTGCCCCATCAGTAGATCAGTGGGATGGAAAGAACTGAGAATATAATTTGATTTAGAGGGGGAAGGGTTTGCGCATAATGAATACTTTCTTCTTTTTTTTTAAAGAAAGATTTTATTTATTTATTTGAGAGGCAGAATTACAGACAGTCAGAGGGAGGGACAGAGAAAGGTCTTCCATCTGCTAGTTCACTCCCCAGATGACTGTAATGACCTGAGCTGAGCTGAGCCAATCCAAAGCCAGGAGCCAGGAGCTTCTTCTGGGTCTCCCACGAGGTGGGGGCCCAAGCACTTGAATCATCTTCCACTGCTTTCCTTGGCCATAGCAGAGAGCTGGATCGGAAGAGGAGCAGCTGGGTCTAGAACCAGCACCCATACGGGGTGCACAGCGCCAGGTTCAATGAATACTTTCTAACTTTACAGTTTCAAATGTGAAGCTAAGTGAATGTCGATGAGATTATTGGAAATTATTGAGTATAGGAGGAAGATGAGATACTGTGGGATGAATAGGATGGGAAATTTGTTCAGTTTCACATGTGTTGAATGGAGGTTTATGGGATGTTCATATAGCCACATGTGGTGGACAACTGATGGTTCATGCCTAGAGTTCAGAACTAAACAGAAGCACAGGAGCCATTCACACATAGTCAGAAAATGAATGGAGGGAGCTAGTTAGCTTACCCAGGAAAAAGAAGAGAAGAGAAATAATATTTAATTTTTATACTTCTAGAAAACCTTTTGGCCATTTTTATGACAACTTTAATGTCATGTACATTTCAGATTAATTTTCTGTGATTATTCTAGAAGTTGCTCATTCCTATGTTTTTTGCTCCTAAATAGGATTGCTTTCCTATGATGTCAATCAAGCATGCAATTCAATGGCTTTATCCATACACTATTTTACTAGGACATGAAGGGAAGATGGCTGTGGAAGGTGTCTTAAAAGTAAGTATCTGCTTCCTTTGACTTTGCCTCCCTTCTCCCGTCTCTCCCCTCCTCATTTCTGCTATTTTTCTCTCCCCATCTTTCTTTTCCTTGCATTCCATTCTCTTCCAGACATGGCTGCCTCAACATTGTATTCTGGACCATCTTTTGCTGGTCTTCCCAGGCCCTTAGCATTGAGCTGGATTGGAAGAGGAGTAGCTGGACTGAAACTGGCTCCCTTATGGGATGCCAACATCATAGCCATGGCTTTACCCACTATGCCACAACACCAGCCCCTATATTTTGTTTTAAGATTGATTCCAGATGGTGAGAAAAAAGAGAACTGGAACCTGTCTTTGATTTAATCAGCATCTGAACTAAGTCAGCAAGGTAAATGAAGTAGAGCACTTAGTGTTTAAGGTCGAGGGTTGTGATTTCAAATGAGTTTCCTCAGTGCCTCTAGCACAATGCCCAGTGCCTTGGGGACAAGGGCCTGTATTCAGGAAGAAACTGTAGGGGAATGTTCTGAAAAATGAAACAATGCAGTTTTTCATAATACAACTGTGAGAAGATATTCAGTGTCTCGTTAAGCCAGTTATGAATAAAGATTTTATCTTTTCTTCTTTTTTTTTTTGAAGATTTATTTATTTGAAAGCATAACTAGAGAGAGGGAAGAACAGAAAAAGAGGGAGCTTCCATCTACTGATTCACTCCCCAAATTTTTGCAATAGGCAGGGCTGGGCCAGGCCAAAGCCAGGAGACTAGAACTCCATGTGGGTCTATCATGTGGGTGGCAGAGGCCTAAGCACTTGTGACATCTGCTGCCTTCCTAAGTGTGTTAGCAGGGAGTTGGATCAGAAGTAGAACAGCTGGGACGCAAGTTGGTGTTTATATGGGATGCTGGCATTACAGAATGCAGCTTAACTCTCTGTGCCACAATGCCAGCCACCCTAAAAGTCTTTATCTTTACAAAGAGACCACTTTGATGTGTTTCTGATTTCCAATTCCTAAACTGTCCATATAAATTATGTAAAGATACAGAATAAAGACTTGAATTTTCTGAAGGAAGTGCCTGATGTTACTTTGGTTAATAAACCTTTATTTTGGTCATGAGTCTAGGGAACATAGAAAAATGATTCAGGGTTCATATTGCAAGCACAGTATTTTCAAATTAGATTGAGACTTTTTTTTTTTTTTGACAGGCAGAGTGGACAGTGAGAGAGAGAGACAGAGAGAAAGGTCTTCCTTTTGCCTTTGGTTCACCCTCCAATGGCCGCCGCGGCCAGCGCGCTGCGGCCAGCGCACCGCGCTGATCCGATGGCAGGAGCCAGGAGCCAGGTGCTTTTCCTGGTCTCCCATGGGGTGCAGGGCCCAAGCACCTGGGCCATCCTCCACTGCACTCCCTGGCCACAGCAGAGAGCTGGCCTGGAAGAGGGGCAACCGGGACAGAATCCGGCGCCCCAACCGGGACTAGAACCTGGTGTGCCGGCGCCGCTAGGCGGAGGATTAGCTTAGTGAGCCGCGGCGCCGGCCAGATTGAGACTTTTTAAAAAAGGAAAGGGAATTGGTGATATGTAGATAAGAGAAGGAAAAGCATGAGTGTTCTGTCACTTTCTTTATGTGAGGAGCTAGTTAATGAATAGTTGTACCTCCCCAGTAGATAGTTAAGTAGGAGGGCCTCAGTTAATTTCTCTGAACTTTTGTTTTGTGAAGTCATTACACACTGCAATATACAAACATTTAGAATGTTAAGTATCTTTGCTTAAAAGGAGAACACCCTGCTCCTTGGTGTAATCCATTGTCGTCTGTTCCAAGGAAGTCTGTGTGGCCTGTTAGTCTTAAGTTTCTATGTTTTCTTTTAATCATTATCTTAAACTAATGTTCCTAGATGAAGATAAAACAAATTGGTCTTACAAAACAGATCCTGGGACATCTGTTCGAGTCCCAGCTGCTCCACTTCCAATCCAGCTCCCTGCTAATGTGTCTAGGAAAGTGGCAGAGGATGGGTACTTGGGCCTCTGCATTCACATGGGAGACCCAGAAGAAGCTGTGGCTCCTGGCTGCAGCCTGGCTCAGCCTCTGTGGTTGTGGCCATTTGGGGAGTGAACCAGTAGTGGGAGATACCTCTCTGTCTCTCTGTTTCCTTCTCTGTCTGTATCTCTGTCTTGCAAATAGATAAATCAATAAATATTAAAAAAAAAAAAACAGTGGTGCTTTAGAAAAGAGGTGCTGCTACTTATCCATTGATAGTATAATCATGTGTTTTTAATTAATTAATTAATTTTTCTGAGAAAGATGGCAAGATCTTGCTTTTCGTATTTTTATTCAGTTAAACATACTTACATGGCAATAATTTTATCTCTATTCCTGAAACTCAGAGTCTGGTTAAAGCATGAGAAATTCTAGTATTTGTAAATAGCTATTCTACTATAATGATTTGTATAGCATTATATCATAATGATGAATACCGTTTGTTAAAACAATAACAACCTGAATTAGGTTTGTGGAAATAGGAATTAAATGGACATGAGAAATGTTTCAAAGGTAATAGATGGTACTTACTGACAACATATGGGATAGATTTTGAGGTCTGTAAGAGATAGTGACGGGCTGGCACCGCGGCTCAATAGGCTAATCCTCCACCTAGTGGCGCCGGCACACCGGGTTCTAGTCCCGGTTGGGGCGCCGGATTCTGTCCCGGTTGCCCCTCTTCCAGGCCAGCTCTCTGCTGTGGCCAGGGAGTGCAGTGGAGGATGGCCCAGGTGCTTGGGCCCTGCACCCCATGGGAGACCAGGAGAAGCACCTGGCTCCTGCCATCGGATCAGCGCGGTGCACCGGCCGCAGCGCGCTGGCCGCACCGGCCATTGGAGGGTGAACCGACGGCAAAGGAAGACCTTTCTCTCTGTCTCTCTCTCTCACTGTCCACTCTGCCTGTCAAAAAAAAAAAAAAAAAAAAAAAAAAGAGAGAGAGAGAGAGAGAGATAGTGAGAAATCGAAAATGTCCATGAATTCTAATTTGAACAAGTTGGTAGATAGAAATACCATTAATTTATATGAGAAGGTGGAGAGGAGCACATTTGGGAGTGGGGCTAAATAATCGAGGATTTAATTATAATTTCTATTTATAATCACTTTCAAAGTGATTTCATCCAGTAGCATGATTTTGCAAACTATTTCTGTGTCTCTTGCCTGAACTCCTGCCTGTTGAGGGTGGGTTGTGGGCTCAGGTTGACTCCTGAGAAGAGTAGTAATGGTTTGTAGTTGTCAGAAGACTTTGGGAAAATAGTGCAGGAGAGACCAGGGCCATGTATTTGCCCATGTGGTATGGAGAATCTAAGTGCTCAATGGCCTAGAAAAATGTTATGAGGAAAGTGGATAGATAGGATCCCACCACAACTAACATTGTGTGATTTATGTTTCATCTTATTGAATTATTTCTCTCAATTCAAATAGTGTCCTCTTAAAGAAAATATATTAAAAAAGGGTTAGTTTTTTGTTTAACTGAAATTCAAGAATACTTAGAAAATGCTGATTGAAATGATAAATAAACTCTCATTTTCTGCTGCTTGCTAAAATACCTGGAAAGATTTTAAATCTAATGTACTCTGTTATTACCTTTCTGATTAATTATACTCTAAATTTCATGTGCTGGCAAATAGTAATTCACCTTGAAACTTGAGTTCTTTTACTATCTTATTGTATTACAGCCTATTTTTATTATACTGAAATATTTTAGCTTGAATTATTTATAAGGACATAACCAGTATAGTAGGTACTTCACTGCCTTTGTGTTTGTTTCTGGAATATGAGTGCTCTGATATTAATCCTTTACCAATTTAGACTGACGTTACTGCCACATGGGTAAAAACATGCCTTAACTTATTTGTTTTCTGGGAAGTTAATAGCTTCTTGTACAAAATTCTAATGAATTGAATTAGTTGACTAGGCTTTATTCCCTTTCTGATAATCCTCTCTTAAACTGAAGTGTGGAGGAGGTGTTTGACATAGCAATTAAGACCCCAGTTGGGAATCCCACATTCCATATCAGAGTGCATGGGTCCATGTCCCAGCTCTGCTTTCTGTTTCAGCTTCTGCTAGTGTGAGCCATCCTGAGAGATGGCTCAAGTGATTGGGTCCCCACCACCCACTGGATTGAGTTCCTGGATCCAAGCTTCAGCCTGGGCAAGCCCTGCCTATTGTGGGCATTTGCAGAGTGAGCCCGGATGTGAGAACTCCGACTCTCTAACTTCCTCTCTTGCTGTATCACTGTCTCTTAAATAAAATAAATTAAAAAAAATTAAAGGCAGTGTAGACTTTTTGTAAAAAAAAAAAAAAGAATCAAATTAAGGTTTTAATTGTTATTTGTCTGTATCATGAAAAAATTCTTAGCAAATTTTATGATACTATGGCTATTTTCATATATAAAGTGTAGAAGTTAAAAAATCTTCATAAATAGTTTTTCTTATATTTGGGAAAAGGAATTAGTAATTGTCTAGAAAATTTATGACACCAAAATGAAGATTGCAATTAGGATACTCTGTTTAAAATGTTGAGATAAGATATGATTTTCTTCCCCCAAAATCTGATTTTTGTAATCTGTCATTTGTATGAGTACAAGATGGACCTGTTCTTTCATTGAGTTTTAACTCTTTTACTGTAGTGACAATATTCTAAAACTGTAGTGATTTTTGAAGGATAATTTCTTTATTTAAAATTTTATTTAAGGAATACAGACTAAATCACTTCATATATACAAATTTAGGAACATGGTGATTTTTCCCATTCTACATTCTTACCACCCATCCTCCCACCCTTCTTCCTCCTTGCTCTCCCATTCTTATTTTTTACAAAGATCTATTTTCAGTTAACTTTATACTCATAAGATTAGTCCTAAGTATAGAGTTCCTAAGTATAAAATTCAACAAATAGTATGAAGAAAAAACAAACAAACAAACAAGAAAAAACAATGAACCAACCAAACAAAAAACATTGTTCTTTAACAGTCAAGACTAGGACTGTTCAAAATCATCACATCACAAAGTGCCAATTTCACTCCTATAAATTACCTTTTAGGTACTCTATTAGTCACCATGATCAAAGGGAACATATCTTTTTGGGACTGGCTTATTTCACTAAATATAATGGTTTCCAGTTGCATCCATTTTATTGCAAATGACAGGATTTCATTTTTTAATGCTGTGTAGTATTCCATAGTGTGTGTACATATGTGTGTGTGTGTGTGTGTGTGTATATATATATATATACCATAATTTCTTTAACCAGTCTCTGTTTGATGGACATTTGGGTTGATTCATATCTTAGTTATTGTGAATTGAACTGCAATAAACATGGGGGTACAGATCACTCTTTTTTATGTTGATTTCGTTTCTCTTGGGTAAATTCCCAGGAGTAGATTAGCTGGGTCATATGGTAGATCTATATTCAGATTTCTGAGGTATTGCTATACTGTCTTCTACAGTGGCTGTACCAGTTTACATTCCCACCAACAGTGGATTAGGGTTCAAGGTTACTATTGATGAGTAACAACTCAGCCCTATAATTTTTCCATAAATATTCCTGTTGTTTACTTGGGATTTCCTTTGTACTTTTACTGGAGAATTTTCTGCCTTCACATTCTTTCATAATGATGACTATCTTGTCGTGTTTTTGTGTGTATTACATCCTTAAGCATCTTTTGTAAGGCTGGTTATGTGGCGACAAATTCTTTCAATTTCTGTTTGTTATGGAGTTCTTTATTTCACCTTCATTCATGAATGTGAGCTTTGCAGGGAACAGTATTCTGGGTTGACAGTTTTATCTTCTTCCTTTCCTGGCTGTTAGGATTTCTGATAAATCATTTGTGAGTCTAATTGGAGATCCTCTTGAAGTAATCTGGCATTTCTCTCATGCACAGTTTAGAATCTTTTCTTTATGTTTTATTGTTGAAAGTTTGACTACGGTGTATCATGAGTAATACTCTTTTCTGATTATATTTATTAGAAGTTCTTTTTTTTTATTTATTTGACAGAGTTATAGACAGTGAGAGAGAGAGAGAGAGACAGCGAGAAAGGTCTTCCTTCCATTGGTTCACCCCACAAATGGCCGCTTCGGCCGGTGATGTGCCAGTCTGAAGCCAGGAGCCAGGTGCTTCCTCCTGGTCTCCCATGCGGGTGCAGGGCCCAAGCACTTGGGCCATCCTCCACTGCTGTCCCTGGCCACAGCAGAGAGCTGGACTGGAAGAGGAGCAACTAGGACTAGAACCTGGCACCCATATGGGATGCTGGCGCCGCAGGCAGAGGATTAACTAAGTGAGCCATGGTGCCGGCCCCTTGAAGTTCTATGTACTTCGTGTACTTGGACATCTTTTTCTCCAAATTGGGGAAAGTTTTCTATGCTTATTTCACTAAATAGGCCTTCTAATCCATTCTCTCTTTCCATTCCTTCAGGAACTCCTAAGACCCATATGTTTGGTCATTTGATAAAATCCAGCACTGTTATTAATTTTTCGAATTTCTTCCTTTATTTTGGACTGACTGAAACCTTTCCCAAAATTTGACTTCTATCTCACATATTTTTCTCTGCCTCACAAGTCTGTTGTTAAGGCTTTCCACTGCATTTTTTATTTGATCTACTGAGTTCTTCATTTGTAATATTTCTGTTTGATTTCTTTTTAAAATCTCAATTTCATGGGAAATTTTTTCATTCACGTCATGTATGGTTTTCTTTTGTTTGTGGACTTTATTCTGGTTGTTTCTGAGAAAACCTATGATTATTTTTTTGAATTTTGTTTCAGGCATTTCCTCAGCTTCTTCATCTTTGCATTCTAAAAATGTTGTTATTGGGTTCCTTTGGGGGAACTCCTAAATGTTGCTTCTTGAGTTTCTGCATT